>NC_060139.1:1070924104-1071524104 GCF_021461385.2 Schistocerca piceifrons
TCGAGTGAGCACGGCAGGTGATGGACAACTCTCCTGGTTTCAGACACATATTTCTGAACAATGAAGCCGTATGTCGTCGCGCATTGTCGCAACTTATAATCCAGTAGCTCTCATTGGGTGTTTCCTCCTCGTATACTCTTTCAAACTCAGACTGCTGCGATGGAATGTTTTATTGGTCAAGTGACCCACGATGAAATATTTGAAGAATCCGCCAATATGGAAAAACAGATCAACAAGAACGTGACGCTAGTATTGGCTTGTAAATCCTTTCTTTACCAAAGTGAAGGACTCATTTCGACTACTGCTGCTTAGTTCCATTGTAAAAGCCATAAATTCAACTCTTATCGCCAGCGACAACCTTCGACACAACGTCTGGATCATCTTTAAGCAGCTATTTAAGTTCACTGGACCCCACGAGAAGTGTCTTGTGATCATCTTTAACCAGTTGCGACAAAAACTTCGTCACAGTCATCATGTTCAATTTTGACAAATTTTACTGTACTTGTTACGAAGATGTTTCACAGTTGTTGGATGGTCTGGCAACAGTCTTGCATAATGATATACCTCACTTTCTGAATATTTTCCGGTGTGATGCCAGTTGACGGCCGACTGAAACAGTTTTAGTTTTCAGTATTTGTTTGCCTGTTATTGGAACGCTTATACCAATTTTTGTGGCGGTGTTCGTAGCGACGAACACTTGGCTGTGGAAATGGCTTACGAAGTCACCGCCACACTTTTAATAGCGGGCCGACCGGTCCGCTGGAACAGTGAACAGAAAGATGAAAGCCCAAACACTCAGATTAAATAAAAGTCGGTACTTATCTTTATTCATGAAGATACAGAAACACAGTAGTGAAGTCGGTGTCTACAGAAATCTGTCTGGTTCGAGTTGGAGCGGCTAGGTCAGCGTCGGCTGACGACAAACAACAACTCTGCTGCGATGAACACACAACTGACTAGCAAGTACACAATTCGGTGGCGAGTATACAACTGAGCGGCGAAAACAGAACTGTCGTAGCGCTCGCGACTCCAGCGCTTAAGAAGCCAGAAGCCAGCGGTGGCGCGCGCAGACTTGCGGCGATTTGCTGTCTCGCTGGCGCTGCTTATGCGGACGGCGTCCGGACTTTGATGCTGCCAACCTTTTGGTAGCGGGCTCGGTTGGCATTACCGGCTAGGACATAACACCAATGTTGTTATGCTTGTGTGTGACCTAAAGCATTGGTTCCGAAGGTTAATAGCAACAGGTGGTGCGTTTATTCAATGGATTTTCCAAGCAACGACACTTTACAATAGCACACTACTGATGCACGCCACACATCGCAAAAACCTCAAAGTCACGGAAACACGAAAATATGAATATCTGATCATTCTGTTCGCAGCCACTTGCCTCACAGATTCATTTGTTAGTTCGTTGTTGCTTTAGGGTACAAAACAGCTGTCATAGGGGCTCCATGACAAATTAAAATGATCATTTACCGAATGAATTTGTTGATGATTGAGGTGAGGCGCGCTCGACGTCGTTGTCATCAACGCCCTGACGAGAAGTCGACATGCTAATCTCATGGGTGGAGACGAAGGCTGTCCCCATATGTGGAGCAGTTTATAATGAAATAAAGTCTGCCTCCCTTCTCCACTAATTTAGGGATGAAGCCTGACAGATCACAAAATTTCACCACCATTGTAACACTAGAATCATTATCTGTTAGGATTGTGGGCAGATCTCCATCGAGAATGAGGGCTGCCCTAATATCAGTATATAGGACACACGTTGCCACAATATGCAGAACTGAAAGTGGCACGCTACAAGTTCCACAGAGTGGTGGACCCTCCCGCCGGAGGAGGAAGTCATGTGTTAAAGGGCTATGTGTGATTCACAGTCGTGTAAGCTTCCTCCCGTGAGGTTGACATGAATTCTGTCATGCATCTGTGGTACATCTGAGCGACTGCTGTTTGTTCTCTGTCACCTGCAATCACTCGGTCTCCCACTGATGCATGATGCGTCTGTCCGAACATAAGATGACGGCGTATAACAGGATGAGACATTGCTGGACAGAACAGTCCCGACATGCTCTCTTGGTGGATTTGTCTTTTTTTGTTTTTTGTTTGTGGTTTTAGGGCGCAAAACTTCTATGGTCATTAGCGCCCAGCCCGTGACTCAGGAAACATTAAAAAACCGAAATTGAAAACCAGCAGCAATGAGAACAAAGTCATAAAATTGGAGAAACTAAAAACAGAAGGATTGCTGAAAAATCTAATACAGAAAGGGGTTGGTTGTCCCCAAAAAAGCTTCAAATGACTGACGTCATTTCACTGTCACGAATATACTGGAAAACGCGGTCGGCTGAGCGCGTGTCATCTGCTAAAAGCAACGATAGATCAGGCGATAGCTGTAGACGGGAGCATAACGGATTAAAATAGGGGCATTCAATTAAAAGGTGTCTTACTGTCCACAGCTGAGAGCAGTGGGGACAGAGTGGGGACAGAGTGGGGGAGGATCGCCGCTTAAAAGATGTCGATGGCTAAAAAGACAGTGCCCTATCCGGAGTCTAGGTAAAATTACCTCCTCCCGACGACGCGTTCGGGAGGAAGAGGTCCAAGCGCAAGGAAGGGCTTTCACTTCCCGCAATTTATTATGGGGAAGTGTTGACCAATGCGCATGCCATAAATGAGCAACTTTGCGACATAAACCGCTCCGTAGATCGATGTAGGGAAGCGACTGAATAGCTGGCCGAGGAAGAGAGACTGCAGCCTAGGCCGCTATATCGGCCGCCTCATTCCCACAGATACCAGCGTGTCCCGGGAGCCAGAGGAACGCCACCGAGACGCCCCCCAGGTGGAGCAAGCGCAGACAGTCCTGAATCCGGTGGACCAGAGGGTGCACAGGGTAAAGAGCTTGGAGACTGAGGAGAGAGCTGAGGGAATCTGAGCAGATTACGTACTGTATCCTCTGATGGCAGCGGATGTAGTGGACAGCCTGGAGAACAGCGTAAAGCTCCGCAGTATAAACCGAACACTGGTCGGGAAGCCGAAAGTGATTTGGGGTGTTGCCAACGATATAGGCACTCCCTACACCTAACGATGTTTACGAGCCGTCTGTGTAAATAAATGTGGCGTCCGTCATTTGTGCACATAGAGCAGCAAATGCCCGACGATAAACAAGTGTAGGGGTACCATCCTTAAGAAATTGACAAAGGTCACGGAGCAAGCAGATCCGGGGACGGAGCCAAGGCGGTGCTGTACCCCAAGTTGTCAAGAAGGTTTTAGGAAAGCGGAAGGAAAGAGAATGGAGCAGCTGACGGAAGCGGACTCCCGGGGGGTAGTAGGGAGCAGGAGCGGCTTGCATACCCTACATCAAAGGAGGCGTCGAAAAAAAGGTCATGGGCCAGATTAGCAGGCATGGAAGACAGATGGCTAGTATAACGACCCAGAAGGACTGCTCGCCGATTGGACAGCGGAGGTTCAGCAGTCTCAGCATAAAGGCTTTCCACAGGGCTGGTGTAAAAAGCTCCAGACACTAAACGTAATCCACGGTGGTGGATAGAGTCGAGACGCCGAAGATTAGACGGCCGAGCAGAGGAGTAGACTATGCTTCCATAATCCAATTTCGAGCGCACTAAGGCGCGATAGAGGCGGAGAAGAACCACTCGGTCCGCTCCCCAGGAGGTACCATTCAGGACACGGAGGGTGTTAAGGGATCGCAGACAGCGAGCCGAAAGATAGGGAACGTGGGAGGACCAGCACAGTTTTCTGTCAAACATAAGACCCAAGAATTTAGCGACGTCTGAAAATGGATGGGTGACAGGACCTAGATGTAAGGAGGGCGGAAGAAACTCGTTACATCGCCAAAAATTAACACAAACGGTCTTACTGGGTGAGAAACGGAAGACGGTTTCGATGCTCCACGAGTGGAGGCGATCGAGACATCCTTGAAGACGTCGTTCAATAAGGCTTGTCCGTTGAGAGCTGTAGTAGATCGCAAAATCGTCCACAAAGAGGGAGCCCGAGACATCAGGAAGGAGACAATCCATAATTGGATTTATGGCGATGGCAAACAGTACAACTCAGCACGGAGCCCTGGGGTACCCCGTTTCCTTGGGAGAAAGTACGGGAGAGAGTAGTGTTCACCCGCACCCTAAATGTGCGCTCTGCCATAAATTCGCGAAGAAAAAGTGGCAGCCGGCCCCGGAAGCCCCAAGAGAACAGTGTGCGGTGGATGCCTGTCCTCCAACAGGTATCGTATGCTCTCTCCAGATCAAAAATATTGCTACCGTTTGGCGTTTCCGGAGAAAATTGTTCATGATATAAGTAGAGAGAGCAACAAGATGGTCAACTGCAGAACGATGCTTTCGGAATCCGCACTGGGCTGGTGTTAAAAGACTGCGGGATTCCAGCCACCAAGCTAAACGGTAATTCACCATACGCTCCAGAACTACTCGTGAGAGAAATGGGGCGATAGCTAGAGTGGAGATGTTTGTCCTTTCCAGGTTTCGGAACGGGAACGACAATAGCTTCCCGCCATCATCTGGGAAAGGTACTGTCGGTCCAAATTCGATTATAAAGGCGAAGGAGGTAACGCAGACTATGGGTTGATAAATGCAGCAACATTTGGACATGGATACCATCCGGTCCTGGGGCGGAGGATCGAGAAGAAGAGAGGGAATGTTGGAGCTCCCGCATGGAGAAAACAGTATTGTAGCTTTCGTGATTTTGAGAGGAGAAAGCAAGATGTCGCACTACCACTGCACGCTTCTTCGGGAGAAACGCTGGCGGGTAATTTGAAGAGCTCGAAATCTCAGCAAAGTGCTGACCCAATGAGTTAGAAATTGCGACGGGGTCCACTAAGGTATCATGCGCGACAGTGAGCCCAGAGACCGGGGAGAAACTAGGCGCGCCTGAGAACCGTCGAAGCCGACTCCAAACTTCCGAGGAGGGAGTAAAGGTGTTAAATGAGCTAATATAGAATTTCCAGCTTGCCTTCTTGCTATCGCGGATGACGCGACGGCATCGCGCATGGAGCTGCTTATATCGGATACAGTTGGCCAAAGTTGGATGGTGACGGAAATTGCGAAGAGCACGTCGCCGCTCACGTATTGCGTCACGGCATGCCTCGTTCCACCAAGGAACTGGGGGGCGCCGGGGCAATTCGGAGGTGCGTGGTATTGAACGTTCCGCAGCTGTAAGAATAACGTTGGTAACATGTGTGACCTCATCGTCGACGCTGGGGAAGCGACGGTCATCGAATGTCGCTAGAGACGAAAGAAGTTTCCAATCGGCTTGGGCAAGTTTCCAGCGTCGCGAGCGCAGATATGGCAGTTGAGGCTGCAGTCTGAGAACACATGGGAAGTGGTCACTCGAGTGTGTATCATCAAGGGCGAACCATTCGAAGCGCCGAGCTAGCGTAACAGTACCGACCGCAAGGTCCAAATGAGATAAATTTGTCGTGGAGGCAGACAAAAATGTGGGGACCCCAGTGTTGAGGCAGACTAGATCTGCTTGGTGGAAGACTTCCAGTAATAGTGAGCCACGTGGACAAGGATGTGGAGATCCCCAAAGCGGGTGGTGGGCATTGAAGTCCCCAACCACCAAATAGGGGGGTGGAAGCTGACCAAGAAGATGAAGGAGATCAGCTCGTGGCATTGGTGTGGACGATGGAATGTATACCGTACAAAGAGAGAACGTGTATCCAGAAAGGGAAAGACGGACGGCGACAGCTTGGAAGGAAGTGTTTAAATGGATTGGGTGATAATGGAGAGTTTCATGGAGAAGAATCATGAATCCTCCATGTGCTGGTGTGCCTTCAACAGAGGGGAGATCATATCGAACGGACTGAAAATGAGGGAGAACAAAGCGGTCATGGGGACGCAGCTTTGTTTCCTGAAGACAAAAGAGGACCGGCGAGTAGGATCGTAAGAGGATCGACAATTCATCCCGATTGGCTCGAATGCCGCGGATATTCCAGTGGATAATGGACATAGGGTGAACAGAAAATGGAGGAATGTGACCAAGGAAGCTGTCAACTCAACGACTGCTCAGAGCTTGCGACCGACAGCATGGAATGGCATTCAGTCGAAGGCAGAAGATCCTGATCCATAGGTTGGTCAGGAGCAGCTCCTGCCACCAGCGATCGGCCGGTTGACCGGCCACCAGCAGTGCGCCTCGGCGACACAGAAGACGGCCGAGGGCGATTTCCGCCAGGTGGTGCTGTAGATGGGACACGCCTTGGCGGAGAAGGAGAGGAACTGTGTTTCTTTGTAGCCTTCTTGGAAGTATGATGTTTAGATGAAGGAGGAACCGATGGTTGTGAAGTTGCGGTACGTAAAAACTCTTCACGAGAATGCTCTTTTTTCGAAGACTTGGCGTCTGACTTTTGGGCTCGAGATTTAGCAGAACCCGACGAAGGGTGAGCCATAGAGTGGGCAGGCGAAAGTGGTGAGGTTGAACCGGCGATCTTTGCGCTGGCCGATCTGACGACCGTGGCACTAAAGATGAGGTCGCAAGTCTGCGTGGCCGCCTCCTTCGTTGGCCGAGGAGAAGCAAGGACAGTGCTTTATGTTCCTTTCTGAGGCACGGTGGGCTGTCGACTGGCAAATAATTTTCGAGCAGCAAAGGTCGACACCTTTTCCTTTAATTTCCTGGATGAGCTTTTCGTCCTTAAAAACGGGACAATCTCGAGAGGAAGCAGCGTGGTCACCCATACAGTTGATGCAGCGAGGAGAAGGAGGTGGGAAGCACCCTCATGGGCATCCTTGCCACACGTAACACATTTGGCCGGATTGGAACAGGACTTGCTGGTGTGATTGAACCGCTGACATCGATAGCAACGCGTAGGGTTTGGGACGTAAGGGCGAACGGAAATTCTCATAGCCTGCTTTGATTTTCGATGGGAGTTGAACTTTGTCAAATGTCAAGAAGACAGTGCGGGTTGGATTGATGTTCGTGTCAACCCTTTTCATAACCCTATGAACAGCCGTTACGCCCTGGTCACACAGGTAGTGCTGAATTTCTTCGTCAGACAATCCATCGAGGGAGCGTGTATAAACGACTCCACGCGAGGAATTTAAGGTACGGTGCGGTTCCACCCGGACAGGGAAGGTGTGGAGCAGAGAAGTACGCAGCAATTTTTGTGCCTGGAGGGCACTGTGTGTTTCTAACAACAGGGTGCCATTCCGTAATCTGGAACAAGACTTTACAGGACCTGCAATTGCGTCGACACCTTTCTGAATAATGAAAGGGTTGACCGTGGAGAAGTCGTGACCTTCGTCAGACCGAGAAACAACAAGGAACTGTGGCAACGACGGAAGAACTGACTGTGGCTGAGACTCAGTGAACTTACGTTTGTGAGCAGACATAGTGGAAGGTGAGGAAACCATTGCGGAAGAATCCCCGATGATTACCGGCGTCTCCAATGGCGCGCTTCTCCCTTGTGGGGGCCCTCACTGAGGGCACACCCGCCTTAGGTGATTGTTCACACCTCAGGTCACACCTCCCGACAAACGGACGGAGGGACCAATCGGCACTTTCGGAAGGTATCAGCTCGGGTAATCACCCCTCCCTGGGCCTGGCCGTTACCAGGGGGTACGTACGTGTCCTACCTGTCTACCCGGGGCGGGGAATTAAGCGTTACCTCGTCACCGGCTATGCATGGAAGTGCATGGGTCGGCCTTCAGACACGCACAGGGAGGAAAAAAGAGAAAGGGAAAGGAAAGATGAGGGGGGTCTCAAACGCCGCAGCGGAGAAAAGGGTAAAGAGAAGAGGGAAGGAAAAGAGAAGGACAGAGGAAGGATGAGGACTTGCAAGTGTAGAAAGCAAGGAATTTGGAACAGTTTCGAGCGTCCGTCTCCGGACGTAGGCACAAACCATACTCCCAGAGGGGGAGAAAGGGAAGGAAAGAGCCAGAGGTGAGGGGGGACGAAGATGGACGGGGAAGGATGGGGAAAGGGAAGGGAAGGTATGCAGCACAGAAAGGAAGGAGGGCCACATTAGACCGGGGTGCCGTGCTCACTACGCACGTGTCCACAAAAGAGTTGTGGACCCCCTGGGGGGGGGAGGGGGATTTGTCGTTGCCCTGTATCCGAATGTGGCCAGGTACCCAGCAAAAGATCACCTCCTTGCCACAGTGTTGGAGCCCCTGTAAAGAGTCATGGATGAGCTGAATCATCTAGTCTACTGGATACATTTTGTGAAGTGCTTACAGTGCACTAAGCGCATTGGAACAGGCAAGACACACCATACGGTGATAACTGTGAAGCCTCTCCACTGCCATCAGAATGCCATGTAATCCTGCATCATAATTTCTAAATTGTTCAAGAAGACGCACTTTAAAAATCTATATGGCGAAACAGCAGAACAACTGAGGGCATTGTCTTGCTGGGATCCATCTGTATAAACTACGATAAAACTGTGGTACATACTTAAAATAGATGAAAACAAAGTTGTAAAAGCAAAATGTTTGGTACAAATTTTCTTGTACTGTGTCAAGCTTAAGATCACTCTGGGCCTGTGAAGACGCCAAGGTAGCAATGCGTCCCATCATTGGCTGTGTATTTTAATGTTTGATGGATCCAGACCCTTGAGACAGTCTGTAGCACACATCCCAAGTGGCTTGGTAGCATGGGGCTAATTCCTGAACAACCGTTCAAAGGTGGGTTGGACCACTTACTAAATGTCAATGACTTGAGATGACAGATTTTCAGCGCCTGTTGAGCCGAAAGGATACATCACCGAATCCAGAGTGGTGGTTCACGAGCCTCTGTACACAGATTCTGAACTGCGCTGGTCTGAAAGGTTCCAGTCGATATCCAAATGCCCTCATGGTGGACAGCATCTATCATCTTGAGGTCGGAATGACGGGCTGCTCCTTAGATCACGCTGCCATAATGCCATAATGATCGAACAAATACCCCATTAAACTGCAGGAGGCGGGACCTGTCGGCTCCCCACGTTTTTCCGCTAAGGCAATTCAAAACATTCAATGACTGGAAATCCTCTGTTCGTAGGTATTTCAGGTGTGGGAGACAAGTTAGTTTAGAGACAAATAATAATCCCAAAAATCCCACAGTTTCTTGAAAACGTAGAAGATTGTGCCCCATTTTGAGGACTGGTTGGTTAAAACTCCGATGAGCACGGTTGAAACTAAAGTATGTCGTCTTCTTGGGAGAGAACCAGTTGTCCTAGCCTAGGTTTTCAGCCTCCTAATGGTCAGCTGCAGCTGTCTCGACGTTGTTATAAAATCTGGGGAGGAGTAGAAGATTTCAAAGTCATCCACAACAAAGAGCATTTGACAGAGCTCCTGACTACAGAGGAAATGCCATTGATCGTGATGGCTAACAATGTGACACTGAGGACACTGCCTTTGGGGACCTCAAAACATCATTAGTTGGAAGGTACAAGAACACACTGTGATTAAGGGGTGTGAGAACTTACATGGCAATTTCTTTCATGGTTATGGTAATAGGGACAGGAGAGGAGTCCCATCCCTTATCAATGATAATAGGAACTCAACCTTCAGCCCTGTCTGCAGTAGTATCGTCCTTACTGTATGGGTGGTGATCCTGTAATGCAGGTGTGTCCGTGACTAATATCAGTTTCTTATAGGCAGATGCAGAATAGTTTCTCCTGGATCAGGAGCTCTAAGCCTTCCAAATGTGAGCGATATCCATTTAAATTCCACTGCAACACAGGAGTGTCTGTGGAAGCCATTGTTTAGCGATGGTTGTTTTCTTTCTCCCTCGGAGGCAGTGACTTACTAGGGAGGTTAGGAGGAATGTCAGCCAGTTCCCGAATGTCCGGTTTCTCCGTCTGGAAGTCTGTATCCTCAAGATCATAGTCCCCATCAGAGAGGAATGGAGTTCGCCGACCGGAAGGTTTAGCTACTGCTTTCTTGGACGTTGGACACTACTTTGCGAAGGACGTTTCTCTTTACTGATGGTTGGAAGTGGTTGCCAGTGTTGTAGGGATGGCTCAGTTGGCTTCAGATGGTGAGTAGTGGTACATGGCTTAGGTGGTAAGCCCATTGCTGACTGCTTCCGAACGACTTCAGTTTTAGGTGGAGTGTTTCCCCCACAGGTACACCAGCAAGTGCATGTATCCATACTTGAATCTGCGGTCTGAGTTTATGTGGAGGCATCGCACTTAGCGACTGACGTCTTAAGGGTTGATCTAAGAGAAGCAGCAAAACCGGAGGTTGGGTAGCTTTGAAGGCTTTTTTAACTTCACCTTAGGGTGCGCGTATCTTGACTCCACACAGGGTGATCCCTGGAGAAGTTTAGACATTTGGGAAGGAAGTGTGCAGGAACTGCCTATTTCGAGAGCTGAGCCTCCACAAATGCCACACGTAGCCATCCCATTACAGCCTATAGTGGTATGGCCAAATCTTTGATATTTCTATCATTGCATTGGGTTAGGAATAAACGGGCGAACCTTAAGACGGATATAGCTTTCAAATATATGTTGAGGTAATACCGGAGTGCGAAACGCTAGAATAAATGTTGCCAATTTTTCCAGTTTGCCGTTAACTCTTCTCATATGGTTCTGCATTCCGTTACGTAACTCCGAAGGGTCCACCTCCATTATATAGAAGTAGGTAATCACACCTTTACTAAAGTTAAGGGCGTTGTGCATCTCAGACTCGACTGAGTAGTCACCTAAGGCCACACATCCCAGGAGCTTAGATATTTGGGTTGAATTGGCAATTTCAACTAGAAGTGTTCCATTGCGAAATAGTTTGACATTTTTTAGAGTCCCTGCAATACCTCAAAATGCCCTGTGAATACAGAAACCGAACACTTTTTCAGAGGTCCCCCTGTCATTCGATTACAATGAAAGTGTTATCGCACACATATGTCCTGTTACTATGATCCTGAGACTTTGCTGAAGGATTGATCAACCAAGCTCTTTTTGATGAGTGGGTGCGGGTACTACCTGACGGTAAACCTGTCCCATCAGGAGTAGTAGTTTGATGAGACCGTTCCATAGGGATTCCATGAGACGCTATGCAAACAACCGTCGACCCAGGCAGAGCCCTTCATGCCTGAGCAAGCCTTATAGAACTGCATGGCGGCAGGTGCCCCAGAGGTTGTCCGCTAGAGACTTTTACCTCAACAGCCATTGACCTCATCAAGTAGCACACCTAGAGGTTGAGGTTTTTTTCTTTTTTATAGAGAAGTGTACGTTCCTTGCGGTCCAAGCGGTGAAGCCAAGACCCCTGATCTAACGACCCACCATTCCATCGCTGCGTCTCACGGTCGTCGCTGAAGAGTGCCCAAAGCTCACGGTGATCTAGGGCTGGCGGCGCTTACTAGTCCCCAGCTCAGGATCATCACGGTCGACAAGCCCGTACTCAGGAAATGAATGCTGGGCCCCTGAGGGAGAATGAATTTGAAGTCGCTAATACTCAGAACTTGATCGAATGGAGTAGGTGGTGGTGGTTAGTGTTTAACGTCCCGTCGACAACGAGGTCATTAGAGACGGAGCGCAAGCTCGGGTTAGGGAAGGATTGGGAAGGAAATCGGCCGTGCCCTTTCAAAGGAACCATCCCGGCATTTGCCTGAAACGATTTAGGGAAATCACTCGAATGGAGTAAATGGACAGCTTAACATGATAACTTCTCCTTTGAGGAGGTTATTCAAACGGTTGAAAATATCCTTCGCCATATGACTGATGAATGAAAAGTACATCATGACCTGCACTTCGTCCTGTGTGTGTTAAAACATCTGACAGTGCAGATGGCTAACACACATTAAAACGTAAACGGTTATAAAAACGGCGTTGGAGCAGTGATTCAAAATCGATGTAAGCGGAGAAACTTGGCAATATCTCAGTCTACTTTCAGTTTCTTGCATAAAATTCGGGAACTTTCGTGTACCACCACGTATTAAACAGCCACAGACGTTGGCCCGCGGGATTATGGCCCTTGCCCATACCAGAAATAACAATGCGGTACCAGCAACAATGTTTTTACATACAGCAATTTTCAAATTTTTCAGTTAGATCACGGTAAATAAGAGCACGCGAACTAAGTCTCTACAATGTCAAGGTGTTCTAGGAAATTACAAACCCGGTTTAACACAGGATCGAGTCATGTTGACTTTAGGAACCAGCAGAAAATATGAGTACACTATCAAGCATTATTCCACTGAGAAGGCCTAAGAAACCAAAGGACTCACTTCTACGAGGACTAATCGACACGGATTGATTTGTCTGCTCGACCAGCCTCAAGAAACATTGCTTCCGAATGATGGTTCCTACTCGTAGCCGGACATTACCTGTTGCCAACAACGGTTACCAACAACGATCCCAAAATACTAATATTTTTGTTAAAGTTTTAGGGAAGCAGCGATCTTGTAATCCATAAGGTCGCGTTCAAAAAGAAACGAGCCGGAAGCATAATTACAAAAACCAGTATTTGTATGTTAGAAGTATTGACCCTGGCTCTTGTGAAACTTGTCCCACTGTGACACACGGCGGTGAATGGCTGTCTCAACATTCCTGGGGCTGTGACGTTAACCATTTCCGGACGTACAGCTGGAAGTTTTCGTCCGAGGTGAATCGTTTGCCCCCCACAGCCCATTTAAAGGGACGAAAACTGGAGACAGGTCCGGAGAGTATGGAGGGTGGCCGAGAACCTCCCAATTTAATTTCTTTACGAGTGCCACAACTGTGTCGTCCGTATGAGGCTTTGCATTGTCGTGGAACAGAATGACCCCACGGGTGAGATTTGCCTGGTTGTTTTGATTTGATCGCTTGGCGAAGGGCGATCAAGTTTTGCGAGTAACACTGCTTCAAATGGCTCTGAGTACTACGGGACTTAACATCTGAGGTCATCAGTCCCATAGAACTTAGAACTACTTAAACCTTCTAACCTAAGGACATCACACACATCCATGCCCGAGGCAGGATTCGAACCTGCGACAGTAGCAGTCGCGTGGTCCAGACTGAAGCGCCTAGAACCGCTCGGCCACAACGGCCGGCGTAACGCTGGGCATTCACTGTTGATCCGTGCTGCAGGAAGTGCATCAGAAGGGGGCCATATTGGTCAAAGAAGATCGTCAGACTGGCAGCGTTGGACGACTGAAGCATGCTGCCGCTAGCTCTGTATAGTCACGTGATGTGCCCTCTAGCGAAGGGCTGTGGACTTCCACGCTCTAGTCGGAACCACTCCTCGTTACACAGGCCACGGTTTTACCCTCCTGTCGCCGGTTGTGCATTCCAGACTAGGCTTAGCCAATCTTCAGACAGCACCATCAGTTGACGACGCGTAGAACAGTCAGTAGGCCTCTGCCGCTGAAACTGCAGTTTCAGCCTACTGACTGTTCTCATCATCAACTTCGGCTGATGGTGTTGTCTGAAGATGGTCTAAGCCTAGAGCGAGACTGGTCATTTTAATAAAGTACAATCGCGATCTAGACTGTTTACAGATTTGATACACAACCTAAAATAGTTCGCGAATCGACAGGTAGAATCCGAAAACACGGGAAGGTGAGACCAAGAGTAAGGCCATCCGGCAGCAAAGAGACTGACCTCTCCCAGAAGTAGAGAGGAACGACAAAGAGAATTTCTCATATTTACACACTCAGTCAATCCACAGCGAATGTGCACCTCAACGGTATAAATTATAATTTTGTCGTAGTTGCTACAGTTTTTTGCTAATTTAGCTTTCGATCAGAAACATAATATGCACTGTTCAGATTTCCAGAACGGTCGTTTTCATAACAACAACTAACAATAATACCAATAATATAATAACGTGGAGGCCCGGGAAAAGAATAGGTCCCCAGTATGTTCTGCCAGTCGTAAAAGGGGACGAAAAGAACAAACCACTAATAGGGCTAACCCCCCTTTTAGTGTGATTCCTTGGTTCAGGACAGAACTAAAGAAGCCTCGGGCAAATCCAAATAGAGGTGTTTTGCAGGATATGCTTCCTGCGGCCACCCTAGAAGGAAAACAAAGAGGATGAGATGGTCAGATGAAGTTAATCGACACCTCATGTTCTGTTATTACCAAGCAACAAACCTAGGAACCAACAACTGGATACAGATCCAAGGATATAGAACATTACCAGATACCCGGAATTAAAATTTTTAACAGAACAACGACTAGCTGATCAGATCTGTGTAATAATAAAAAATAACAGGATACCCCAGTCAGAATTAGAAAACAACCAACAAGTACAACAAATACTGGAACAAAATTATGTGCAATCAGAAGAAGAAAATACAGTAATGGACTCAAACATCCCAGAGAAAAACAAACAAAGAACAAAACGCGTCAATTACACAATCAGAGGAAAACAATCTTAAGACAGCCACCAGAACAAGCACAAATAGACCACGAAGTGACAGATATAGAAGAGAAATTTCAGCTGACATATATAGAATACTAAGGCACAAATACAGACATTAGATCAGTCTTGCATAGACCACCAAATAACTCAAGTCGAAACAACAATAACAACTATCAACACAATCATACGCAACAAAATAAATGAAAATACAACTATGGAAGAGTTACAACTACTGGTTTATGTAGGAGCACTCACTACACTAAATATACACACTAGGCAGAGATCGGAACCAACCAACACACAGAAGAAACCGACAAAACCAGCATGGCAACACAGGCTACAGATCAGAATAGAAAAACTGAGACGACACATCGCACAGCTAACACAATTTATAAGAAATGAAATATCAGACAAAAAACGAAAACGGTTAGGTAAAATCTCACAACAATAAGCAATAGAGCAATTAGATGAAAAGCAAAAATTACAAGAATTTGCCAAACAACTTAGAAGGTACAAAAAAGGTGAAAAGAGAAGGAAACAAAACCAAGCAAACAAAAACCAAAAGAGATTTTACCAAACAATAGATAACACATTAAAATAGACAATCCACCAAACATAACAGACATGGAACACTTCTGGAGCAACATATGGTCAAACCCGGTACAAAATAACATGCATGCACGGTGGATACAAGCAGAAACAGACATGTACAAGATGATACCACAAATGCCTGAAGTGATAATTTTGCAACATGAAGTCACCCAAGCAATTAATTCTACGCACAATTTGAAAGGCCCTGGAAATGATAAAATAGCAAATTTCTGGCTAAAGAAGTTCACCTCAACACATTCACATCTAACTAAATTATTTAACAGTTACATTGCACACCCATACATAGTCCCTGATACACTTACACATGGAATAACTTATCTGAAACCTAAACATCAGACAGACACAGGAAACCCATCTAAATATTGCCCCATAACATGCCTACCAACAATCTACAAAATATTAACTTCAGTCATTACACAGAAATTAATGACAACACAGAACAAAATTATAAATGAACAAAAAGGATGCTGCAAAGGAGCACGAGGATGTAAAGAGCAACTGATAATAGATGCAGAGGTGACATATCAAGCTAAAACTAAACGAAGGTCGCTACACTACGCATGCACTGATTACCAAAAAGCTTTTGATAGTGTACCCCACTCATGGTTACTACAGATACTGGAAGTATACAAAATAGATCCTAAATTGATACAGTTCCTAAACATAGTAGTGAAAAACTGGAAATCCACACTTAATATCCAAACAAATTCAGATAATATCACACCACAGCCAATACAGATTAAGTGTGGAATATACCAAGGAGACTCATTAAGTGCTTTCTGGTTCTGTCTTGCTCTGAACCCACTATCCAACATGCTAAATAATACAAATTATGGATATAATATTACTGGAACATACCCACACAAAATCACACATTTGCTATACATTGATGATCTAAAACTACTGGCAGCAACCAATCAACAACTCAACCAATTACTAAAGATAACAGAAGTATCCAGCAATGATATAAATATGGCTTTTGGAACAGACAAATGTAAGAAAAATAGCATAGGCAAGGGAAAACACCCTAAACAAGAAGATTACATATTGAATAACCACAGTGACTCCATAGAAGCGATGGAAAAAACAGATGCCTATGAATATCTAGGATAAAGACAAAAAATAGGGATAGATAATACAAATATTAAAGAAGAACTAAAAGAAAAATATAGACAAAGACTAACAAAAATACTGAAAACAGAATTGACATCAAGAAACAAGACAAAAGCTATAAATACTTACACTATACCAATATTGACCTACTCATTTGTAGTAGTGAAATGGAGTGACAGACCTAGAAGCACTCAATACACTTACACGCTCACAATGCCACAAATATAGAATACATCACATACATTCAGCAACAGAAAGATTCACATTAAGCAGAAAGGAAGGAGGAAGTGGATTCATCGACATAAAAAACCTACATTATGGACAGGTAGACAATTTAAGAAAATTCTTTCTAGAACGAGCAGAAACTAGCAAAATACACAAAACAATCACTCATAAATACATCAGCTACACCACTGCAATTTCATAACCACTTCAACCCTTTAGATCACATATCAACAGATACGAAGAAAGTAAATTGGAAAAAGAAAACACCACATGGCAAGCACCCGTATCATCTAACACAGCCCCACACCGATCAAGACGCATCCAACACATGGCTAAGAAAAGGCAATATATACAGTGAGATGGAAGGATTCATGATTGCAATACAGGATCAAACAAACACCAGATATTACAGCAAGCATATTATTAAGGATACCTATAACAACAGATAAATGCAGACTTTGCAAACAACAAATAGAAACAGTAGATCACATCACAAGTGGATGTACAATACTAGCAAATACAGAATACCCCAGAAGACATGACAATGTATAAAAAATAATACATCAACAACTTGCCACAAAACTAATAAAACACGTTCTCACATACAAGTATGCACCACAAAATGTACTGGAGAATGATGAATACAAATTGTACTGGAACAGAACCATTATAACAGATAAAACACCACCACAACCCTGACATCATACTCACCTATAAAAAGAAGAAATTAACACAACTAATCGAAATATCCATACCCAATACAACAAATATACAGAAGAAAACAGGAGAAAAAATTGAAAAATACATCCAACTGGCTGAGGAAGTCAAGGACATGTGGCATCAGGATAAAGTTGACGTTATACCGATTATACTATCAACTACAGGAGTCATACCACACAATATCCACCAGTACATCAATGCAATACAGCTACATCCAAACGTATATATACAACTACAGAAATCCGTAATTATTGATACGTGTTCAATAACCCGAAAGTTCCTAAATACAATGTAACATATACCATACAGTTAAAAGGAAGTCACGCTTGATGAAGGTCCGCGTCACTTTCCATTTTTAACCAGACCTAAGGTCTGAGAAAAATAGAAATAATAATAATAGAATTTAAGATCTTAAGCAGCTGGCACGTGAGGTTTCCAACGATGCAACCACCCAAGGGAAGAGCACAGCTGCCCCTCTTCCTCAACTTTCCCACCATATAGACAAACATATGAGCACCGGACGAATCTAAAGAAAAAACGGAACATGTAATGGATACTGAGTAGTAGCGGGTGTATCTAAAGTCGTGAAATGAAAGCAATTTTGTCATTCACCGCGATACCGACCCCCATCCACGAGTGATATGTAGCATCCTGTTTAATAAGAGACTATGATAAAAGTCAGTATTTTTGAATGACATGCGACTCCATTGCTTTTCCTACTCGCATTTACAATATTAGCTAGAAATACAAGACCTTTTTCTGTAATGAAATGGATTTTCATTAACATATGTAAAAGATTGAGTAGTCAGAAATCTGTTTACCTGTTAAACAATTTTAACAATTATTTCCGTTACGTCAGCATTAGCTGTGCCTGTTACTCTTAATTTCACAGAAATTTACTGGCTTATTCAGTCAAATGCCTTTCACACGTCAAGAAGTTACCTGCTAGTGCTCCATCATACAATACTTGGAGAATTTGTTACATGACTAAGTGTTATCGGTTGATATTTCTTTCATACCGCCAAGTCGTGCTGGTTTAATAGCTTTTCCTTCCACGCATTCCGCCAAAATCTCTTGCTTTGGAAATTATGCCTACTGAAAATTCTGGTTTCATTGAGGCTTTCGATTCCTCTACACGACCCAACGTTTCAGCCTAATCTAATCCTCAGACTACGCTACGGACCAGTACGTCACCACACTTCAAACTTAGCTTGTTTATTTGTTGGCTTCGCCCTCAACTGCCACAAACAAAACATGAGAAAGAAACTTCCTGGCAGATTAAAACTGTGTGCCCGACCGAGACTCGAACTCGGGACCTTTGCCTTTCGCGGGCAAGTGCTCTACTAACTGAGCTACCGAACCACGACTCACGCCCGGTACTCACAGCTTTACTTCTGCCAGTACCTCGTCTCCTACCTTCCAAACTTTACTGAAAACATGAGAACATGTGAAGACGAGTTCGTAGATTTGGTATACAACCTTCGCACACTATTAATTGTTCTCATGAAGTTTCGTTGCAACGTACAATCAAATATGTGGCAAGCCTTTTTAGAAATTCAAGAGCAGTGTGTATGTAGTAACTGTTTCTCTATTGCCTCTATTGCCGCTTTCGCCCCCCCCCCCCCCCCCCCACCGAGGCAGAGCGAATGTCTGATACCAAACACAAACACTGTTTAAAATTCGTAATATCTGCTCACGGCTGGTAAGCTCTGCATCTTGAACAGAATTTTGTTATCTGACTACAACGTACGTTCCGTTATACAGGATGTTACAGGAGAAATGGTCAGTTTTTAGTGATGTGACACGAACGATGTTGAGTAGTCCAGTAAACATGGGCTCTAAAACGCATACCGTAAGAGATATGAGCACTTCATCTTCGCTGCTGTCAGACACATCTCACCTACTAAGCAAGAGCTCTATGTTTACTACCCTATTTTTGCTTCTAATGCCCGTTCGTATCATATCCACACATAGTGACTTCTTCTTGGGACACTCTGAACACTCAACTATCCGGTAGCAACGAGTTTAAGAGCGTGTAATAATAGTGACCTGAATATGAATGTTTCAAATGGCTCTAAGCACTATGGGACTTAACATCTGAGGTCATCACTCCCCTAGAACTTAGAACTACTTAACCCTAACCCACACACACATCCATACCCGAGGCAGGATTCGAACCTGCGAGCATAGCGGTCGCGCGGTTCCAGACTGAAGCTCCTAGTACCTGAATATAAATTCGGAGAAATGTGTATCTAACGTTACTATTATATTTGCCAATTTGATGTTTTACATTGTAATATTTGGGCTTAATATAGTAAGACATTAAGTTAACCTGTCATCTATTACAAGTACACAATCTTAACGGAATCAAACCCGACCAAATGAAACCTACCTCATTTAAAGCAAACTACGTTCTTGTAGGTTGTCCTGAACCATTATCATTTTAGTATCCGTCCACAAAGTATGATGGGCATAGTTTCTCAACTGAAATCAAATTTTGGGGAGTAAGGAACGAAAATCTGTAGGATTAACTTGAGAGGCAAAGCAATATCTTACTAGCTCCTTGATTCATAATCGTTGTGAAATATACAGACATAACTCTACCATCTGGTGAGCAAGATGTATGAAACAGGCGAAATACCCTCAGACTTCAAGAAGAATATAATAATTCCAATCCCAAAGAAAGCAGGTGTTGACAGATGTGAAAATTACCGAACTATCAGCTTAATAAGTCACAGCTGCAAAATACTAACACGAATCCTTTACAGACGAATGGAAAAACTAGTAGAAGCCAACCTCGGGGAAGATCAGTTTGGATTCCGTAGAAACACTGGAACACGTGAGGCAATACTGACCTTACGACTTATCTTAGAAGAAAGATTAAGGAAAGGCAAACCTACGTTTCTAGCATTTGTAGACTTAGAGAAAGCTTTTGACAATGTTGACTGGAATACTCTTTCAAATTCTAAAGGTGGCAGGGGTAAAATACAGGGAGCGAAAGGCTATTTACAATTTGTACAGAAACCAGATGGCAGTTATAAGAGTCGAGGGACATGAAAGGGAAGCAGTGGTTGGGGAGGGAGTAAGACAGGGCTGTAGCCTCTCCCCGATGTCGTTCAATCTGTATATTGAGCAAGCAGTAAAGGAAACAAAAGAAAAATTCGGAGTAGGTATTAAAATTCATGGAGAAGAAATAGAAAATTTGAGGTTCGCCGATGACATTGTAATTCTGTCAGAGACAGCAAAGGACTTGGAAGAGCAGTTGAATGGAATGGACAGTGTCTTGAAGGGAGGATATAAGATGAACATCAACAAAAGCATAACAAGGATAATGGAATGTAGTCTAATCAAGTCGGGTGATGCTGAGGGAATTAGATTAGGAAATGAGGCACTTAAAGTAGTAAAGGAGTTTTGCTATTTGGGGAGCATAATAACTGGTGATGGTCGAAGTAGAGAGGATATAAAATGTAGGCTGGCAATGGCAAGGAAAGCGTTTCTGAAGAAGAGAAATTTGTTAACATCGAGTATAGATTTAAGTGTCAGGAAGTCATTTCTGAAAGTATTCGTATGGAGTGTAGCCATGTATGGAAGTGAAACATGGACGATAAATAGTTTGGACAAGAAGAGAATAGAAGCTTTCGAAATGTGGTGCTACAGAAGAATGCTGAAGATTAGATGGGTAGATCACGTAACTAATGAGGAAGTATTGAACAGGATTGGGGAGAAGAGAAGTTTGTGGCACAACTTGACCAGAAGAAGGGATCGGTTGGTAGGACATGTTCTGAGGCATCAAAGGATCACCAATTTAGTATTGGAGGGCAGCGTGGAGGGTAAAAATCGTAGAGGGAGACCAAGAGATGAATACACTAAGCAGATTCAGAAGGATGTAGGTTGCAGTAGGTACTGGGAGATGAAAAAGCTTGCACAGGATAGAGTAGCATGGAGAGCTGGATCAAACCAGTCTCAGGACTGAAGACAACAACAACAACAACAACAACAACAACAACAACAACAACTTAAGAAATAAAAAAAAGAGGGATTCAGTTGCACAATTAAGCTTGATCGAACACACTCTTTGTAGCCAGGGAGGCAAGACTATTTTCTAAGACCCCAGTCTACGACATAAGAGCAAATAGTACGTAGAGAGTGTTCCGACAACTGGTTGAATTTATTTAATCATGTCAAACTTAATGTAAAAGATTGTTTTGTAGCACCTAGGTTTTGGTCGGCAGCACTAAAGCGACCATTAAAAATTGCCAGCAGATATATTTTACTTTAACTGAAAAAATAAGTTAGCGGGATTTTCTGGTTTTACGAAAATTCAGCAATTTTCATCGGTCGTAGATGTGTATAACGCTCACCGCACTCTAACAAAGGAAAATGGGCGCAACAGAAATTTCCTATCCTTTAAGACGCTATTTTACGTAAGATTTAGTATGGAATTCTAAGCCTAAACACGCTTTCGATGTTCCACCATACGCCTAATAGAACAACTCAACGAAGCTTGTAAAGCTCGAATTGGGCTGTTTACTGTACAAAATGTAATAACTCACGGAAACCACCTAGTACAGCGTGTTAAAAACGCCTCACTACATTACGTAATCACTCCAGTGCCTGTGTTATTAAAATTCAAATTTGATTCCTCAGGTGAGTATTTGTCCGATTTCTTTCTATATGGACGTTAAGTTTACAGCTCATGGGAGCTTTCTACGCTAAGGAACTAAAACTTCAATAAATCAACTACCGTACGTACTTTCACTGTAATTCATTATACTTTCCCATTTTCGTTTCCTTACACTTTCACAGAAATTTATACTTCAATAATAGTAAATAAAAGCCAAAACCCACTAGTCTATGTCTCCTCTTAACTGTATTACATGGTGGAATTGACAGCTTCACACGTGACTCTAGCTGCTTCTTACCGTAAACGTCAATCCTTTGTTCCCTCGCAATAAATAAGGGAAAGCACACGTCACATTATTGAAACTCTACGAAAAGAAATAGTGCATACCGAAACCGATGCGAAGTCCCAGTAATGCAGACGGCGACTGCAGATGACAAACTGACAGGCCTCACATTCCGTGACAACAACAAGCTGACAGTGAGGGCGCCACTCGTGTGATGCTGCCACCAGGTGTCATGCATGGCGGTTGATGTCGGTGGCTGGCGTTAGGCGGGTCGCCGGTTCAAACCCGACCACAAGCAACTATTTGTTATTTCGTAGTTATGATCTCTGGGAAGTTCTTGAAGTGTCTTCCACTCGTAACGTCTGTATATGTGTTGTATGAATTCTAGCTTGCTAGAATATTCGATGTTTGCACAAGATGTTCGGAAAGTTGCTATGCAGTTACAACGTATGTTGGAAATAAAGAGCCGAGCGGTCTAGGGCGCTCCAGTCATGGACTGTGCGGCTGGTCCCGGCGGAGGTTCGAATCCTCCCTAGGGCATGGGTGTGTGTTTGTCCTTAGGATAATTTAGGTTAAGTAGTGTGTAAGCTTAGGGACTGATGACATTAGCAGTTAAGTCCCATAAGATTTCACACACATTTGAACATTTTCTTGGAAATAAAGACCACTAGTGACTTCACTAATCCAAACCGCGAAATTTTGTTGTAAAACACATCCTGCACATCTGATTGTGATATACTTCTCCCGTACGCTGTCATTTCAGTTTTTAAGTCATATGGCATTTGCTGGCGAGTGCGATACAGTAGAGATTTTGCTGCTTCCTAAAGTGAAAAGTTTGCTGGAGTATAGCCCGGCGAGCAAGGGGGCTGTAGGCTTTCTGAGATGACATGTGCCTCAGAAAACTCTTGTAGAAGAAGCGCACTAGAGCCATCTTGTTGACGCCGTGGGTAACTGATTTCATCTTCCTTTAGCAGGCTAATGAAATCGTAGATAATTAAGTAATAACGTTCCCTGTTCTCACAGTTACTTAAAAAAATAAAAGGCCTACAACGTGCCTTGTGGATTCATCACTGACCACAATAGTGTGTTTTGTGTGTGAACATGACAAGAGAGGTAGAACCAAAACTCGTCTGTATAGAAGTTCACACAAGGAATACAACTGTATTCTTCTGAATAAAATATCCCCTATCTGTACTTGGCTGTGGTGTGTCGTCTTCGTGCCAACTTTTTAGTGCAGTGTTTTTAGTGAGTGTTAATTGTTGTGCGTCTTTTCCTAAGTTTTGCCAACAGAAATCATACTGTCACTGGGGGTGATTTTTTATATCTCTTGCGAACAGAAACCAGACAGCAACTGTGTTTTTTAATTGTCTGTCGACTATTTTACCTGTCTGCTTCCTGTGTATTTTATTAGCATCGCCAACCCTTTGTTTTATGTTTTAACTTCCACAATTTTCCGACATTTTACAATATAAGTCACCGTTTTTATCGCCAGCTTTTGTTGCTTATTATCTTCTTATGTTTTGAAAATGTTGTATGCTGAAGAGCGGCGTACTAAGCTGCTGCCAGCCTGCCCCCTTCGGGTGGAATCGAAACTCAATAAAGGAAAAAAAAGATGTGGACCATTTGCAGTAACAAATTCATATTTAGTGATGGTGGACTGCTGTCACTATATACAGGAACGATTTCAATGTTTTCCTAACCACTTTATGCGTAGTTGCAAGCCTGATATCTTTTTCTTGTGCCAACTTCCATGATTACGCTGTACTCAGCTGCATGGAGTCAGAAATATCCAACAAACTTCTGTTCATTCAGCTTAGGTGGTCTTCCAGTTCGTTCGGCACCTAGCACTGAGGCTGCCTCTCAAAATTTCTCACAATGTCTACGAACCCCTTTGAAATTACGTATAGTTACTTCCGGAATTTTGTAGCAAATGCTTCCTGCACTTAATATGAGTAATTATCTCCTTGTCGAAACACATGTTCAACTAGAAAAATATGGTTCTCAGCTGAATGAACCGTTATTTAAAAACAAATTAAACAATACCTTTCATCAAATGTTAAACAACAGTCGAACGAAACAACCACGTATATGAAAATGTAAAAAAAATCTGCAACTTTGTTTCGAACCTAAAAAGTAATCTACATCCGCAGTCCGTATTCCACTGCACGGCGACTTCCTGAACGCACTTTAAATTTAATTGTGCAGTTCTTTCATGAGATCACCTTTGTTCCAATAGTATATTGACGTTCTTAATAAACGGTGCTAAGTGTTCTACTTCACTGACCTCACTGCTTTCACCGAGCGATGTGGCGCAGTGGTTAGCACACTGGACTCGCATTCGGGAGTTCGACGGTTCAATCCCGTCTCCAGCCTTCCTGATTTAGGTTTTCCGTGATTTCTCTAAATTGCTTCAGGCAAATGCCGGGATGGTTCCTTTGAAAGGGCACGGCCGATTTCCTTCCCAATCCTTCCCTAACCCGAGCATGAGCTCCGTCTCTAATGACCTCGTTGTCGACGAGACGTTAAACACTAACCACCACCACCTCACTGCCTTCGGATTTGAACATGATTATGGTTTTCACTCGACAATAAAATACACTCCTTTCTTAAAGAGGATCAACATTACAAGCATTTTCAGTGAGTAAATAGAAGCTTGGAATCGAGTGTTACGTTCTACGTCTTCCTTTATTGCATAACAGGACAGGATCAAGGGCTCGTCAATATAGACGAGTATGTTTTCAGGGTTCTTTTGATCCATGTCATTATCCTACAGATTTATAAATAATTTAACTATGTTTTTTGTGAAATCTTTGGAGAAAAAGCAGATACCAGTAACACTGAAGTACGCAACGAGAAGGAAATGAAATGAAAACAAAGAGTGACCGAGGGTGTGTTTGGACTGCGTTCTTGATCACTTTGAACCTTACTGGGAAACTACCGAGGCTACATCGATGCGAAAGAGGTCATACTTCCTCAGTCGTGTTAACTGCAACGTTGTATTGGAGCAATGTTATCGGTTTACTGTTCTTCTCCAAGGTAACATTCCACGGCAAGCTCATCCTGGCAATAATTAATTCCCAGACGTCGTCTTCTAACTTCGATAAAACACAGTCTATGGAATTCAATATTGCACAAAGCCTGACCACATCATTCCACCTAACGCTTGATGCTAAATCACAAAATTAAGCAAAATAAACTAAATTCCTTGGAAGTCACATATCACAGATCCTAAACGTCTAACCTCTACAACATTTGCATTACATATAATATCAGATTCGGGAAATGAAAGTGTCAAAAAGCATTTTTCCTTTTTTCATTCACTGTTGTCTTAATGGCATCATATTCTGTGAGATAACAAGTCATTGAGGAAAAGAGCATTTTATTTCTCAAAACGTGCGGTAAGTATAGCAATCTCCTTCCCCCAGAGCATAGTTGTACCAAACTTTGTGTACATTAGACTATGGATAGAGATGTACTAATCCAGGAGATTCGTTCAAGTTGGCTGTCAATGCTGTGAAAATCGCGATTTCCTTACTATTTAAATCTGCATGTAGTGAATGTCCTCGCCACTGTGCTCTGTTCACAGTCCGAGTCAGACGACGTGCCCTCAGCTCAGCCTTAACTTAAACTCAGTGATTCCGTCATGCCTAATAAATTAATACGTTTGACTTCACAGAGAGCTCATTCGTCGTAGCGTCTAATTTAAATGAGACGACCAGATGTAATAGATTTTGTGTATCATGAGTGATAGGCCCCTGTGCTGGTTGCTAGTAATCTAAATTATACTAATCGTTCTATCATCTAATCGCCTTCAGTGAAGTTTCCCATCGCCTTGTCGGCTTTTTACTGATACGTTCCTGTTGGGTTGTACCGGCCCCGTTTTTGGCGTCAATCACCAGCTGCGCTTTATGATTCAGGGTCAGCAGTCCCACCTTTTAGAGAGCGCTAAACATACTGAGCTAAACGTACTGATTAAAACAAACCTCTACATCTGTGGTAATGATTTCACGTAACGAATTTTATCTAAATTCTTGTGTTTTTCTTGGGTTCCAAGTCTACATCTACATAACATCTACATACGCACTCTGCAAGCCATCATATGGTCTATGGTGGAGGACACCTAGTAGCACTGCTAATCTTTACTTTGCTATTCACTATCAAAAAGAGTGAGGGAGAAACAACAGTATGATCTCTAATTTTCCTTTTATTGGTGATCCTTGCGCGATATGTATGGTTGCAGTTATAGAACCGTTCTAGAGTCAGCTTCAAATGCCGTTTTTCAACATTTTCTCAGTAGTGCTCTGAGAAATCGTCGTCATCCCTCTAGGGATTCGTGTACTGATTGAACCTACCGGTAACAAATCTAGCAGCCCTTGTTAAAATTGTTTCGATGTCGTCCTTTAATATGACCTGTTGAGGATCCCATACACTCGAATAGTAGTGAAGAGTGGGTCTATACACAGTCTTCTTTACAGATGAACTACACTTCCAAAAATTCTCCTAATGAACGATAGTCGACTATTCGCTTTTTTACTACAGTCCTTACGTGCTCAGTCCATTTCATATCACTTTGCGACGCTACGTCTAGATATTTAACCGACATCATTGTGCCAAGCAGATCACTACTGATTTTCTTACTCATCTGCAGTCAAACATTTATCCACACTTAGAGGAAACTGCCATTATCTACATCATCTTGTCTCGTCCAACAGTCATTCAACAATGACACCTTCCCAGACACCTCAAGATCATTGGTAAATATCAACAGACTTCTGCTGAACCTGTCCGTCTAATGTACAGAGAATAAGAGGAACCCTATCACACTTCCCTGGGGCACTCCTGACGACACTCTTGTCTCTAACGAACAATTACCATCTAGGACAAAGTAATGTGTCCTATTACTTGAAAAGTCTTCGATTCACTAACATATCTGGGAACCTAATGCGTATGCTCGTACCTTCGTTAACAGCCTAAAGTGGAGAACCGTGTAAAACGCATTCTGAAAAACTGGCAATATGGAATCTTCCTGTTTCCCTTCGTCCATGGCTTAGACAATATCATGCGAGAAGAGGACAAGCTGAGCTTTTTATGAGCGATACCAACCTGCACTGGGTGATCCTGCAGTCTCTCCGTATCACCCTTCCCTACGTATCACCCTTCTATCACCATGAAAACTTAAAAAGGACAGTAATTGACGGTTTCTTTTTTTTCAGAGACATAGGTTTCTTAACTCTGGTTCGACATGAGTTTGTGCTGTCGTGGATGAGGGAAGATTTAGCGCCTCTAAAGCCCTGTGATTGGCTCAAGGTGGGGTGAAGGTGGTGACGTTCATGCGCTTTCCGAAAAGAAAGGGAATTTTATTATCTGCAGAGGTGCGAGGCTCTCGAGTTCTGGACTCCGGCCTGGAAGTAACTGCTGTTCGAAGCTCTTGCATGTGTGGTCGGTACCTGGGCCCTGTCCTAAGACTGACTTCCCCTGCGAGTAGCCTGTCGCGTCCTTAGTGTGCCCACAGTGTGACTTCAGACATCTCGGACTACTCGTTTGCCGAGGGCACACTAATGTTACGCCTTTTACACCACTTGTTAGCAGCAGACACAGCGGCTGCGCCACAGACTGAGTCGGCGGGGAGTTTTACAATTATTTATTGAACTTTCTTTACATTTTCTCCCTCGTCGTCGCTGCCCAGCCCTGCGGATCCCTCCGCCTGGCTGCTGCTGTGCAGATTCTCCGACAATGCCCGCAACGCGCGCCGCTGATCGCACTTGGGAGCCTCAGGCCACCAGTGCTCCGCTGAAGCCAGGATGCCCTGTGGTTGAGATGAACTCGTCGCCACTTGGCGCTCCAGAATGGGCACGCCCACGGAGCCACGTCGCCGTGAGGTCAGCTGCCAATGCCTGCTGCACCGGCGGCTGGGAAGTCATCAGTCGCGATGTCCGCGAGGTCCCGTCATGGACGGACTACGCGTCGTGGTGCCGGGTTGCCGTGAAGTCCGGGCGTCAGTCCCTAGCGGCGCCTGTGAGCAAGACCACGCTGCAGCCGTTGCTGCTGGAAGTTCTCGCTGTAGTTTGTCAGCCAAGGTGCCGACCGAACTCGGGCCAACCTCCAAAGCTGAAGTTGACATCTGGAGGCGAACGGATGACTACTGCGAGCTGGAACAGACTTCCGGAATCGTCACCTACATTCGGACACGGACCACGTCCATCCTCAGATCCGAACTGTTTCCCAATGGCTTCTGTCTGTTGCTGCCTGCGCTCCACTATTTACATCTGGCACGAGGACTTTTTTACCCTCGGTGGTAGCTTTTTGTTATTACTTCCGCAGTATATTGCAGTGTAACTTAGCGTGTTGGCCTCACTTCCCCTTACTCACCACTCTCCAGGCTTCGCTTGGCGCTCAGTCTGTGCGCGTCCTTGCGTCAACCTGTTGGTAGACTGCTGCTGTCAGCCAGGCTATCTGTGCATGCTTACCTCGCAGTGCCTCAGTCGCCGGCGTGCCTCTGTTTTGCCATTCTTTACTGCGTGAAGCAACGCTTACTACATGTGGCCGAAACATTGCCTCCAACTAAAAATTAAATTCATCCCCGAATTTACCCTATACGTTAATACTGGTTCTATCATATATTCTACTTCTTCCCTATATACATCCAGGTTGCCCTGACTCATGCCCTACTGGTAATCCATTCTACAGGAATCTCATGGAGTGGTCTTGCATTAACATGCTGAATTCTCCGTTTTAATAAGACATATACCACACCGATAAATAAAATCAACACGGCAATAGTACTGGTCGAAATACCAATGATCACTATGCTACGTTTCCGCCTGATATCGTACTCCTCCACATGCCTTAATAATTGCTGCATTGAAATTTGACATTTCTCCGAATCTACTAGTTTATCTATCGTTTGCAAGTAGTGTAGCATCCAAGGTGTTGTTAATATACGTCAAATTTTCTCCTGGAGAGACGCTGAATGATGCATCTGGCCAGTACAACGTCAGATGAGTATCTGTAACCTTGGTGATTCCCATGACTGTCGCTAGTACGCTGAAACGATCCCCTACTATTTCACAATTTGTCCCGTTCATTAGAAAACCACTGTCCCGTAATTCCATCTCCGTGGTTGCTGTCCAATTCCCATTGTCATAACACTTGGCTGATATCCTCTCCGTAGCGAATACTGAATACAGCCAGTGCCTCCCAACTTGCTGAAAATGTGGCGTAGGCTTCACTATTATTCTCCGACACTCCAAAGCATCTGCTTCAGCCCTAAATAACTGGATGTCACACGACCCCTTGCCCATGAAAACAACCCGTGCTGGACAAATCGAAACTGACTCCATTAGACATCTCCTCAACTCTAAACTCTACATAGTAGCGTGAGTATCCCCCTTCTTAGAAATTAATAAACCCTCCTGTGTCCTGAACTGTACGCCCTTCCCCATGCGCCCCCATCTGACCGGATAAGGATGCACTGTGTAACAGTGATACTGTCTCCCCACAGTACTTACTGGAAATCTAATCTCTATATACATCTTAACTAGATCCTTTGTTATATTAATCCTAGACATATGATAAAAAAGTGACACACTCTCTTCAATTATCGGCACTACGTGCTCTGCCCCCTCTGGAAACTCTCCCTCCATCTGCTTCAGACTCCGTCTAAATTTTTCTGGTGACATCAATGTCACACTCACCTGCCCGTGCAATGCGTGATGTACTGCCTCTTCCAATTTATCCATCCTCACTCGTGCATCACCAATGATGTTAACCAGTTCCCACAGCAATTTAGCCATTTCCAGCTTCCTTTCCACTATATCCAATCGCGTTTGTACCTGTTCCAGATCCGTATTCAATAACTTCTGTGTTTGTTCTATATATGCTCGTAACCCTATAGCAATCCCACTCACCACACGTGTCACATTTCTACAACTCTGTACCTAATCCCCGTATCTCTGTTGTGTATATATCCACTAACTTCCCTATGCTTTCCTCCCTGTCGCGAATAAAGAATTGTTCAAACCCTCAATATCGTCTCTATCCGCCGTTCCAAAAATTGTTTTCAGCAACTTCCCACCTGCATTCAACGAACCCCTCTTTACTTTCTCCTACCTGGAATCATGCTCACGACTTAGTGCAGTTGTTCCCTTACATGACCTATCCAAAGCCTCGTAATATTCCGTTCTTAGACGCAACCGCTTCCACACTCGATACCACCTCCTGTAGCTGCCGCATCTCGTTCCTTTATTGCAGGATGCTGAGTGCCGGCCGAAGCGTCCACTTGTGACTCGTGAGGACCACATCCGCCCGCTGTTTCAGACCTAATAACCATTTCAGAGCTGAATGATCCGTCACAACCTTAAACCTTCTACCGTACAGATAACATCGAAAGTACGAAATCCCGTATATTAGCACTAACAATTCCTTCTCCGTCGTGGGGTAATTTTGTTCCGCCTTGTTGAGTTGACGAGACGCGGACGCAATCGGATTCTCTTTGCCATCAATTTCTTGCCCAAGTACAACCCCAATAGCGTGATTAGGCGTATCACATTATAGTATAAACTTCTTTGAAACGCCTGGAAACTTCAAAACTGGATCTGATGTCAGTATCCGTTTCAACTCTTGAAATGCTTTCTCGCACTCTGACGTCCACTGGAAGGTAACACATTATCTTAGCAACTTAGTAAGTGGCCCCGCTATTTCTGCGATCCCCTGTACGAATTTTCGGTAATAGCTCGCAAGACCAATATACGATTGCAGTTGTTTATCCGTTTGCGGAACCGGAAAACTCGTACTGCAGGAGTGAGACGAGGATCTGTCCGTACCTCGTGCTGACTGATAACATGCCCGAGATAATTTACTTGTGCTTGCGCAAAATGGCATTTGTCCAAAGTTAATATTAGCCGTGCTGCCTCTAATCTTTTAAACACCTCCTCTAACCGTTCCACATGCTGCTCTATATCTCTTGAAAAAACTATAATGTCATCCAGATACACCATGCATTTTTTCGGTTACAACCCGCGAAGAAATCTATCCAACAACCTACCAAATGTTGCTGGAGTTTTTTTTAGTCCAAACGGCATTCTTTGATACTCGAAGTGACCACAATTCGTCGTAAATGCTGTTTTTGGCCTATTCTCCGGACATACTTCAATCTGGTGATAACCGCTTCGCAAATCCATAGTGGAGAAAAATTTACACTGCTCTAGGTTGTCTAAGGTTTCTGTGACATTCGGAATCGGATATACGTGCGCCACTGTCAGTTCATTCAAATGTCTGTAATCGCAACAAAAGCGAAATTTTTTCGACCCATCTGGTGTCTTCTTCAGAACTAGGACCACGCTACTAGACCAAGGACTATTGCTGTGCAGGAATATCCCATCTTCCAATTGTTGCTCTATTAATTGCTCTACTACTGGTTGTAATTGTTTCGGTAGTCTGTATGGCTTACGATATACCGGAGCGTGATTCCCTGTCGGAATAAGACATTGCTGTGTTATCGGTGTAGCAGGTAACGTACCCTGCGCTTCAAACAATGCTTTATACTTTAGTAATAATGCTTCCACACCCGAACGATCATTTCCTCTCAAATGATTTACCTTGTCACGAAGTGCAGACGTGCTGACGGTTTGCTTTACATCATAGTCTAGCCTCGAACTAAAGATGTCCTCTTCATCCATTAACTCTACTGTGGCTATTACTAATCCCTTCGGCAGATCGACATCATCCCGCCCGAAGTTATCTAAACTCACCGGAACCATAAACTGCCCATTTATGTCCGGTACCCGTGATACACTCCTACGAATTAAGCAATGCTTCTAAAAACCTCATTACTCGGTAGTGGTTCTACCATGCTCTACCCCTGCTGTGGCACATCTACATCCGCTGGTACCCAGATCAACTTCCTTGTACCTGTTCATACTCTGTCACACGAAATCACCTTTAATGCACTTGTACGCAGTTTAGTTGGTATCACCGTAGCTATCGGTGCACCTTGCGACTCTGAAACATTTGCAACGGCTGTACCATTTGAGAAGAAGTTCCCATCGAGTTCCAGCGTTTGTTGCGAAAGGTCAATTTTGGCGTGTTGTTTAATCAGAAAGCCCAACCCAAGTATTGCTGAAAATCCTTTGTCCTACAGCTGACAACACCTCCATTTGCTTCCGGAACCACAAGTTCCCCATCTTAAACCTGAGCTGTACTGTCCCTAGTGCATATAATCTTTTATCACCTACTGCGCGCAATCTGTATCTCGGAGCTTCCAATCCATTCTTGCCCACGAGGTCCACACTGACAACTGATACATGTGCTACAGTATCCACTAAAACTCTTCGCCACTTGTCATTTATCCAAACCATCAAACTAAAATCCGCCTCTTCGTGCACTCTCCGAGTACCTCTTTTTACAGGGAATGCCTCCCGACGGGAGGAACACTCCCTTTTTCGTCTAACAGTTTCTTACCTGCTGTATCATTAACCCGTTTCCTTGCTTTACACTGCCATGCCTTATGCCCTATTTTCTGACAATTGAAACACTGCGGTTCCCGACATTGTCCCTTAAAAGGACCTTACTTCCCACAACGATGACAATCTTTGGAAGACGAAAAAATTTTCTTGTCATTGCGACTTCTAGTGGCGCTATCCACTTCCTGCAAATGTGTAGCTACGCGCAATGATGCTGCTAAGTCACTTGGATTTTCCATCCTTATCTGGCGTGAAAAATCCGGCGAGACCCCTCGCAAAAATGCGTCTGAAGCTCTATTCTCTGCTTCTTTCAATAGAACTTCATTTGCACTCGCATCTTGCGTTAACGCATACATGTGCACATTCGTTCTAATAATTCTGTATGAAGATTCCTCTGCCGTTTCACCCGTTTTTCTCTAAAATATCTGGCACTGTTTTGTTCCCTAAACCTTTGAAATAATCCCTCAGTCAACTCTGTGAACGTAGTAGCATCCTTTAACCCTTCGTGGTATGCCACATAAGTCTTTGCGTCACATACTAACCGTAATCTCGCCATTTGCAAACACATTTCATCCGACCAGCCACACAGTCTAGCTGTACTACGTACGTCACCAGTGAAAACATTCACGTTCTCTGATGTTTTACCCGAGAAGGAAGGTATTAAATTAGCAACTGAACAATCTGCAACACCTGAAAAGACAGTACCCTTGCATTCTACACTATCGCTTCCCGAGCCTGATTGAGTATTTTGCAACAATTGTTGCTCCATGAACTGCATGTGCTGCTTTTGCAACTAATTTTCTTCAATCAGTTTCTTAACTTGCTCTGTCAATGCGACTACGGCGTCACTTGTCCCGGTTGCACATGTCTGTGGCATTTTTCCATGTGGTATACCTCACCTCACAAAAATAAAATAGTATTACCCAGAAGCAAGTTAATTCGTACCACGTCTAATGGCAAGCCATCTAGACTTACCACATTGGCCCGTTACATGACCACAGAAGCCACACACATCACAAGTGCTTCGTACAAATTTATCACAAGGAGCGACGTGACCTATTAATCCACACACCACACATGTAGATGGTACTAAGTTAACGTGACTATCATTCCCACGAAACTGCGATAAGTCTACAGGGCTGCTAGGCCTTTCAAATGACACTCTCACATCCCTTAACGTTACCCTCGACATGTCTAGCTAGACAGAACACAGAGAGAAGGCAGTTGCTGGACTTGTAACGCTGCGCTAATGCACACGATACTCTTTAAAGCCTGTACTATGGTAAGTTGACGGGCTTCACCTTAAGAGAAAGGATTTTTTGTACAGATTTTGATCGCGTGTACCTGAATGGAGGCAAATCAGACTTACACCCACTCAGTAATAACAATGATACGTCAAGCAATTCCGGAGTGCAACCACACGCTAGGACGGACAAGAAACAACACAGCAGATGCTACCAAATTGTTAATAATACGGTCGCCAGCCTAATTAGGCATTAACTGAGTTTCTTCCCTGTACAAGTGGATGTACGTTCAAGCATAACAACACGTAGTAACACTGCATGATATGGTAAATTTTAGAACCGGAAAACCTGCTGAACTGATAATTTCACTTTCTGTACCAATATGGATAAATCATAAATACATAACATAACACTATAATGTTTACTACAAGACTTCGTACAGTCTATTGACCGGATTAAAATCGGGCATAGGTTACCCTAGAAACAGCACTTTCGAAACACACATACAATGTCAATTCTGAAAAGGGTAAAACACTGATAAATTTTGGTTTTATATTGACTTTAACTTTGCTGGTCAAATCAGTTCAGTACATTTCAGAATCCAATTGAATAAGAAAGAGGGGGGGGGGGGTGGGGGGAACCTTAAACTGTTATGATCACTGTATTGAAACTTTTGATTATTGAAATCATTAAGTGCTCAAGATTTCCAATATATGAATTGCTACTCTTTTTAGCTTATTTCCTGCTCATTTAATTATCATTATATCTGCCTCAAAGTAATTAAACTTCATTACTGAATCAATTTCAAAATTGTCTTCCAACTTTGTCATTCCTTAGTTATTTACCTATAGATTCATTAACAACAAAGTTCTTTAAACATCATTGTAACATAGTTAGGTCCGCAGGTAATTATTATTAACATAAACTTTAAATCTTCATTCCGGGACACTCGGATTGCACAACTTGTGGGAAGGACCCTGACTAGGTTAGTTGTGAGGATAATGTGGTGTCACCGCCAGACACCACACTTGCTAGGTGGTAGCTTAAATCGGCCGAGGTCCATTTAGTACATGTCGGACCCACGTGTCGCCACTGTGTGATCGCAGACCTAGCGCCACCACCAGGCAGGTCTCGAGATACAGACGAGCACTCGCCCAGTTGTACGACGACATTGCTAGCGACAATACGGACGAAGCCTTCCTCTCATTTGCCGAGAGACAGTTAAAATAGCCTTCTGCTAAGTCCATGGCTACGACCTAGGAAGGCGCCATTAGCCTTACATAGTTTGAGAGTTATAGTATAAATGTCTCCAGAAGAACGCTGTATTCATCAACGAATAAAGTTAAGTATAAAGCAGCTACGTACTTTTCTTGCTACCATTCAATAGTTATCCTGTTCCAGAATTCACGCCCGTCTGCGTTAGATAGCGTGCCTATCGGCCCCCTCAAAATAACACTGTGTCAGCACTTCTGTCGACACATCATTTGGCGACGAGTGAAGTGTTCTTTCTGATTGCTTACATTTATTTGTGTCATGGCTTCGCCAGATGTACTGTCCGAATTTTATCGCTTGCAGAATCAGCAGACGCAGGCGTTATTGGATGCCCTTGGACAGCTCGTCCAGGGTCAACGTGCCATTCAAACCGATGCGGCAGCCGCCGCTTCACTGGTACCGCAGCCACAACATGCAGTTGCACCGCCGTTTCGCAGTTTTCATGCGGCGCACGAGTCGTGGCCAGAATGGTCCCAACAGTTCGGCATCCATCTAGCCGCCTACAGAATTCAAGGTAATGAGCGGCAGCCGTTTTTGCTTTCTTGTGTCGGTGTGTCCACCTACCGTGTGATAGTGAAATTGTTTCCCCGACGCGACGTAGCGACTCTGTCTACGAAGAAATTTTGTCTGCTTTTGATGCCTATTTCAAAGAAACAGTTAATGTGGTTGCAAAAAGGTATACGTTTTTTCGTACAAACATACGGCCGGTCAAACTAATAGGGAGTGGGTAGCAACATTGCAAGGACTTACTAGGGACTGTGCCTTTGACTGTGTCTGTGGCCTTTCTTATTCAGATACAATGGTACGTGATGCAATTGCACAGAACGTTTCTGATGTTCGCATACGGGAGCACGTTTTGAAACTAGTTAATCCCTCCCTTCAACAAGTGATAGACATATTGGATAGACAAGACACACTTGCTGTGCTCAGGAATCTTTTGAAACTTCGCCAGCAGTGTGTAACATTAACCGGCCCGCCGGGCGAGCTGAGCGGCCCGGTCAACTGCCCTCGCGCACACAAACGCAGCTGCCGCCGCGCTCTAAACCAGGTGTGCCGCGCCAGCCCACAAATGCAGTGAAATCATGCCCGCGGTGTGCTACTAGACATTCGCGTGAACATTGCCCGTCACGCCAAGCTATTTGCTTTTTCTGTAATAGGAAAGGACATGTTCAAAGTGTTTGCCAGAAAAAGCTCCGATCAGACAATCACAATCATTCCAGGCCCTTTGCTTCGCGCCGGAATCGAACCAAGGACACTCAGGATCGTGGACCTTCGCCCATGGACATTCATGTAGTTAATTCCACCCCGTCCAGTGCCACTTTCTCTAACAGTGACTGTGTTCATCCCACACAAAGTGTGCGACTACGTCGCCGGAAATCACGTCAATTAGCAAGCGATTCTGTACAAGTGTCTGTTCAAATTGCACAAAACAGTCGCTCTTGTCGTCAGCAGGACAATAAACTTTTTGTAGATTTGGACTTTAATGGCAAGGTCATGCCATTCCAGCTCGATACCGGAGCTGCAGTTTCATTGCTCAATCACGACACATCAGTTTCAATTTAATTACTGGTCTTTGTCACTGTTCACATCACAAGGTGTGAGTGAATGTGCACAATGCCTCTTCCCTTTCAGCTCCGCTTCATCGCTTACGCAGTACAGAGGTTCCGTTTCTCTGGACGACGGAATGCGAACGCGCCTTTCGCCAGTTGAAATCGGCGTTGCTTTCTAATATTTGCCTTACGCCTTTCGATCCCCGGTAACCCCTTTTGTTGATGGTCGCTGCATCGGATTTCGGGATCGGTGCTGTGCTTGCGCACAAAGTTGGCTTGCATGATCGCCCTACTGCCTTTGCGTCCACATTGCTCTCATCTGCGCAAAGAAATTATTCACAGATAGAGAAAGAAGCTTTGGCTCTTGTGTTTGGTGTTACTAAGTTCCATGATTTCTTGTATGGTCGTCACTTCACCATCATCACAGACCACAAACCATTGACATCGCTTTTTCATCCGAACAAGCCTGTACCTCGGCGTACAGCGCAGAAATTCATTCGCTGGTCTATTTTCCTCTCGCAGTCCAACTACGATATCCTGTATCGGTCCACTGCTAAGCACGGAAACGCCGATGCGTTGTCCCGTTTGCCTGTTGCTGAGGATCAAGCATTCGATTCTTCCAAACTTGCTTGCATGTTCATTGATTCGGAAACCGATGAAGTGGTCGAATCGTTTCCGATTGATTTTCGTCGTGTCGCTACAGCCACAACTGCTGACCCTGTCCTTGCTACCGTTTTGCGTTTTGTTGCTACGCAATGGCCTTTGTCAAAGTCTCGGGTCGAGGATCCGTTGGTTCGCCGATTTTTTGCTCACAAGGAGAGACTTTTTGTTCGACTTGGTGTTTTGTTGTTGCGTTCTGATAATGATCAGTCCAGAGTCGTGGTCCCACGTTCGTTACAGTCCTCTGTTTTACGGCTTCTTCACCACGGACATTGGGGTATAGTGCGAACGAAACAACTTGCTCGTCAGCACTGTACTTGGTTCGGAATCAATGCTGCGATTACGACTATGTGTTCTTCTTGCATGGCGTGTGCCGAACAACAATCCGCACCACCGCGGAAAGTCGTTGCATGGCCAAAAGCCACTTCCCCTTGGCAACGCTTGCACATTGATTTTGCTGGTCCATTCTGGAATGCTCGATGGTTGGTTCTGGTCGATGACTTCAGTAATTTTCCTTTTGTTGTCCGGATGTCTTGCACGACGTCCTCCGCCACGACCCAAGCGTTGTCTGCTATCTTTTGCATTGAAGGTCTTCCGCAGACTCTTGTTTCCGACAATGGCCCACAATTCTTGTCCGCAGAATTTCAGTCATTCTGCCAGGCCAATGGTATTCCACATCTGACATCCGCGCCGTTTTCGCCTCAGTCAAACGGTGCCGCTGAACGATTGGTCCGGACTTTCAAGTCACAGATGTTGAAGTTGAAAGAGTCGCATTCTCGGGAGGACGCGTTGTTGCTCTTTTTGTCGTCATATCGCTCTCAGCCCCGAGATGGTCGCTCGCCGGCTGAGTTGCTCCACGGTCGTCCTCATCGAACCTTGATGTCTTTGCTGCATCCGCCGCATCAGGTTCCTGTGCAGCGGCAGACTCCTGCTTTTGCTCCAGGCGACGTTGTATTTTATCGCAACTATCGAGGTTCACGGCATTGGCTCGCAGGGCGCATTCTTCGCTGCCTCGGCCGCGTGATGTATTTGGTTTTGGGGGCCTCTGGTGAGGTGCGTCGGCATCTCAATCAGCTGCGCCTCTGTCGTCGCACGGGTTCTGCCGCTCCCCGTCTGCTTTCAGCGGCGGTGCCGTCCGGTCAGCGCCCTGGGGACCCATCTACTGGCTCGCCTCATCCCCAGGTGTTACCGACGATGCCTTCCATTTTGCCCCATGACGACGCGCCGCCGCCGCTGCCTGTTCTCCAGCCGGCGCCGCCCGCATTCGACGCTTCACTGCAGCCGCCAAGCGCCTTCCTGGGTCACGCGCCGCCGATCGCTTCCCGTGACCAGCCGTCCTCCGCCATGGACCTCTTGCCCGCTCCGGACCACATGACGTCATCGCGCGTCGGGTACCCCGACGCAATGGAGGTCGACCCTTCGGCCCCTCCTGTCTCTTTATGGGCGCATACACTGCATGTTGACGTGCACCCTGGACTAGGTTTTCAGGCGTTTCCTAGCTCCCCTCGGACCGAATGGCCGGGTGCGGGTGGCACAGCCTCGCCTGTTGTTAGGCTCCCCACCTCATCGCATACGTCAACATGGGGTCCTCCCCACGGCGGGCGGAAGCCCTATAACACGACCGTTCGCCGATTTGCGGGGGAGGAATGTGGTGTCACTGCCAGACACCACACTTGCTAGGTGGTAGCTTAAATCGGTCGCGGTCCATTTAGTACATGTCGGACCCGCGTGTCGCCACTGTGTGATCGCAGACCTAGCGCCACCACCAGGCAGGTCTCGAGATACAGACGAGCACTCGCCCAGTTGTACGACGACATTGCTAGCGACAATACGGACGAAGCCTTCCTCTCATTTGCCTAGAGACAGTTAGAATAGCCTTCTGCTAAGTCCATGGCTACGACCTAGCAAGGCGCCATTAGCCTTACATAGTTTGAGAGTTATAGTATAAATGTCTCCAGAAGAACGCTGTATTCATCAACGAATAAAGTTAAGTATAAAGCAGCTACGTACTTTTCTTGCTACCATTCAATAGTTATCCTGTTCCAGAATTCACGCCCGTCTGCGTTAGATAGCGTGCCTATCGGCCCCCTCAAAATAACACTGTGTCAGCACTTCTGTCGACACATCAGATAACTAACTGATAGGACAGTTGTGGTAAAATTTAAGTTGTTATTGAACAGTATGGAATAAAAGTAACACTGGTCCATACGAATACAGTACTAAAAGGTTCAACCTGTTCGTATCGATGCGGCGGTTGGCGGGCGGCGAGATGGCGAGGCACCGAGCACACATACAATCACAGCTATGGCTCTTGATGTATCGGCACTTTGCTTCTTCTTAGCGTCGCAATACTTTTCCGTTTAGTGCCTATGGAATATTGCCATGCTGCATAGGCGTCGGAAACGGCACATCCGAGGCTCAACGAAATCACGTTTTCCAGGAGAGCCTCCTCGATCCAGATCGTGTTGCTCAGACCAATGCCCAACTCCGACTACTACTGCTGAGCCCGTTATGCCGTGCCACGCCCGTGTGCATTTTCCCGCGCTCGCCTGCCATCCACCTTTTACCGCTCCCCTACAGACAGGGTATTCACCCGAGGTTTTGCATTCTACATATCCTAATACATTACCTACGTATGGACCAGGCGCACAATTACAACTTTAACATCTTACAATAGTTTCAACGTTTCTTACATTTCAATTCTGTTATAATATTGCTTGAAATTTGGCATAAACATTAATATTCACATGGAAAATTGTTTACAGTTTCTTTAACACAATGGCAAGAAAAGAAAAAGAGATGAAATCAGAACATCGATTACACTAATTTATCGAAAATCAGAAGAAAAAATTATTATATGTACAATAGTATAGCGTTGGTGTTGTTACAGACTCACCCTGTTCGGTGTTTCTCGGTTGCTCCGCACGGTGCTAGTCACAGTCGTGGCGTGGGTGCGCCTGGCACCACTTGTTACGACCTCTGCACCACCTGTTAGCAGCAGACACAGCGGCTGCGCCAAAGACTGAGACAGCGTGGAGTTTTACAATTATTTATTGAACTTTCTTTACAATTTCTCCCTCGTCGGCGTTGCCCAGTAATGCGGATCCCTCCGCCTGGCTGCTGCTGTGTGGATTCTCCTGCAACGCACGCCGCTGATCGCACTCGGGAGCCTCAGGCCACCAGTGCTCCGCTGAAGCCAGGATGCCCTGTGGCTGAGATGAAATCAGCGCCCCAGAATGGGTATACCCATGGAGCCGCATCGCCGTGAGGTCAGCTTCCGGTGCCTGCTGCACCGGCGGTTGGGAAGCCGTCAGTCGCGATGTCCGCGAGGTCCCGTCATGGACGGACCACGCGCCGTGGGGCCGGGTTGCCGTGAAGTCCGAGCGTCAGTCCCCGGCGGCGCCTGTGACTAAGACCGCGCTGCGGCCGGTCGGGCCATGGTGCCGACCGTACTCGGGCCGACCTGCAGAGCTGAAGTTGACATCTGGCTTAGCGTGCTGGCCTCACTTCCCCTTACTCAGCACTCTCCAGGCTTCGCTCGGCGCTCGATCTGTGCGCGTTCTTCCATCAGCCTGTTGGTAGACTGCTGCTGTCAGCCAGGCTATTTGTGAGAGCTTGCTTCGCAACGCCTCGGTCGCCGGCGTGCCCCTGTTTTGCCATTCTCCACTGCGTGAAGACACGCTTACTACATGTGGCCGCAACACTTATTTGTTTTTGGTTTGCCAGTCCTGACGTGTGGCATCGTTAAGAGCTCTGTCGTATAAGTGAGCCAAATTGGTCCTTGGTACAACTAGCAAAAGGGTGGGTGACACACAAAAATCTACCGTGATTTCAGGCCTCTGGTAGAGAGTAAATTGCGATTTGTCTGCCTGATCGCTAGATCGTGAGATTTTGCATATCTTTCGTGGCCGCGATCGATTTAGAGGTGCGGCCTTACGCCTCGCCCCTGCCGCACTCGATTCGCCAGCTGCAAGTTACATCGCCTTCCGAAGCAAACAGGGTAAAATACTGCTGCTCTAGCCTTGTCTGGGCGTACAAATCCCAATCGCCACTTGCTCTCAGCTGCACCTATCAAGACTTCTGTAGATCATCGATCTAAATCTGCTCAGTGTCAGAACAATTCAGATTGCGTTGTACACAATTTTAGGGCCAGAGTACTTGTCTCACTTTTGCCACCCAGCATCCTTGTCCATCGTGGTCTTAAACCTCCTGTTAGTTGTTTACTATATTGTACCAGAAATTTTTTATCTTTCATTATGTCTGTCTTAGTTTTTATTTTTGGGAAAATAAATGTTGTCAGTAAACTAAATTTTGCTTGTATCCTCAGACAAATAATCGCTTTTATATAGTCACCCCAAGTGTTAATTTTCAACGTAGCGTCTATTACCAGGTTACCTTTCTTTGTGTACTATCCTAAGAGGATAACTTTCATTGTGTACGGCCCTGCCAAGATAACTTTCATTGGGTACGACCGTGCCAGGTACTCAATGAAACCGTTTTTTACAGAGCCCACAAACGAGTTGACTTTCAAACCGAATGTGAATATGTATGGCAATATTTCCACATGCCAAGGCCTATCAATTTATTGTGGATTTGCCAGGTCTAATGGAATCCTGTCATCTGTGACGCCCTGTAATAAAGGACACTTCTTGCAATGGGATAGCATGTGGTACCTCTCGACACTTGTGTGATTGATTACAATCAATTATTCAGTGTAATTCAGAATTATTCATGCCTCTACGATTCCTGGAAGACGTTTATTTAATTCCCCACAGAGACGTTCGCAGCTGAGTAGATTAAAGATCTCGCGCAATAAGCATCAATCTACAAAGAACGAAACTCGTCTAGCTTGAAGGGGGAAACCAGATGGCGCTTTGGTTGGCCCGCTAGACGGCGTTGCCTTAGGTCAAACGGATATCAACTTCGTTTTTTTACATAGGAATCCCCGTTTTTATTACATATTCGTGTAGTATGTAAAGAAATATGAATGTTTTAGTTGGACCACTTTTTTCGCTTTGTGATAGATGGTGCTGTAATAGTCACAAGCGTATAAGTACGTGGTATCACGTAACATTCCCCCAGAGCTGACGGTATTTGCTTCGTGATTCATTACCCGTGTTAAAATGGACCGCTTACTAATTTCGGATATCGTGTTGATGTATGTCTATTGTGATCAAAATGCCCAACGGGAGTGTGCAATGTATGCTGCTCGGTATCCTGGACGACATCATCCAAGTGTCCGGACCGTTCGCCGGATAGTTGCGTTATTTAAGGAAACAGGAAGTGTTCAGCCACATGTGAAAGGTCAACCACAACCTGCAACAAATGATGATGCCCAAGTAGGTGTTTTAGCTGCTGTCGCGGCTAATCCGCACATCAGTAACAGACAAATTGCGCGAGAATCGGGAATTTCAAAAACGTCGGTGTTTAGAATGCTACATCGGAAATACAGAAGCGTCCGATCTTACCCGTCGGCTTTGACCCATGACGTCACAAATACCGCGGAAACGACTATAAACAATTCCAATATGGCGGATATAAAAACATCGCATACGTATTGTAAACACTGAAATACACAAGTTTCACAAAAAGCCTAATGACTGTAACGGGACAAGCGTGGGAAATTAGGGGTTTTTGGGTGCGGAGAAACTAAATATACAGAAATGTAGCCACCGACCGCCATTAAAAACCACGCAAAACAACGAAATAAATCAACATCACAAAACTGACCAAATACCAAAAAACACATTCCTATCCATAATCGGACACTTCCCTTAACCTATATAGCTCAACAGAACCTACCGATCACATCCCCCAATAGAAAACTAAGAAACGAAAGCTTCCCTTACACCTACATACATCGGCACTTATGCAGTTTAGCAGGTACGGAAAAAATTTTTCATTTTTTTTCAAAATTTGATCATCATGTGTCGTTATGCGGTGGGGGGAGTCTGCAGTGCCCCCCCATCCCCCCACAGGCTTCATTAGTGTCAAATCAATATTTTCGAATCATAGGCGGCCGCTGCCGCGGCCGCATTCCAAAAAAAAACTCCCAACCTAACCTCAAGTGGGCTACGCTACAGATCAATATGTTCATCAAATTGCTTCATATTACGTATACATGTTCATTAGTGTCAAATCAATATTTTCGAATCATAGGCGGCCGCTGCCGCGGCCGCATTCCAAAAAAAAAAAACTCCCAACCTAACCTCAAGTGGGCTACGCTACAGATCAATATGTTCATCAAATTGCTTCATATTACGTATACATGTTCATTAGTGTCAAATCAATATTTTCGAATCATAGCTGAAGAAATTTAATCAGCTCTAAAGCTGTCTCCCCCATCATCGCCCTCAACCGAACACTGTTAAGGCGGTCTTTCATATCCATTCCTGAACAAAAAACCACAACCAAATACACTCAATAACAAACTCACCCGACGTACAGCAATGAGCATTAAATTAACCATTAACTCACTAATAGAAATTCCGCTTCAAATCCAACACCTGAGCAACAGAAAACTGACCCCACCACACGAAACAAACGAAACAAACGAAAACCATGAACACACCACCAGAGAGCACGACAAACAAAAACAAGACATCTACAAACACGCCACAATCGCAAATCAAACTCCGCGCCGTAATGACGTCACACACCACAACACGCTTACGTCACGGGTCAAAGCCGACGGGTAAGATCGGACGCTTCTGTTGACCCGCTACATCAACATCGATTGCACCCGTACCATATTTCTATGCACCAGGAATTGCATGGCGACTACTTTGAACGTCGTGTACCGTTCTGCCACTGGGCACAAGACAAATTACGGGACGATGACAGATTTTTCGCACGTGTTCTATTTAGCGACGAAACGTCATTCACCAACAGCGGTAACATAAACCTGCATAATATGTACTATTGGACAACGGAAAATCCACGATGGCTGCGACAAGTGGACCATCAGCGACCTTGGCGGGTTAGTGTATGGTGTGGCATTATTGGAGGAAGGACAATTGGCGCCTATTTCATCGATGGCTACCTAAATGGTGCAATGTATGCTGATTTCTTACGTAATATTCTACCGATGTTACTACAAGATGTTTCACTGCATGACAGAAAGGCGATGTACTTCCAACATGATGGGCGTCCGGCATGTAGCTCGCGTGCGATTGAAGCAGTACTGAATAGCATATTTCATGACAGGTGGACTGGTCGTCGAAGCACCATACCATGGCCCGCACGTCCACCGGATCTGACGCATACGGATTTCTTTCTATGGGGAAAGTTGAAGGATATTTGCTATCGTGATCCACCGACAACGCCAGACAACATGCGTCAGCGCATTGTCAATGCATGTGCGGAAGGCGAACTACTCGCTGTTGAGAGGAATGTCACACGTATTGCCAAAAGCATTGAGGTTGACGGGCATCATTTTGAGCATTTATTGCATTAATGTGGTATTTACAGGTAATCACGCTATAACAGTATCCGTTCTCAGAAATGATAAGTTCACGAAGGTACATGTATCACATTGGAACAATTGAAATAAAATGTTCAAACGTACCTACGTTATGTATTTTAATTTAAAAAACCTACCTGTTACCAACTGTCGTCTAAAATTGTGAGCCATATGTTTGTGACTATTACAGCGCCATCTATGACAAAGCGAAAAAAGTGGTCCAACTAAAACATTCATATTTCTTTACGTACTGCACGAGTATGTAATAAAAAATGGGGATTCCTGTTTAAAAAAAACGCAGTTGATGTCCGTGACGAAACGCGCCGCTCTCCTCCATCTCCACTACAGAGCTACCTGACAGGGATCCCAGATAGATGAGCAACACTCAAGAATTTGTTTGACGCTTATGTCGTGAGATATTTGGCCCGGTCACGATCAATGGGCCACCCTGTATAATACTACGCAAGCCACGCATTGGTGTGTGGTGGAGGGTACTTTCGCTACAACTATCTGATCTCTGTTCCTCTTGCGTGTAGTGCGTGGGAAGTAAACAGCAACGGCCCTATCACACTTCCTGTTTTACTTCGGATTTTACTTTTATTTTACTGCCGATTTTGTTCATTTAAGAGCGACGTTTTGAATGCTATCTACAAAAAGTCTGCTCCGATACTCCGTAAGCTCGTATTTTTTTTCATTAAACGGCTATTTGAAACGGTGTTAAACGCTTTGCTGATATCAAGGAACACAGCAACAACCTGAGCGCCATTGCCCACTGCGCTGTAGAACTCGTGGAGGAACAGATCGAGCTGAGTTTCGCAGGAACTCTGTTTGCGAAATCCATGTTTGTTTTTATAGAGGAAATGTTCATTTTCCAAAAACTTCGAAATTCTAGAGCTTAAAACATTTTTATAGTTCTATAACAGATTGACGTCAACGATATAGTTCTATACTGTGTGGATCTGTCTTACGGCCTTTCTTTCCACGTCTGTTGCCTGACAGGACCGTCGACAGCTGCAGAGGCTTGTAATGTGTAATAGTCAGACATCTACCCAGACCATCACAAAGTAATTCCGAACTGCATCAGGATCCGTTGCAAGTACTATGACAGTTAGGCGGCAGGTAAGAAAACTTGGATTTCGTGGTCGAGCGGCTGTTCATAAGCCACACATTATGCCGCTGAACGTCAAACGACGCCTCGCTTGGTGTAAGATGCGTAAACATTGGACGATTGAACAGTGGAAAAATATTCTGTGGAGTGACGAATTACGGCACACAATGTGACGATCTGATGGCAGGGTGGGTTTGGCGAATGCCCGGTGAACGTCATCTGCCAGCGTGTGTAGTGCCAACAGTAAAACTCGGAGGCGGTGGTGCTATGGTGTGGTCCTGTTTTTCATGTTGTTTTGTGTGGCACTACCACAGCACAGGCTTACACTGATGTTTTATACACCTTCTTGTTTTCCACCGTTGAAGAGCAATTCAGGGATGGTGACTGCATCTTTCAACACGATCGAGCACCATCTTCGTAATGCACGGCCTGTAGCGGACGTTTTAAACGACAATAACATCCCTGTAATGGCCTACACAGAGTCCTGATATGAATCCTATAGCACACATCTGGGATGTTTTGGAACACCGACATCGATACTTCTTCTCAATGCAGCACTCCGTGAAGAATGGACTGCCACTCCCCAAGAAACCTTCCAGCACCTGACTGAACGTATGCCTGCGAGAGTGGAAGCTATCATCAAGACCAAGGGTGCGGCAACACCAACTGAATTCCAGCATTACCGATGGAGGGCACCGCGAGCTTGTAACTCATCTTCAGCCAGGTGTCTGGATACTTTTGATCACATAGTCTATCTGCATCACTTTAGGCGTTGTCTCCTGATTACGCCCATCCTGATAATTCTACGTAGACTAAGAAAGGAGGAATTGAAATGAGGGAGATGGTAACAAATGTATGTGGCAGATAAAGCTTTTTATTTTTATTCTTTTTTACATTTATTTATTTATTATTTAATTTGCATTTTTTTCACCGGAGCTATGGAGTGAAGTCCATAACAGCATCTTGTAGCCGTGGTGAAACCCACACACGTCCCTCGAAATAAAGTTGAGTACCGTCGGGGATCGTAGTGTCTAAAATCAACAGTATAGCATCCGATCACCTGCTCTTTGCAGGGGCATCCCAACTGCGAAGCGGCTCGCAGAAATCACTCCAAAGGAAATCCAAAATGTATTGCATTTTTTCCGGACTGCGGACAATGGCACAATGTCGTTTGTTTGCATAAGTTCAAAAATCGAGAATACTCTTCTCACCAGTTACAGCTTTAGGCAGTGGAATATCGTGTTCTACCACCGAAATGGAGGTACCTGCAATATTGTGAACCTATAAAATAGTTCATTATTATCTCTATGATAATCAAATTATGACCTAAGGTCTAAACTTCCTGCTGAGCTGCAAGCTTCTACACCTGAGACTTATAAGGTGGTCGCTACTTTAGCATTAGTATGACATTGAAATTATGTGTGTAAGGGGAGAAAGCAGCGTCATCACGGATGCACTTTCTCTTCTTTCACAGTTCTTGCAAGACGATTCAGAATTTGCTGAACAACCCTAAGAATTCATGGTCTTATTGATGAAAGTTATAACATATTGAAAATACTATTTAGATATTTGTAAGAATATTTAAGCCTTATGGAAACCTGATCCTATGCAGAGCAACTACAGAAAAATCTAATGCAAAATTTATTACAGCACTACATGATCCACAATAACATTTTATTCTACAAACACAACCCGCAGTCCGTTAGCTGGTGCATTTGCATCCCAGTCGACGATCAAAACAGATTGATGATGTACACCTATAATGCTTGGGGCCATTTTAAAGAGCGCTCAGAAAATCAGTTCGTACTGCTCCTTTCCTATTATAAGACAGAAGATGCTAAATGTGTTAAAACATGCACAATATGCCATAAGACTAGGCCTTCAATCAAATTCTGTCACACCAAACTTGATTCTTTACTGCCAACTGAGTCACTACGAATTAAGTCAGTTGGTGTAATCGATCTCTTACCATGAGACCATGGAGGTATGATGTATGTAGCAGCTCTCTATGATATGTTTTGTAGTACAAGTGCTCATATCATTAAGATGGCTCTAAGCACTGTGGGACTTAACTCCTATCATTAAGAGTCTGATTGGTAATTATATTCCAAGTTTTCGCGAGCCTTTATGTACACTGCCAGACGATGCAGGTAACTTCATCAGCAGACCCTGGAGGGCATTCTTGCAAGATCAAAGCATTGAATAAGTTTAGATTTCACAGTACCACACTTATACAAATTTAGAATGAAGGACCTTCAGGGAAATCAATAAGTTTCTTAAGTTTGTCCACATTTATTGTGCTAATAAATAAACCATTTGAGAAGGAATATAATAATCTATCACACACATTCTTGAATTGCATGCCTAATGAGCTAGTACTAAAGAAATTATACATTTCCTCATATCCCAAGGAATTACATTTGCTAGGAGGAGGATGGGAGGCAAGCTATTGTGGCACTGAACAGATAAAGCAATCCAACGAAAAAGCACTTTGACAAGAAACTACCTGCTATATGGAAGTTTCAAATTAGGAGACAAAACGCTTCTCTCACATAAGTAAGCAAAACAAAAATTTTTCCTAATATATTTAAAAACATTCAAGATTATCAGAATCCAATAAGTATGAAAATAACTTTTAGCGTATCCTAGAACAAACACAATCAAAGGTTGCACATAAGGATGTGAAACACTATTCCCAGTAAGGATGTATACACTTTTTCAAGATTTCGAGGGTTTTCTTTGTACTGTTGCGTAAATAAAATTGTACTAACCAGTTTACCTAGAATGTAGATGTGTACTTTTATGTTATTAATCTATGAAAATGTTTACATTTATGTATATATTGATAAGAGTATGTAGTGATCAATCTGTACATGTACAAACAAAAACTTTCTCCGTGGTATGAAATACAGATATGGTACAAGGTAAAGTAGGAAGACTGACGTTAATTCACTGATGTTAATTCATATAGTAATCCATTCATTGTTGGTGAGTTTCAGTTATACGAGATTTTTTTCCATGTGCTATAATCTTTCATGTACTTATGTATATGAAAAAAAAATTGTGGCATAGAAATGACAAAGGTGATCCCAAGCTGTGAGCAACAGTTACATTGTGTGTTTTCAAATGAAGTTAGACAAGATCACTATGACCATATTCACTTAACTGATTTTCTTTTATTCTCCTAGAATATGTTTTCAGAAGCCTAGTACTAATAAATTAATTCTATCTGAGCTTCGAATTGTCTGGGATTTCATTTGTGTAGGTTGTTACAGCATTTCTTTGTGTTTGTAGTTTGGTTGTTTTCCCCAAATTAGTTAGGCTTTGGTTCTGGCTCTTCTGGTCAGACTTAAGGCAAGCATCGATAGTTGCTCTGGGAATGAGCAATGATATCTAGTGCACTCTTACTGCCTGGGCTGTGTATAACTAGATGCCTATGTGTCATCTACGCAAAGATGTGAACTAGAAGTAGCAGCTTTTATGAAAGGAAAATATAGTTGAACATTACATAGTTATTTATGACCATGTTGGAGGGGAGGGGAGCGGGAGATGAGGTGGTGCCAATCTTAAAGATGCTAACGAAAAGCGTTGTGCTATGACTGTTCTGTGTGTATGGACAGCAGAAATATCCATGAACATGTGTCTCATGTGACATGTGAACTATAAACAAATAGTACAGTCAGTGACAGAATTCGCAAGAGCCCTCGCCTTATGCCGATCTGCAAGGTTCACTGTCTGTGAACAAAGCGTGACATGCAAGGAGACGAAGTGCTACCAATGTACTGTCTAGAGGCATGACGTCGGAAAACTATCTGAGCACCGTCAGACTATTTTAGATAAAGTAGGAGAATATATTGCTACTGATTAATTACTTCTCTCTTAGGTTTATCTGATATGTTCAATAAACTAATGAAAAACTATTTAGTATGCACTGTAGCGATAAAAATTAATAACAACTTGTATGATAATATTAAAAAACGAACATCATGTTGGATTCCGTTGGGAACCGTGCGTCCAACTACCGCAGTATTAGCGTAGTGAACAAGAGAAAATATTGGCAGCCTCAGTCATAAGAGTTGGAAATCATTTATTACACCAAATCGATTTCAGTCACAGCGTGACCATCTTCAGTGCTAAATCAGTATAACATATAACATCGGAAATGAAGCCCATATCATATAAAACAAGCATTTGTTTGGAGTGGGAGTCTAGCGATCCATTGTCACGGACCTTTAAAACTAAATGCGAACGAGAGAACAGAATTCTCAATATCTATTATGCAATATACCGACTCATAATCGATTACGGAAAGACATTTCAATGCCATTCAGAAAGTACGTGAGTATTTAGTTTACCATAAAACAGCAAAATATTACAACGATCGAAAGACGTGATTGATTATTGTGTACATCAAGAGGCACTGCGTACTAAATTTGCAGGCACTGAGCGCATGATGAAAATGGTGGTACGTGTAGTAAATTTTCTGAAGTCGCGCTCATTAGTCTACTGCCATTTGCAACAGTTTTGGATGGAATCGAACAACGCATATGGAGACTTTATTCATTACAGTAAGGTATGCTTTTTAAGTCAAACGGCATGCCTTGGACGAAGTTTTGATTTGAAACCCACTATTGTTGAATTTATGACACAGAAAGGAGAGTAGGAACGAGAATTGGAACATCCGGAATTGATTAGAGATCTTGTATTTTAAGTGGACTTGACTGCAAATTACCCACAGTACGACACTGTGAGGTAAGAAAAAAATTATGTCTGATTTGATGGGTATGCATTTAAAAAGAACATCGCGTTGTTGAAGGAATAAATTCTGACAGAAAACAACTTCAGTTTCCCTAAGCTCACAGGCGTTAACGAAAATGCGAAATCAGAAGACCTCATTGTGGCTTCGAAACTATTACAATGAAAGTTTTGTAAATGTTTCAAAAACACTACCAATCTTGTTTTTGAGATGATTTAGAGACCACTTGCATTTGACCTTAAAGTGCTTCGTGCATGTCCTGGTGGATCTGATTCATCTGCAATGTAGTTTCCATTTAAAAGACAAATTCTCATACGCTAAAACTGTCCAGGAGTTTTATGTTGTTTCCTTCAAAAAGAGTTCCCACGTCTGTATGGTCGCAACCGTGGTAAAATATTTCGATCGCCATAAGTGTGATAAACGGTTTTTTTATTACGAAACTAAATCACGATTATATGGCAAACTGACAGCGAAAATGTGTGAAATTGTCATCATCTGTACTTATGCCAAGCGTCCATTCCAGCTAGAAATTATATTGTGTCTGCAGTGTGCCAAAAATAATTATCTACTGGAATTTGTTTTACTTGTGATCTGTGCTTTTTAAGTATGAAATGAAGTTGTAATATCGTAGCTTATCGATACTGCTGGCGCCAGCAACTCGGTGAATGTTTCTGCAGGCGCTCTTAATATCGTTAAAAGTAGGATGAACTGATCAATCAGGAACCTCCAGGCTGATGACCAATGAAAACCACCAGGATAGTACTATAAGCAGTGGGCACCTGGTCACCGGTCTTAAAGTTCTATATTAGTTCCGTGTTGCCAGTTGGTGCTGTACATTACACCGAGCTGTTAGTAATTAGCTCTATCAGCAAAAATTCGGTACACGCCTGTTTTGGGCCTCTGCTTATAGCTAGCCTCGACTGCAAGTTGTAAACAGCGTAGCAGTTCTTGAGGAAGAAGTTGAGGAAGATGTCTTCAGCTTGCCTGTCCAGATTCCTATGGCGACAGATCCGTTCGGCCACGTTCCAACCACTTATCATCAGCAACGAGGACGTAGAATTTGTCTCCTCGGAAGATAACAGCTGCCGACTCGCATCGTAATAGAAATCACATGCAGTATGACTGCATTGCCATTTAAATGCGGCGGTTTGCTGCCTCTGGGTTCCGGGGTCCCGGGTACGATTCTCGGCCGGGCTGAGCACTTTCTCTACCCGGGGCGTGGATGTTTGTTTTGTCGTCATAATTTCACCATCATCATCATCATCATCATTCCTGACAGTGGCTATATTGGACTTTTAAAATCTGACCATGTAAAAACTGGGATTTTGTACGGGCACTGATGCCCGCACAGTTGACTGACTAAGAGCACTATGAACATCTGTGGTCATCAGTCCCCTAGAACTTAGAACTACTTAAACCTAACTAACCTAAGGACAGCACACAACACCTAGTCATCACGAGGCAGAGAAAATCCCTGACCCCGCCTGGAATTGAGCCCGGGAACCCGGGCGTGGGAAGCGAGAACGCTAGCGCACGACTACGAGCTGCGGACCCTGCGCAGTTGAGTGCCCCTCAAAACGAACATAATCATCATCATCATTTAAATGCGGTGTTTGCTCAGTGTCCCCTCTTCTCCCTTACGGCACTCAAACAGCGTGGTATTGCGATGGGAAAAGCGTGCAGCTGGGCGAGACAGCTACAGTAAGTGAGCAAGAGACCTACTTGCGTACCTAATTCTTTGCTGGCCCTTCATTAGATCTTCCGATATTACGCAGCACTTGTCAACAAGTCCGTGTGTGTGTGTGTGTGTGTGTGTGGTTGTGTGTGAGTGTGTGTGCGTGTACATGTTCATGCTCACATTCTGAGATCGTCTTCCCATTCCTGTGAGATTATTAGATGATCTCTATATGATGGCTCCACAGTCCACGTCTAACCGGCCATGCCTGCCACGTACAGTACGACATTCCCCTCTTGGAAGTAAGGAACTGTGCGACCCCCAGCTGATACGTGGCCCTCTCCTGTCCTTACACGAGGCCAGCAGGGAGAAGCGCACCACCAATATGGACGCACGTTCGCCGCCCTCCCCAGGGAGCGCGCCGTATGATATAATATATACCTGCGCTATGGCCGGGGACAGGATTGGACGGCACAGAGCGGTACGCTGCTCCAATCTCGCGCCCCCACGTGACAGGAATCTCAAGCAGGCGAGGGACGCGTGGCAGGGCCCGCTGTCCACCACCGGCCACTGCGTCTCTATTCACCCTGCGGCCGCACCGACAAACAAATTCCTAGCAGGCGACATGCAACTTTTACATTATCTATGCTAACAATGAAACTGTAGAACCGTCGTTTCTGTCTGTTTGTCTGTTTGAACACATTAATCTTCAAAGGTACCAGACGAACTTTGAGGGGTCTTCACATGTAACTTGTGCGTAGGCTGCAGTAATGTACACGCTTCGTTTCATAGAAATGGCATAACAAAAAAAAGATACCTTAGATTAAAGTTTTAGGAACCTGCTTATCTCCGTAATTCGGATATTTGTCACACTGGCACGGTCATCACAGTGTAGTACACCAAACATCCATTATGTGGCGCTGTTAATTTCCTAGTACACCAAAAAACCATTAGATAGGGCTGCTAGATTTGTCGTACACCAAACACCAAAGAACCAATACACTGAGCTGTTAGTATTTTTTTTTTTCTTTTTTTAAAAAAAATCTCAGAGACAGAAGTCCGAGGGGCAAAGCATTTCTTTTTCTCGACCATTTTCAGTTGAAAAAACTGCAGAATTTATCGTAGAACATCGTGAAATATTCCCGCTACAGGCCCTATAGTTTCATGAAGTTCCGACAGGTCGCAGCCCTCTACACGGCCTCCAAAATGGCGTCCGTAACGGAGGTATGTTCCACCCGCAAAACTGTCAGTAAGTTTCTTTTTGCGGAAATCTAGAATGTTTCAGATATTCATAGGCCCTAGCAGGGTCTCTACAGAGATGTGTCAGTCAACAAAAGCATGGTGAGTCGTTGGGCGAGGCACCTGTCATCATCACAACAAGATCCCACAAGCCTATCTGGTCTCCCGAATGCCGAACATCGGACGGCCTCCCACAGCTGTGGCTCCTGGAACATTCGGACACTCTCATTCGATGTGTTCGATGGGTCACAGTTGAACACCTCGCAGCACATCTGGATGTTTTGTTTGGTAGTGCTGATACTTGTCACTGGACTGCTCTTCCTTATGCATTCTACAGGTTAGATCTCTCGCTTTCCGAATTCCATCTGCCTACCCCAAATTGAAATGCACTCCGCAGGACACAGTATACGCATGGTGGGGAGGTTATAGATGCCCCGACGTCGGCTAGCAGAACTTTACTAAGTGGGCATGCGGAAGGGGTGAGATCGTTGCACTGGACGCAGGTTGTATTGAAAAATAGTGTTTTGTAGCCGAAAGAATGAGGAATAATACGGTGTATTGGAACTCCGAATAAAACCAACCTGCTTTCAGAAAAAAAGGGTTGCATTACTTACTGAACGTCCGTCGTGCCATGGGAACATTGAATCATCCGTAGTATGAAGCGTCGCAATATTAGCTTTACAAATACAAACTAACGTTATATTTACTTGTCCAAAATATACACTCCTGGAAATTGAAATAAGAACACCGTGAATTCATTGTCCCAGGAAGGGGAAACTTTATTGACACATTCCTGGGGTCAGATACATCACATGATCACACTGACAGAACCACAGGCACATAGACACAGGCAACAGAGCATGCACAATGTCGGCACTAGTACAGTGTAGTTCCACCTTTCGCAGCAATGCAGGCTGCTATTCTCCCATGGAGACGATCGTAGAGATGCTGGATGTAGTCCTGTGGAACGGCTTGCCATGCCATTTCCACCTGGCGCCTCAGTTGGAACAGCGTTCTTGCTGGACGTGCAGACCGCGTGAGACGACGCTTCATCCAGTCCCAATCATGCTCAATGGGGGACAGATCCGGAGATCTTGCTGGCCAGGGTAGCTGACTTACACCTTCTAGAGCACGTTGGGTGGCACGGGATACATGCGGACGTGCATTGTCCTGTTGGAACAGCAAGTTCCCTTTCCGGTCTAGGAATGGTAGAACGATGGGTTCGATGACGGTTTGGATGTACCGTGCACTATTCAGTGTCCCCTCGACGATCACCAGTGGTGTACGGCCAGTGTAGGAGATCGCTCCCCACACCATGATGCCGGGTGTTGGCCCTGTGTGCCTCGGTCGTATGCAGTCCTGATTGTGGCGCTCACCTGCACGGCGCCAAACACGCATACGACCATCATTGGCACCAAGGCAGAAGCGACTCTCATCGCTGAAGACGACACGTCTCCATTCGTCCCTCCATTCACGCTTGTCGCGACACCACTGGAGGCGGGCTGCACGATGTTGGGGCGTGGGCGGAAGACGGCCTAACGGTGTGCGGGACCGTAGCCCAGCTTCATGGAGACGGTTGCGAATGGTCCTCGCCGATACCCCAGGAGGAACAGTGTCCCTAATTTGCTGGGAAGTGGCGGTGCGGTCCCCTACGGCACTGCGTAGGATCCTACGGTCTTGGCGTGCATCCGTGCGTCGCTGCGGTCCGGTCCCAGGTCGACGGGCACGTGCACCTTCCGCCGACCACTGGCGACAACATCGATGTACTGTGGAGACCTCACGCCCCACGTGTTGAGCAATTCGGCGGTACGTCCACCCGGCCTCCCGCATGCCCACTATAAGCCCTCGCTCAAAGTCCGTCAGCTGCACATACGGTTCACGTCCACGCTGTCGCGGCATGCTACCAGTGTTAAAGACTGCGATGCGATGGAGCTCCGTATGCCACGGCAAACTGGCTTACACTGACGGCGGCGGTGCACAAATGCTGCGCAGCTAACGCCATTCGACGGCCAACACCGCGGTTCCTGGTGTGTCCGCTGTGCCGTGCGTGTGATCATTGCTTGTACAGCCCTCTCGCAGTGTCCGGAGCAAGTATGGTGGGTCTGACACACCGGTGTCAATGTGTTCTTTTTTCCATTTCCAGGAGTGTACAAATTTATTGATTTCGGCTTGAACCTTAAAAACGTAACGAAACTGATTTGTTTCTTTCGATAGGATGAATTCGTATTTCATTTATTGGGTAGGCAAAACGGATTTGTATGCAAATTGATTAATGGAACCCTAAAAATTGACGCTACGCAACGATCCTTCCTTAACCCTTGCAATAGCAAGAGGACAGCCAGGTGGGGGTACTTCGTGCATACGTTTTGAAAATATTGTAATCTAGATACTTACCTTAAAAACGAAAATTTTGGAAAAAGCCGTTTCTCATTTTCAATGAATTCTTCTACTTGATTCCATAAATATTTTAAATTTTTCAGTCAAACTCTTAACACAAATATCTAAGTTTTAGCAGTAATATGTCACTTTCAGCAGTGAACTTAATATTCAATATTTTCAGGCTCACGACCTTACTTACACATTAGTTTCTATTTCAAAAGTATGTTGTGTTAAAGGTCAACAACAATTAACAAAGTGTGCATTTTTTAAGAGTGAGCATAATGTGACTTCAGTCTAGTAGTGCACATTATTAAATGAAAGTGCACTGATGTTGGTTAGTCTCTGCCAAAAGTTATTTTCGTATTCACGACACTAATAAAACTCTTGTATGCCTATGGAAAGTGTTGTGTACATAGTTCCGCGTAGTCAGCGCGTACACAACTTTCCCAATAGAGCGCGCCCCGCTAAGCACAACAGCGCAGGCGCAGCGCTCGTCCATCTCCGCACTACGAGATGGCGCTGTCTTAGAGACGGCCCAAATTCTGCTTCCACCGATCCGCGTATTAATATGTAACGCAGCCCATGAGATTGCTGCTAATGTAGAACCTTTTCTCCTCGCAGATCACACTCGCGCAGTGATACCTGAACGCTCGAGGTATTATAACGGGTGTACAGACCTCCGATTAGTCAGTCTGCATTAGTCTGCATTAGTCTGTAGTCAAGTTTCAGTCTGCGCCTAATAAGATTATCATATTCCTGTACATAGCCATGAAGAGAAATGTATAGACACTTTGTCAAGTATCAGAGATATAAGAGAATAAGATTAACGTACCAAGACCAAAGGAACTTCAGATTGTCAATTGTAAACAGCATCCAGAATAAAGTTACGTAATGTCTATTTATTTATTATTTTAATAAATGTGTGCGAAAATTAATCAAGTTTTGTTTATAGTTGGTCACCGTCAATCTGCTACTCTAAGCGTGCAAGTGGCATTTCTATCGTATGACCTAACGGCAGAAGATAAACACGCCACGATAAGACCACGAGACATATTGCTGACACTCGCCTACTTCGTTAGAGCGACAAGTCAAATAATCTGATGGTGTGTACTGAAGGTCTTACAGTACGCACACCACAGAAAGTATCTTGTTAATATAAGTCTACAATAATTAATGAATTTAATTTTTTTAGGATGGGTAATGCGTGTAATGCTAGAGTTAACTTGTGTTGCGAATCATAGGGGTACGGCTAGTGCGAGAATTAACTCTGACCACGTTCCAGTGGCTTAAAAAGCCCAACTAACTCTTCTGAATATCCGCATGGTCGCTACACTTCGAGCAAATGTTTGACATGTGCCCTCTGAACTTTTCGTGGCTCTTACGTAATTTAAGTGTCAGATATTTTTCCGTGCAGACTGCTTCTGTAATTTTTCGAAATGTTCTGAAGATTGTGCACACCTATGAGCCAACACGTCGCATGTTGGTCCAACTTGGGAAAGCAATGCGGCAGCGATTCTGTGTTACAACGATCCGACGAGCTCCGAGTAAGGTTCCGCAGTTGAGTGGCTCCAGACGTCTACTCAAAGGTCTCATTGTCACCGAAAGTAATTAGCTGAGGGTTAGTAGCTCGCTCCCGACAGCGTCTCAAATGTGTTCCATCGGATCCATAACACCCGAATTACGTGACAGAGACGTCAACGCAAGCTCACTATGATGCCTCTAAAACCACTGTTGCACGATTGTGGCTTCACGGTACGGGCAGTTATATTGCTGGAAAACGCCGCCGTCTTTGGGGAACCCATCGAGGATGAACGGATTCAGAAGTTCAGCAATAGTCTTCGAATAGTCCAATCCTCTCATGGTGCTTCCGATTACTATCAAATGTCCCACGGAAGCACAGACAAGCGTCCCCGGAGCGTAATACTGTCTGCACCGGCCTGTGTTCGAGCGTTCTACGAGCAGCTGTTCTTCTACATGACACAACTTTCGAACTGGTGTAAGAAGCAACGTGACTCATTTCATGTGACGACATGTTCCTCTTAATTCAGTGTCTAATCTCGATGAAACTGTGTACACTGCAATCGTAATCGACGGCGCCGTTGGGTCAAGATGTAAAACATACATAGGTCCTCTTAGGCTGTTCAGTACTGTTCGCTCAACGGTGGGCTCTCAAACACTGGTGCCTGCTCCAGCATTACACTCTGTCGTCGTATCTGACACAGATCGCCGCCTGTCCCACTTCACACAGTGGGCAAACGTCCGAACTCCACGTTCTGTGATAAAATGTGGACGGCCAGCACCTCGTGGTTTCCCCGTCCTTCAACGTTTTTCCATACATGCGCCCGATAAGAACACGCGAACAGCAGACAGGGTTCGCCGTTTTCAATATGTTCGTTTCCAGCCTCTGGGTCATAACAATCGTCCCTTCGTCAAAGGCGCTTACACTTGGCAAAATGATATTTCTTCCTTTTGCTGCCCAGTGGTGACAAATGAACATTTGCGAAAAACTTGGATTCAGACGCGGATTTCCCGCTTTACCTGAGCAGTCATCGTACGCGCTTCGGCTGCGGAGCACGCCTCCCGTCCGACCCAAATCTCGATATGCCACAGTAGGGCCCCCTCCGTTATTCCCCTTCGCTCGCAACCTTCCTCTGTTCCCGCGAGCTGGTGGCAATATTGTGCATCTGCACTGAACGTTCGGACACGCACATCCGAAGAAACGGTCACCATACTTATACACACTGAAGAGCCAAGGAAACTGGTACACCTGCCTAATATCATGTAGGGTCCCCAAGAGCATGTAGAAGTGCTGCAACAAGACATGGTATGAACTCGACTAATGTCTGCTTTAGTGCTGGAGGAAACTGACACCTGAATCGTGCAGGGCTGTCCATAAATACGTAAGAGTAAGAGGCGGTAGAGATTCTTCTAAACAGCACGTTCAAAGGCATCACAGATATGCTCAATAATGTTCATGTCTGGGGAGTTCGGTGGACAGCGAAAGTGTTGAAACTCGGAAGAGTGTTCCTGGAACCACTCTTTAGCATTTCTAGACGTGTGGGTTGTCGGACTGTCCTGTTGGAATTGCCTAAGTCCATCGCAATGCGCAATGGACATGGATGGATGCGTGTGATCATACGGGATGCTTACTTACGTGTCACCTGTCAGAGTCGTATCTACACGTATACGGGGTCTCATATCATTCCAACTGCACAAGCCCCACCACACCACTACAGAGCCTCCACCAGGTTGACATGCAAGGTTCATGGATTCATGAGGTTGTCTCCATGCCCGTACACGTCCATCCGTTCGACACAATTAAAGAGTCCAGGCAATACGTTTCCAGTCATCAACAGTCCAATGTCGGTGTTGATGGGTCCAGGCGAGGCGTAAAGCTTTGTGTCGTGCACTCATCAAGGGTACACGACTGGGCCTTCGGCTATGAAAGCACATATCGATCATGTTCCGTTGAATGGTTCGCACGCTGCCACTTGTTGATGTCCCAGCACTGAAATCTGCAGCAGTTTACGGAAGAGAAGGACTTCTGTCACGATGAACTGTTCTCTTCAGTCGTCGTTGGTCCCATTTATGCAGGATCTTTTCCCGGCCGCAGCGATATCGGACATTTGATGTTTTATCGCATACTTGATATTCACGATACACTCGTGAAATGGTCATACGGGAAAATCTCCACTTCATCACTACCTCGGAGATGCAGTGTCCATCACTCGTGCGGCGACTGTAACACCACTTTCAAACTCACTTACATCTTGGTAACATGCCATTGTAGCAGCAATAACCGATCCAAAACTGGGCCAGACAATTGTTGTCTTATATAGGCGTCGACCGCTGCGCCGTGTCCTGCCTGTTTACATATCTCTGTATTTGAATACGCATGCCTATACCACCTTCTTTTGCACTTCAGTGTAATAACTTCAGCGCGTAATGTCAGAGAATCTCTAAATATGCTGGACGTAATTTCCCGCTCGTCTCTGCTACGTCGCAAAGTTTTGTTTCGTCAGTGCAGACACTGTATAGACAAAATATACTGACTGAGATGGAGGAGATCTAGATGATGTCCTGAGGAACAAATTCGGTCTGAAACAGAAACACCCAACGGCACTACGGATCGTCGAAGCTCCAGGACGAAACGCGTGTCGCGCTAGTCCATCCTGCCACCATTACACACGACTGCCGCGCGGGGTAGCCGCGTGGTCTGGGGCGTCTTGTAACGGATTGCGCGGCTCCCCTCCCCCCCAACCCCACAACCCGGCGGAGGTTTTAGTCCTCCCTCGGGCATGGGTGTGTGTGCTGTACTTAGCGTAAGTTAGGTTGACTTAGATCAATTAGTGTGTAAGCCTCGGGACCTAAGACCTCAGCATTTTGGTCCCATATTCCTTACCACCAATTTCCAAACTCATGACAGTGCACGCTTTCCCCTCTGACGCCAGTGCGCTTAGCAGTCTTTGCAGTGACTGGCGCGGTCGCGTTCGACGCCCTCTAATGCAGTACATGCCGCCAGGCCTAATCCTGGATTTCGGTTTGCACTCCATCACTCTGAAAACTCATATTCACTGGCTGATGATTGGTCCAGTTGCAGGTGTTATCCCTTCTAACACAGACACTGCGCAGTGTCTTCGGCTAACGTTACCGGACAAGGCTACACAGCGCAACAAAACAATATTAACCAATTTCTCCTCCTGCTGCTGTGGACTTGAAGGAGACAAATGGCATCATGTTCCATTCTCCAACGTAATACAGCCTTCGAATAACTTACAATATCAAGAACTTGGCATTTATCTAATCTGAATAACAAATGGCTTTCTGACTCAACCAAAACTTGGTGGTACGCTGGAGAAATGATGATGATTTGGCCTGTGCTGTGGGGCTTGGTTATAAGGGCCGAACAAATTCTCAATCTTTTCAGTGTCCAGTCTCACCATTTTCCCTAATGAAGACGGGATAATGAGGACAACACAAACACACAGTCTCTGGGTGAAGAAAATCCCCTATGCGGCTGGGAATCGAACCTGGGACCCCGTGATCCAGAGCCAATAACGCTAAGCGTTAGACAACGAGAAAATTTTATTTGAAATTTGTGGTAAGGTCTTATGGGACAAAACTACTTAGGTCATCGGTGCCTAAGCCAACACACTACTTAATCCAACTTAATCTAACTTACGCTACGGACAACACACACCCATGCCCGAAGGAGGACTCGAACCTCCGACGGGAAGAGCCGCACGGACCGTGACAAGGCACCCAAGTCCGCGCGGCTACTGGACAACGAGCTGCGGAGTTTCTGGAGAAATGTCACGTCCTGTCGATGTTGTGATCTAGCTTGCGTACCCACGGGGGTTTTATTTAAAATATCGAAATTCATTAAGAGAGTTCAAATTAAAACTGCTGTTAAGCGCAGACAGTTTACACTTTTTAATGTTAAGATACCGTAGCAACCACATGTGACCATACAATAAACGAATCTTTTCGAGTATCTTGGGGCTCAGAATAGCTGACTGACGTTCTTCAACCTCGAATTCTTCCGTGAAAATAATAGTTCCTATGAGAGATGAAGCAGCACTATCAGTTGGATCAGAATAGGATGCTGAAAAATCAAATAGTTTGAAGTCATCACATGTTTGAAGTGACGCACACTGACGAAATAAAAATCGTAACACCAAAAAGTTGTCAGGGTAGAGTGATGAAATTTGGGGAATAAATTTGTGGTGTCACCGCCAGACACCACACTTGCTAGGTGGTAGCCTTTAAATCGGCCGCGGTCCGTTAGTATACGTCGGAACCGCGTGTCGCCCACTATCAGTGATTGCAGACCGAGCGCCGCCACACGGCAGGTCTAGAGAGACTTCCTAGCACTCGCCCCAGTTGTACAGCCGACTTTGCTAGCGATGGTTCACTGACAAAATACGCTCTCGTTTGCTGAGACGATAGTTAGCATAGCCTTCGGATACGTCATTTGCTACGACCTAGCAAGGCGCCATTATCAGTTGCTATTGATATTGTAAATAATGTACAGACAAGAGCTCCGTTCAACATTAATGGAGTAAAGTTAAGTATTTCCCATCTGCGTCCGTTTTTCTAAGTTCTAATTTCCTTATCCTGTTCCAGACCTCACACCAGCCTGCGTGAGCTTAAACGCGTGCCTTTCGGCTTCCTCTAACAGTAGGTTGGCTCTCCTGCCAATCCACAACATTTTGGAGACGAGGTTTTCCGCGTTCTTATCGATATTGCCCTGATTTACTTGTGTAATGGCTTCGCCACAATCTCCAGGTGTACTGTCCGAATTTTATCGCTTACGGAATCAGCAGACGCAGGCCTCACTGGATGCCCTTGGACAGCTCGTCCAGGGTCAACGTGCAATGCAAAACGATGCGGCAGCCGCCGCTCCACCGCTAACGCAGCCAAAACATGCAGTTGCACCAACTTTTTGAACTTTTGATGCTACACTAGAAAGCTGGACGGAGTGGTCACGCCAATTTGGATTCCATCTCGCCGCCTACAGAATTCAAGGTAACGAGCGGCAGCCATTTTTGTTGTCCTCCGTTGGGGTACACACGTACCGTGTGATAGTCAAATTATTTCCCCGACGCGACGTAGCAACTCTGTCCTACGACGAAATTTTGTCTGCATTAGATGCATATTTCAAAGAATCAGTCAGTGTAGTTGCCAAACGGTATACCTTCTTTCGTACAAAACGTACGGCAGGTCAAACTAATCGGGAGTGGGTTGCAACCTTGCAAGGCCTTTCTAGGTATTGTGCTTTTGAGTGTCAATGTGGACTCCCTTATTCAGCTACTATGATACGTGATGCCGCCAGACTCTCAGCCACGTGTACCGCGTCGGCAAGCAAATGCAGTGCTAAAATCATGCCCGCGGTGTGCTACTAGACATTCGCGTGAGAATTGCCCGTCACACCAAGCTGTTTGCTTTTTCTGTAATAAAAAAGGCCATGTTCAGAGTGTTTGCCAGAAAAAGCTCAGATCGGACACTCACAACCATTCCAGGCCCTTTGCTTCGCGCCGAAATCGAACCAAGGATCCTCAGGCACGTGAAACTTCGCCCATGGAAATTCATGTAGTTCATTCCACTCCGCCCAGTGCCACTCTCTCTAACAGTGACTGTGTTCGTCCCACAAAAAGTGTGCGTCGACATCGCCGGAAATCCCGTCAAGTCGCAAGTGATTCTGTACCAGTGTCAGTTCACGTTCCACGAGACAGTCGCTCTTGTCGTCAACAGGACAATTAACTTTTTGTCGACTTGGACATTAACGGTAAAGTGATACCATTCCAGCTCGACACTGGAGCTGCAGTTTCACTGATCAATCAAGACACGTACAAACAGCTGGGCACACCTCCGTTGCGTGCCGCAAATGTTAAGCTAACTACATATTCAGGTCACGGTCTCCCTGTGTTAGGACAGTGCAGCCTTCTTGCAACATACAAAGGACAAACAAAACTTTTGTCGTTTTACATCCTTCGTTCTTCTTCTGCAGTGAACTTGTTTGGTTTCGATTTATTTCAGTTGTTTAACTTGTCTATAGTCAATCAGGTCCTATCAGTGAACCAGACTGTACCTTCAGACAGTGTTTCTCGTCTATGTGAAGAATTTTTAGACATTTTTGCACCGTGCCTTGGTTGCGCTAAGAACTATAACGCACATTTGGAACTGCAAGTAAACGCGGAACCGAAATTTTTCAGAGCGCGCAATGTTCCCCACGCGTTGCGTGATGAGGTCACAAAAACATTACACGATTTGGAATCACAATGTGTGATTGAACGTGTGCAGGCTTCTCTCTGGGCATCACCCTTAGTAATTTTGCCAAAAACTTCGGGAAAATTGAGACTTTGTGTGGACATCAAGGCAACAGTGAATCCACAACTAGTTATTGCAACTTTTCCTTTACCCCGCCCGGAAGATCTTTTTGACAAACTGTGCCCCGGTAAATATTTTTCGAAGTTGGACCTAGCCGATGCGTACTTGCAAATACCGCTGGACGAAGAATCCCAGCGCGTTTTGGTGGTTAACACGCATCTTGGTTTGTATCGATTCAAACGACTGCCATTCGGGTGTGCATCCGCCCCTGCATTGTTTCAGCAATATCTACAAACTGTTTGTGCGTCGGTCCGTACTGCAGCAAACTATCTGGACGTTATTGTGATCTCCGGAAAGACGGAGGAAGAACATTTAGCCAATCTCAGAACATTATTTCAGGTCGTGCGACAAAATGGTCTTCGCTTGCGGAAGGACAAATGTGTGTTTTTTGCTCGCGACTTGCCCTACCTGGGACATGTTATCAATGCCCAAGGCATACATCCCAGTCCCGAGCATCTCCGTGCCATACAAGAGTTGCCTTCGCCGCAGAATTTGAAGCAGCTACAGAGTGTGCTGGGACAAATTGATTATTATAAGCGTTATATCCCCCACGCCTCCTCTATTTCAGCTCCACTTCATCGCTTACGCCGTAAAGGTGTTCCGTTAGTCTGGTCGACGGAATACGAACGCGCCTTTCGCCAGTTGAAATCGGTGTTGCTTTCCAATACTTGCCTTACGGCATTCGATCCCCAGAAACCCCTTCTGTTGATGGTGGATGCTTCGAATTTCGGGATCGGTGCTGTGCTTGCGCACAAAGATGGATCGCACGATCGCCCTATTGTCTTTGCGTCCAAATTGCTCTCGTCTGCGCAAAGACATTATTCACAGATAGAGAAAGAAGCATTGGCTCTCGTATTTGGTGTTACCAAGTTTCATGATTTCTTGTATGGTCGTCACCTTACCATCATCACAGACCACAAACCTTTGACATCGCCTTTTCATCCGAACAAGCCTGTACCTCCACGTACAGGGCAGAAATTCATTCGCTGGTCTATTTTCCTCTCGCAGTACCGCTACGATATCTTGTATCGGTCCACTGCTAAGCATGGAAACGCCGATGCGTTGTCCCGTTTGCCTGTTGCTGAGGATAGAGCATTCGATTCTTCCGAACTTGCTTGCATGTTCATTGCTGCGGAAACCGATGACGTGGTCGATTGGTTTCCGATTGATTTTCGTCGTGTAGCTACAGCCACAGCTGCTGACCCTGTCCTTGCTACCGTTCTGCGTTTTGTTGCTACGCAATGGCCCTTGTCAAAGTCACAGATCATGGATCCGTTGGTTCGGCGACTTTTTGCTCACAAGGACAGACTTTTTGTACGACGTGATATTTTGCTGTTGCGTTCTGATAATGATCAGTCCAGGGTCGTGGTCCCACGTTCGTTACAGTCCTCTGTCTTACGGCTTCTCCACCAAGGACATTGGAGTATAGTGAGAACGAAACAACTTGCTCGTCTGCACTGTACTTGGTTCGGAATCGATGCTGTGATTACGAATATGTGCTCTTCTTGCATGGCGTGTGACGCACAACAATCCGCACCACCGCGGAAATTCTTTGCGTGACCAAAAGCCACTTCCCGTTGGCAACGCTTACACATCGATTTTGCTGGTCCATTCTGGAATGCTCGATGGCTGGTTGTGGTAGATTCATTCAGTAATATTCCTTTTGTTGTCCGGATGTCTTCCACGACGTCATCTGCCACCATCCAAGCGTTATCTGCTACCTATTGCATTGAAGGTCTTCCTCAGACTGTTGTTTCAGACAATGGACCACAATTCATGTCCACAGAATTTCAGTCATTCTGCAAGCCCAATGGTATTCAACATCCGACGTCCGCGCCGATTTCGCCACAGTCAAACAGTGCCATTGAACGATTGGTCAGGACTCTCAAGTCACAGATGTTGAAGTTAAAAGAGTCGCATTCTCAGGAGGACGCGTTATTGCTCTTTTTCTCCTCGTATCGCTCCCAGCCCCGAGATGGTCGCTCGCCGGCTGAGTTGCTCCACGGTCGTCATCATCGAACCTTGATGTCTTTGCTACATCCGCCGCATCAGGTTCCTGTGCAGCGGCAGACACCTGCTTTTGCTCCAGGCGACGTTGTCTACTATCGCCCCTATCGAGGTTCACGGCGTTGGCTCGAAGGGCGCATTCTTCGATGCCTCGGACACGATATGTATCTGGTTTTGGGTGTCTCTGGTGAGGTGCGCCGGCATCTCAACCAGCTGCGCCTCTGTCGTCGCACGGGATCTGCCGCTCGCCGTCTGCTTTCAGCGACGGTGCCGTCTGGTCAGCGCCCTGGGGACCCATCTACTGGCTCGCCTCAGCCCCAGGTGTTACCGACGCTGCCTTCCATTTTGCCCCATGGCGACGCGCCGCCGCCACCGCCTGTTCTCGCGCCGCCGCCACCGCCTGTTCTCCCACCGGCGACGCCCGCAGTGGACGCGTCGCTGCAACCGCCGGGCGCCTCCCTGGGTCACGCGCTGCCTATCGCTTCCCGTGACCGGATGTCCTCCGACACGGAACTCTTGCCCACTCCGGACCATATGTCGTCTTCGCCCGTCGGGTGCCCCAGCCCGATGGAGGTCGACCCTTTGGCCCCTCCTGTCTCTCTGCAGGCGCATACACCGCATGTTGGCGTGCACCCTGGAGCAGGTTTTCAGGCGTTTCCTAGTCCCCTCGGACCAAATCGCGGGGTGCGGGTGGCACAGCCTCGCCTGTTGTTAGGCTCCCCACCTGGTCGCATACGTCAACATGGGGCCCTCCCCACAGCGGGCGGAAGCCTTATAACACAACCGTACGCCGATTTGCGGGGGAGGAATGTGGTGCCACCGCCAGACACCACACTTGCTAGGTGGTAGCCTTTAAATCGGCCGTGGTCCGTTAGTATACGTCGGACCCGCGTGTCGTCACTGACAAAAGACGCTCTCATTTGCCAAGACGATAGTAAGCATTTGCTACGACCTACCAAGGCGCCATTATCAGTTGCTATTGATATTGTAAATAATGTACAGACAATAGTTACGTTCAACATTAATGGATTAATGTCCGTTTTTCTAAGTTCTAATTTCCTTGTCCTGTTCCGTTTTTCTAAGTTCTAATTTCCTTGTCCCGTTCCAGACCTCAAGCCATCCTGCGTGAACTTAAACGCGTGCCTTTCGGCTTCCTCTAACATTAGTGGGTTGGCTCTCCTACCAATCCACAACAAAATTTATCTAGATAACATATTTAAGTGATTAACATTGTATGGTCATAGTTTAATGTAAGTGTGAGATAAGTCATTGGAAGTTTGAAATGCTGGAACATTAACAACTGGTGTAACCGCCAGAATGTTGAAAACAAGCATACAACGTGCGCACTTTGTGTTGTACAGGTGCCACCTGTCAATTTGTTTGGAGCTACGTGCCTGTTGCAGTTCGTCGGTCAATAGATGGATTGTTAATGTTGTTTGTGGGTGAAGGTGGAATTGTCGTGCAATGATGTTCCGTATGTTTTTGAGTATTTGACGAGACAGATCTGATGATCTATCAGGCCAAGACAAACTGTCGACAAGAGGTATAGTATGTTGGGTTACAAAAGCGGTATGTGGGCGAGGTTTGTCCCTTGGAAAACACCCCTTGTTTATGAATGGCAGCATGACACGCCGAATCGCCAGACTGACATACAAGTTTGTAGTCGGGGTGCTCCTGCTGTCATACGAAGTCGCACCCCAGGCCATATCCCCAGGAGTAGGTCCTTTGTGTCTAGCAGGTAGGCTGCATGTCATCAACTGGCCTTCTAACCAATACACGGCCAACACTGGCGCTAAGGCAGAACCAGCGCTCACCAGAAAATACAACATACTTCCACCCTGCCCGCCAATAAGCTTTCCCTGACACCACTGAAGTTGCAAATGGCGGTGATCCGAGGCTAGTGGAATGCACGCTATACGGCTTCGGGCTCGGAGGTGTCCTTGAAGTAACCGATCTGCAACAGTTCGTTGTGTCACTGTGGTGCCACCTACCGCTCAGATTGCTGCTGCAGATGCAGTACGGTATTTTAGAGCCGCACGCCGGACACGATGGTTTTCCCTCTCGGTAGTGCTTCGTGGCCCTCAAGAGCCCTATCGTCTTGTGACAGTACCTTATCGCCACCACCCGTGCCAGCACCTTCTCGTAGCACTATGACATGATCTCGTTCAAACTCAATGAGGCGTTAATAATGGTGTCTTTGTCGCTTTAAAGGTAGTCTTGACTAACATCGTTTCACTACGTCCAATCTCAAAGTTAATTAACGCTAACGATCCTTACAGCAAGTATTTAAAGCAAATTTCAATTGGAATCAACTTTGAGAAGTAAAAACGTGCCTGCCAACTTTCGTTTATATCCTTCTTGGTGCTACGATTTTTTTCTGTCAGTGTATAACGTCTCCGTCCAGCTTAGCGTCCATCACTTGCATTGAATGTAAGAAATCCACTCACGAGGACAGAGATGCATGAACTCTGCCTTAACGGCGATGTGGTTGAGAAAGCAGTGAGGTGATTCTTTAGGTGGTAGTATATCCGGGTTCCAGTGTTGCTAACAATGGAACGAACGGGATACCTTTTTGTGTATCTTTGGTAGACCATAAAGCCTAGGACGAGGAAATTCGTGTTTGTTGTAAGGAAAGGGGACGTTTCCAGAATGAGATTTTCACTCTGCAGCGGAGTGTGCGCTGATATGAAACTTCCTGGCAGATTGAAACTGTGTGCCGGACCAAGACTCGAACTCGCACGAGAGCTTCTGTTAAGTTTGGAAGGTAGGAGACGAGGTACTGGCAGAAGTAAAGCTGTGAGGACGGGGCGTGAATCGTGCTTGGGTAGCTCAGTTGGTAGAGCACTTGCCCGCGAAAGGCAAAGGTCCCGAGTTCGAGTTTCGGTCAGACACACAGTTTTAATCTGCCAGGAAGTTTCAAAGGGGATGTTATCCGATACGTAGCCTCCATAGGCTATGGTACACTGAGTCTTGAAACTAAACCGTCACTTTGCCGAAACAGCGTATTGCAAAAAACCAATAAATAAATAAAGAGAATAACCGGTTTGTTGGACCGTTGAGGACGAGTTAATAAGAGACGTAAGCTAAGCTCTGATCAGTGAAGGATGGCGATGTAAGTCGACTGTATCCGTTCGAACGACCATACCACCATTTGCCTCAAGCGACTTACGGAAATAATGTCGCAGGCAAAACAATATTGATGTCTCTCTCCTTAGCAGGAGAAATCGCTATTCCTGCGTCCCCTCTGAATGATTGAAACGCTTCACTTCCACAATAGTGACATCTTGCTACGGTTCGCGCGCCGTAGCTATTTTCCTTCAAGTCTCTTGCCTTAAGTATGTAAGAAGTATTTAAACGCTTTATTCAATGACTTCACAGCATCCGTGATGGGTATCGTCTTTAGCGTGAACACGAATTTTACTTCCTTCTCCAATGGTGATGTTACAACGTGAAATTGAACATAATCTGTCTTCATTTTCACCTTCTTACCCGAATCTTATAAATTTTCAGCGATGACCTGTTAGCAGATCATCCCCGAAAGCGACCAAGTAATGCTGTCGACGAACTCAGAGGAATCAGATAACAGACTTGATGAGATTTTCAGTGGAACTCAAAGCAGATTTCTTTAGAGTCTGTCTAATTCTTGTGCAATTCTCTTATCAGTGCCCTGCTGGTCCACAATTTAAATTTCTTGCTAGCAGGTGCAGAGTGAACAATTTCTTGTTCAATGTTGCTAGGAATGAATTGAAATGATCAAATGGTATTGATGGGCAGGAGTCTTCACCCACGGAAGTTCGCCCGCCGTGTTTCAGTTCTTTTCAGTTTGTACAAAATTAAAGATATTACTTGTAATGGTCTTTTCTAAGTTTTTTGTATGTTTTTACTTACTGTGATTTCTGTTTAACTATGCTCTTTGATGCAGCATTTATGTAAATATTTTATTCTTTGCGTTAATTTATATAATTGTAATTAATCTATGGCTGTAATGTCAAAATCAATGTGCTGTAAAATAATGAAAATGTTACAATTTACTGGTTCATGCATAGGGGATGTAGGTTTGTAACCATGTAAATCTTGAAGGGGAGTCCCTCCGCAACGGAAGTGGCTATGTTGGAACAGAAAAAGTGAATCTGGCGGTCGAACTTCAAAGCTCCTTTGTGGCATGAGTCACTTTGTGGCTAGCAGGCAAAGAGTGCGCATATTGTGAACTGAAGAAGGGGAGAAGAACTGCAAGATTATACAATATAGCCTCGGATGCGGAAGTAATACTGCTTATCCATCATAGCATACTTTGGTTAGCTCTGTACAATGAAAATCGGACGCCACGAACAGAATTTTCGGAGCTTATTGCACAGGAAGGGCCATCGATATTTTTGCATCCTTTTCTGAATATCACAGGAAGTTAACGCCGCCACCACTTTTAGCTCAAATTGTCGGTTGACTACTTTATCGTTGTACTGATCAGTTATACGGTTTAGTTTTCAATAATAATTTTGCGTTCTGTAAACTTTGTGTTGAGCCACCGTATTTTATCCTTAGTCATTTACCTAGAGAGAGTCCTATCCCAAGTGCTACGATGAATCTGAGTATCCTGCTTTACTGAACTGAAAAGCAATTATATTCCTTACCAAAAGTTAACAAACTTTGTGGAGTTGTAAAGTACATAATTAGTTAGTAATCATTAGTTTTGAAATACTCCACGGAGTTTTCATAAGTGGACAATTGAAGTATTCAGTTCAAAGATTATTTTTATTGAAAGAATAGAGTTTACAATTCCATGTATTATATAGTTAACAGTGTTTCCCATATTGTGTTATGATTAGAGTATTCAGCCACGTTCCGAATCCACCAATATATTAGTTTCTTGGTCCACATACTAATTGTTGAGCCAAATTTAAACGCCATACTACAAGAACAGCAATCAAGAATAAGCAGCTGACTGCATTTATTCAGACTGTACTAGATCCAGGGGTCTCATATTCCGTTTGAGGTAATTAATGTAAGGTAGTGAATATTCCTTGAGAACGCAAATAATAATCAGTACAAAAGAGACAATTACTTCATAACTGTTTCAATGGCAGTCATTTCCTGTAATCAAACTGTCAAAAGAACCTCCTGTACATGTCAGTAGTTCCGAACCATTAGTAATACTTTACCTGTAGTTATCGTTATATTCCTGCTGTGATGTAAAGACAATAAGTGTTATTAAGAGACATTAATACTTCTAATGTGTAGTTCAAGTCAATTAACTGATACCTTAGTTGCAAAATTACGCTACTTTCTTGAATCATATAAGCAAAACAAAACCTTAGTATCAAGTAAAGTCAACCCACACATTTAACTTTCTGTATGAACCATAACAGTACTGGGTACAGCTTTGCCTAATTAGGCTGGTGATCGTTTATTTTCACGTAATTATAGTTTACGAGACGATTAACAGAAGCTCGGTTCGATTCCCATTTACCTTGCTACTGTTTCCAATAGAAATCTTCAGGGGGAAAAAATTAGTCCATTGCACACAGACAACTTGATAAAAATCCTTTCATGGGAATCACGTTATCAGCATAGTATCAATATAATAGCAACCGCTGGTATTATAAGTTGACGCCACATTGGGCGTGTCAATGAAGATGAAATAATGATGACGACAGTGCAACACTCAGTCCCTGAGTGGAGAATATCTTCGACCTGGCCGGGAATCGAACCCAGGTCTTCTGCATAGTGGTCACACGCAATGACTTTTTTTTATCTGCATTCCGATGCCATCCACATACGTCAGGCCAGGAGATTGGTTGAAATGGCTCTGAGCACCATGAGACCTAACTTCTAAGGTCAACAGTCCCCTAGAACTTAGAACTACTTAAACCTAACTAACCTAAGGACAACGCACACATCCGTGCCCGAGGCAGGATTCGAACCTACGACGTAGCGGTCGCGCGGTTCCAGACTGAAGCGCCGAGAACCGCTCGGCCACAACGGCCAGCTAGGCCGGGAGAGTAGAGACTAGTAGTACCTCAGCCACGTGTTGTATGTGAGAGGGATGATGGGTGCTCACCTATTGTTGGCATTGGATAATGTCGAGGGTTCGTAGCCGTTGACCTGCACGACTTGCTCTGATGTTCTGTAGGAAACGCCTACCGTTAAGAGCCGCTGAGTGAAGGAGATCGGCTGTGAATTCAGTGCCAAGACACTAGACGATGGCGGCGACGCTAAAGGGGGCGACCCTTCTCTTCCCTAGGCCTCGAGACCTCGGATTTGGACACGTTGACGGAGCACCCCGATGTTTCACAGTTAGTCGCCGCCCATGCCAAGGCTGCTCGAACTTCATCCTTACTGCGCAGATAGAGGGCTAGCCTGTCTGCATAGGCCATGCAACAGAATCAATGCCCCGGCAACGTCATAACTCCAAACATTGGCGCACTCCCTGGAGCAGAATTCCAAAGCGAAAGCACATAAAATCATGGAAAGGGGGCAACCTTACTGGATTGGGGATATGACAAGGAGAGGCGTGAGGCGACCATTCTACTTGATTTTGAAGGTCGCGCCGGTCAAAAGGCGCAAAGCTATCGTTATAATACCGTTGGGGAACCCCATATGCTGAAGAAGGGAGTGGTCTACAAGGCTTAAGACCTGGCTACAGTCCAGCGATGCCAGGGCACCAGGGAGACGTTGGTGATGAGCAAACGCTATCATGTCTCGGTAACGGGTAAGGGCTGTACGGATATTGTTGTCGCCTCCTAAGGAAGTTTGGCCTCAGGATGTGACGTAACGTGCAACATTCGTCAGTTGCAATGCCAGCAGCCTTGAAAATATTTTCATATTGCTGTTGAGCAACGTGACATGTCGTTAATCATGGATCCTCGACCGCCTCTGCAGTTTGTGAACGGGGATAATGATGGCATCAAGAAAGGCGTTAGGGATCACTGTGATGGGTAACACCAGTGCATGTGCAATTATCGTCCATGTGGAAGCCAACAAACAGTTAAAACTTTTCTAAAAGTCGTTGGGGATACCATTGGACACAGGGGATCTGTCATCAGATCCCACCTTCATAGCATCAAATACTTCATCTATGGTCACGTCTTCATGCATTTCATGTGCTACTTCCACTGAGAGAGTGCTAATAGGAACCTATGTGATCTCTGTGATCAGTTCTGTGGAGCCGCACGGAGAAGCAGCCCGGTTAGAGGCGCCATGTCTCGGACTGTGCGACCACTCCCGCCGGAGGTTCGAGTCCTCCCTCGGGCATGGGTGTGTGTGTTGTTCTTAGCAAAGTTAGTTTAAATTTGTTTAAGTAGTGTGTCCATTCTAGTGACCGATGACCTCAGCAGTTTGGCCCCTTAGAAATTCACACACATTTGAACAGTTCTGTGGAATGTGATACAGCTTGATACAACCCGGCAAAATAACTGCACGACCGATGGTTTGTTGGGTCTCATAGCAGTGGCCTTCCACATCATTGAGGACATGGATCAGAGCCCTGCGTCGTCGTTGTCTTTCATGGAGGAGGTGACACATCGACGGTAGTTCTTGCGGTACACAATCAGAGGTTTGAGAACATGCTGCTGTTCCTTCCAGGTGACGGCACATCATTAAGAAGATCGCAGCCTTTGTTCAGTGTTCCAGCCTATGCTGGGCCAGCGAGAAAGGCATAGTCGCACAGTCACGAACAATGGAGTAAAAGAAGTGTAAGATATTATTTCGCACATGTCTTCACTTCCTTACCATAATTCAGAAATATTTTATGGAGGGTCGGCTTGGCACAGGAGAGTCCCCGAGATAAGGTGGAGTCATACGAGTGACGACGACTCCAGCACCACGCCCACGGGTCTTTAAACATACGGCGACAGTCTTGGGAGGACAGGTGGGTGACACTGAATTTTTTACAGGCCACGCCTACGCCATACATGTATGCTTCATAGTCTGAAAAGGCCAAGGGCCAAACTTGTGTGTGGGGGGGGGGGGGGGGTTGCCATCAGCAAGAGGGAGGGTGATGTAAACGCGGTTTATGTGGCTTGATAAGTGAGTGTTGTAAAATGTGTAACCTGGTTGGATTCCATGAAACTTCGTCCTGCTCTCAACGAGACGCAGGCTATCGATGACCACCGAGACATCCGCACAGGTTGAGTGCTGCAGGGGCTGGACAGTGGGCCCTTGTGTCGAGTTAAAGTCCCCAATGAGCACCAAATCGTCTTGTGGGCCTGTGAAGAGAGGTGTGACCTCGGCAAGGAATGTATATTGGGCATGACGGCGGCTAGAGTTGAATAGTGTTTAGATATTAATTATACACACACTAAATATCGTGGGGTCATAACCTCTGCGGCGGAGGTATACGATATCCTCTACCAGTGTCGTAAGCATGAGAAACATGGGCTATGTACCCGGTGGGCATTTGGAAGTCAGTGACGAACACCTCATGTATGAGTGCAGTATCAGCATCGGCAGAGTAGATGGTGTCTCGGTACATGACCAGTTTGTAAGGAGCTCGGGTGGTGGCAAGGTTCACTGCAGCGACACAATATTGTTCTGGATGGTCCCGTGTAGTCGATGGAGAAAGAGTGATGGAAGTATCCAGCAGATGTAGACCCGCCGGGCCTGAAGCAGTGACCACAATTAGCGGCAGGGTGCCAGCTCAGGCGCCTCTATGGGGTGCTTCCTCTCGGGCACGCTGGTGGTCTGATCCACTCCTTCTAGAACATCATTGCCCCAGGAAGATTTTGTCAAAATGTGTTCGTAATATACTGTTCGAGTGGGAGAAGAGGGTGCTGCGACGAAAGCTGTGGGGGATACGTCGTCTGCATGTACGTGAGAGAGGATCTGTCACAGGAGGGGCGCCAAGAGTGGCAATACCAATATGAAAAGTCACCATCAGACATCCGGGCGTCATCTCGCGAAGCCATCTGAAGGAGTGCGTCGTCGGAGAGTGTCTCTCAACTCTATTTGTGCTACCTGGGCGAGAGCTGTTTCCTGATGTGTTGTTCTGAATCAGACTTGGGTCGCTCATCATCCGATGCCAAGCCCGTCTGGATAAAGGCAGTAGTGAGCATGACATCTAGTTCGACGTCCATGGTTCGAACAGGGTCTCCCGTCTTGGTGCTGAGATTGGATGGTCCCGGTGCTAGCATTTGAGGGGAAGCCATACCGATCTCGTCGCCGCGTTGTGCTGCAGTGGGTGGCATTAACGAGGCATCAGGCGTATTCTGAAGAGGCTTGGCAGGGTTCTGTGCTACCATCGCGTAGATGACGGGTAGGGACGTGAGCGTCGATGCCAGGGTCATTTCACACAGCAGTGTCTGTAACTAAGGTCGACCTAGGCATTCGGACCGAAGATGTTCTTCTTGGCCACATACTGCGCACGTTAATGGCTAGTCATCATCCATGACGATGGCCCGAACACCGTCAGTCGTCAAGTACGATGTAACGTGTTTCGGCGGCTCAATTTTGATCAGCCGGACCCCATTTAACACGGGGTAGATTGTAAATGTTTGTCACTTCTCCGCCAGGTGACTCAAGACGTTGCCATATGGTTGGAAAGCAGAAATGAGCACTTCTTTAGGTACTTCGAACGGGAGTTCAAACACCCCCAAGGTCCGGAGACCAAATCCCATATGGTCTACTGTCACCACACCCACACGTCCATGAGGGTGTTTAAATTTTTGTCCAGTGGCATGTCGTTGCACAACTTCAGCGCATAGCGCTTCAGTCGACGTCTGAATGCATACAACACCTCTTATGATGCAAAAATGCGTTCTGATCACGTCCAGGGGGTTCAACCGTAGATCCTCTCGGCTTGTGGTCAATGATGTTCGGCCTGAAACGTAGGTTTGATCGTCACACGGCGACCAGTATTACCGTGTAGCGACGTTTTAATGACTTTCAAAAGCACCACCCCTCTACGAGAATATTTAGACGATAAAGGAACAAGAAACTGCAGTATAACACCGACTTGCAGTTTTATCCAGAACCAGTGGCAATCAAATAACATATCTGCTTCAGCCTTTATGAAATGAAGACACACACTACACAAATTTTTGGATTCTCTTCCGCGATTTGGAATCAAGTATCAAATAGTAAGATAAAATTTGAAAGTTTCAAGTATTTTACCTGTGATTCGGAATGTACTTATTCCATCACACTTATTTCTAACAAAATATATGTATGTGGGCATATAAAGTTTCCTGTCTTGCCACCTTGTGAAGTAAGTAAACGAATGAATGCAAGTGTAAGACGACACATTGTACCGTATTTATAGAATCGTGTCTTCTGAAGAAGAAATGATAAAAATACAGTTACATTAATGAGTTGGTTTTAAAAAATTGTTGTCATGTTTCCGCAGGAGCTCAATTACTAAACCATTCCACTGAGCGCAGCTGCCTTTGCTGCCCTGCTCTATGACGCTTTATACCCTTCATTAGACAAAGTGTCGCGCTGCGCGAACGGTTAACACGTCCTGATTGCGGCGTTACTAATGGACCACGCATTAGTCGCAAACACCCAGCCATAAATGGTTTAGCGCTGCTCTAGTGCTCCCTGGGCATTATTAACCGCCTTTTACTGCTATGCATAAGTGAAGCGGCCTTCAGAACACACCACAATGCAACAGTCACCAACCGCTCGGCTACACACGTGTACCACACAGATATGAATAGCAAATTTTTGTTAGCTTCCAAATGTTTGCAACATTTTGTGTCTCAGATATTTGCGCAGGAAGATCTTTGAGGTAAATTTTAAATGGAACATTTTCGTAAATTTTGGGTTTCTGAAGTACTCATTGCTTATCTGCTAAAAAAACGTTACGTAAACGGAGGTAAGCATTGAACGTTCAAAGACTCTTTGCCGGACATGAGTGTGGTATTTATACAGGAAGCACTAAGTTTGAAACAAATGAAACCGTCTAATTGAGTTTTATCTATAAAGCAGTTCCGTAAGGACGACTGCAAATTTACAACGCTATGCTTATACAAAAACATTAAAACAAAGGAATGACTGTTGTTTAACGTTCCATCTACGAGGAGGTCACTAGAAACGGACCACAGGATAAGGGAGACAGACAGATGTAAAATATAGACTTGTAACAGCAAGGAAAGTTTCTTGTAAAGAAGAAATAGATCATGATCGGATATAAACAACGTGTCTGAAATATTTTCTGGGAGTATTTGTTTGGAGTATAGCTTAATATTGAAGTGAAACGTGAACTATAAGCAGTAAGTTACAGCCAAGAAGAAAACAAGAGCCTTTGAAATGTGAAGTTACACATGAAGCTGATGATCAGATGGTAACATTTTGGGGGAAACATGAAATAAAGATACAGTTTGAGTAAGAGAAGTGATGATATCAACTCGGAAAGTACTAAGACAGCAAGGAATAGTTCACTTGGTGATGGTTAGCGTGAATGATAGAAACGTTAGAGGCAAACCAAGGCTTGCTTTGTTATAACAATAACTTGCTCTTGAGTCCGAAGACTGGTTTGAAGCAACTCTCCATGCTATCCTATCTAGTACGATCCTCTTCATCTTGGAATAATCACTGCAACCTACATCTTTCTTGATCTGCTTACTGCATTCATGTCTTGGTCTCCTGCTACGATTTTTACCCCACACATTTCCCTCAAATAGTAAACTGATGATTCCTTGACGTCTCAGAACGTGCCATATCAACCGATCCATTCTTTTGGTCAAGTTGTGCGACAAATTCCTTGTCTCCCCAGTTCTGTTCAGTACTTCCTCATTAGTTAGCTGATCTACCCAACTAATCTTCAGCATTCTTCTGCAGTTCCACATTTGGAAAACTTCTCTTCTCTTATTATCTAAACTGCTTGTCGTCCATGTTTCACTTCCGCACATGGCTACACTCCAGACAAATACCTTCAGAAAAGACATTCTAACATCGAAATCTATATTCGATTCAGTCTTCATCATTCTTCTTTAATACTGCATCTAAAAGTTTTCTATTCTACACTTGTCTGAACTGTCTATCGTCAACATTTCACTTTCATAGGAGGTTGCACTCCAGATCAATATTGTCAGAAAAGACTTCCTAACATCTAAATCTACATTCATATTAAAAAATTCATTTTTTTCCATTTCCAGCCTACATTTTACAGGTATATCCTCTATGCCTCGGCCATCTCCTATTTTCAGTCTCTCATTTCCTAATTTAATTCCCTCAGCATCGCCTGATTTAGCCTAATTCGAATACATTCCACTATCAATGTTTTCCTTTGTTGACAATCCTCTTCCAGCCTTCTCTCAAGACACTGTTCGTTCTGATCAACTGCTCTTCCAAGTTCTTTGTTGTGTCCGACAGAATTATAATGTCATAATGTTATCAGCAAATTTCAAATTTTCATTTCTACTCCCTGAACTATAATTCCTACTCCAAATTTTTCTTTGATTTCTTTACTGCTTCCTCAATGAACTTAAGACAGTATTATAGAAATAGAAGAGGATGTAGATGAAGTTGAGGTGGGAGAATCATATTGTGAGGAGAATTTGGCAGAGCACTGAAAGAATTTTTGGAGAGCCAGCTGTGACAAAACACTTCCGTTTGGTGCGTGAGATGTGTGAGAAAGGTGATATACCTTCAGACTACAAAAATAAAGTAATAATTCCAGTTCCAAGGAAAGGAGGTGCTGCCACACGTAGATATTGCCGCACTATCAGGTTAACATGTGATGGTTGCATAATACCATCAGGAATTATTTATAGAAGAATGGAAAAACTGGTAGAAGCCCACCTTGGATAAGATCATTTCGGATTGTGGAGAAATGTAGAAACATGTGAAGGAATACTGTACGAAATTTCTTGAAGGTAGGGCAAGGACTGGAAAGCTTACGGTATTAGATTTAGGACATTTGGCGAAAGCTTTTGATAATGTTGCAGGGAAGAAAATGTTTGAAAATCTGAAGGTAGAAGGGGTAGAATACAGGGAACGAAATTTAGAATGTAATTAAAGGTAATAACACAGAAAGAGAATAGGACGGAGATCAAGTTGAGATAAGAGAGATGATACTGCGAGGGGAGTTTGACTGAGGACTCAAAATCCTAAGTCAAAGCAAGGCTCCTGGAGCAGACGAAACTCTGTCAGAACTATAGATATCGTTGTGAGAGGAAGTCTTGACAAAACTATTCCATCTGGTATGCAAGATGTATGAAACAGATGAGGTACACTCAAACTTTGAGAAGATTGTAATAATTCCAATTCCAAACAAAAGTCGGTGCTGACTGATGTGAATATCACAGAAGTATTAGTTTAATAAGTTATGTTTACAAAGTCCTAACACAAACTGGTTACAAAAAAATGAAAACACTACTAGAAGCCGACGTCGTGAAGCTCTATTTGGATTCTGAAAAATGTAAGAATACACGAGATAATGCTTACGCAATGACTTATCTTAGAAGATAGGTTAAGGAATGCCAAACCTTCGCTTATAACCTTTGTAGACATAGAGAAAGCTTTTGGCAACATTGACTGGAGTACTCTCCTTTAAATTCTGAAAAAGTTAGAAGATGCTTTCAGTAGAGGAAAAATATATACAGCGTACAGCAAAATTAAAGAAACTTTTGGAGAAAAGAGAACAAACTGAAATTCTGAAAAAGTTTGAAGCATATTTCAGTAGAGGAAAAATATATGCAGCCTAAAGCAAAATTAAAGAAACTTTTGGAGAAAAGAGAACAAACTGAATAACATCAGGGCTACTCTACAAACCTGTCTGTCTCACATCTTTCTCAACCAATGCTTCTCTTTGATTCCATTCGACTCCTATAGCTTCTGTCCGGTTTCTGTACAACCTGTGTATAGCATACCGCTCCTTCTATTTTAGCCCTGCTACCCTCAGTATTGCAAAGAGGATATTCCAGTCAATATTATGAAAAGCTTTCTCCAAGTCCACAAACGCTAGAAACGACGGTTTGCCATTCCTTAACCTGTCTACTAAGATAAGTCATACGGTCAGTATTGCCTCACGAGTTCCTATATTTCTCTGGAATCCAAAGTGATCTTCCCCAAGACTGGTTTCTAACAGTTTTTCCATTCAACCCTAAGAAATTCGTGTTAGTATTTTGCAGCTGTAAGTTACTAAACTATTGTTCGGTAACATTCAGACCTGTCAGCACTTACTTTCTTTGAATGGCAGTTATTATGTCCCTTGTAGAGTCTTGTACCTCAAGAACGCAAGGAAGAGAATGTTGTTATGGGTGGCTGAAGTCCTCCTTCTGCAACACAAATGCACAAGTGAATTAATACAGTTCTTTGTTTACTTGAACTGGATACTTAACTTGAATAGACTCCATGTCTTGTGACACAATCTCATCAGCAATAGTCCTCTTGCAAACAGTATCGGTAAACTTGCTGTTACAAACTATAGTCTCACTGCTGGTAAAGTACAAGTCCTTCTGTAGTCACTAACCTGGTCGCTATGTACTGCCGTAGCCTATGATGAACGATACCCGCTTTGCGAGTATACTGACAGACGCAAAACTGGAAAGGTGGCTCAGTGAGTCGAGGTCGAGCGACTGAGTGAGGCCAGGGGCAGCGGCCTAAATACTGCTGTTGAGAGGGCGTGTTGCCTTCCTGGTGTGTCTCTGGCCTGTCTCATGGTAGGTGCGCTTCATTCAGCGCCTCCTATCGATCTTCGCACTTCATGTTTGTCGACAGTTGTGCTGGCGACAGCTTGCGCCAGCACATTTCTCCCCCATGAAATGACTGCCATTCAAAGAAAGTAAGTGCTGACAGGTGTGAACACTACCGAACAATAGTTTAGTAGGGATGATGCGAACAACAACGTTGAGGCAGCAGGACCCTGGATGTAGAGATGAACTGGGAGCAGTGACTGTGGTGGACAGCGCACTCCCGGCCGTACACCGCCATCTGCCTTGAGGGGCAACAGGAGAATCCTCTGCAAAACTGCTGCCAGGGCACACGCCGGGCCTGGCGGCGTGTCGCGGGCCGATGACGATGAGCCCACGTCCATCTGGTCGGCGAGCGGGAACGGCGGCGTCAACGGCGCATTTTCCGTCCGCTCCTCCTGGGATGCATTGGCGGCACCAACAGGCAAATGCGAAGGCCACGCGATCCCGCGAGGCAGTGAATCTGGGGGAAGAAAAGCGGCAAATGACGTGCACGAATTTGGTCTTGGTGGCAGCCCTAAAAACCGTCGGGACTTGCAATCATGTACGTGAAAGAGCTAATTCGTTCCTCGATAACGACTCATTCCCAGCGCCCACGGTTGCCATAGTCCCTGAAAAGAACAATACCACGCGGCGCAAAGCGATACTTGCCGACCATTGGCGGCGTCGGATGCTGTGGTGGGTTTTGCAGGTACAGCAGCGTCCAATGGCGGCAGTCATGTAATTGTTCTGCCGGTGATGAACCATCTCGTGGGTGGGAGCGATAGGTGGCAAGAAAGAGTCGCAGCGCTTGTTAAAAGTGCATACAAAGCGTTCTGCTTCTCCATTGGACTGGGCGTCAAAAGGAGCAGTTGTTTGATGATTAATGCAATTTCATTCACAAAACTGTTCAAAATCACGTGAAGTGAACTGCGGTCTGCTTGCAAGTAGGCTGTTTAGGTTTTTATATTGGTAACGCTACGTAGCGCTCTGTATGAAAATCACTGGATGTGCTGTGTGCAGTCTGTGGCTGGTTTGCATTGTTGTTCGCTATTGTAGTGTTGGGCTGTTGGCTGTTAACAGCGCGTAGCGTTGCGCAGTTGGAGGTGAGCCTCCAGCAGTGGTGGATGTGGGGAAGTGAGATGGCGGATTTTTGAGAGCGGATAGTCTGGACGTGTGTCCATCAGAAACAGTACATTTGTAAGACTGGATGTCATGGACTGCTATATATATTATGACTATTAAGGTAAATACATTGTTTGTTCTCTATTAAAATCTTTCATTTGCTGACTATGCCTATCAGTAGTTAGTGCCTTCCGTAGTTTGAATCTTTTATTTAGCTGGCAGTAGTGGCGCTCGCAGTATTGCACTAGTTCGAATAACGAAGATTTTTGTGACGTAAGTGATTTGTGAAAGGTATAGGTTAGTGTTAGTCAGGGCCATTCCTTTGTAGGGATTATTGAAAGTCAGATTGCGTTGCGCTAAAAATATTGTGTGTCAGTTTAAGCACAATCATGTATAATTGTTCTAAGGGGACGTTTCATATGTCGGCCCTTAGCCCAGGATACCTCACTTGAATCTTCTTTTTTTTTCTTGTAGTTTGTGTAATTAGTGCAACCGTTGTTTATTGCTAGCGCGTAATTATAGAGAGAATTTCCTTTGTAGTTGTAGTTTTTCATTGTGGTACAGTAAAACAGTTGTGGCATGCATGTAGATTTGCACCAAGTATTTCGCAGCTGCGCTTGCAATTAACTAGATATTATTTTCAGTGCTATGTTAATGTGTTTTCTTATTTTGCTCTTCAAATTGTGCTTTTCTGTGTTGTTGTGTGAAATATTGTGACAATAATGGCGTGTGAAAAACGTAATACTAGGCTCCCTAGTAAACTGAGAAATGTCAGTGAAGACGAAAGCAGTGTGTTAGCGCCAACGTGTAATGAATTAACTAATGTTCAAACTAGTAATTAGGTAATTGTACATAAGGAAATGGAGCGGGTGGCAAATAATGGTGTAGACAGTGAAACAATTAATGAACGGGGAAGCATTATCGATCGATCGATCGGTCGGCAGCAGTTCGCCTCAGGAATCCGAAATGACAGGACACAATCTTGCAAATACTGTAGATTCAGGTTTTGCGTCCTCACCGTTTTCTCAAATAAGTCAAGACACATTTTCTACTCGTCAAAATGTGAACGTTGCCGGTGCAAATGCACTGCCGGAAAGCATAGAGGAACAGATTCCAGACACTAATACATTATTATTGCATTTAATGCAACAAATGAAACAAAATCAGAGACAAACACAGCAACAAATGGAACAAAATCAGAAACAAATTAAAGAAACACTTCAACAAACACGTGAAGATTTAACTACTGAGTTACATAAAATCGAATCGAAATGTGAAAAAGTCTGTAATGACGTAAAAACACAAATTTGTGAGCATTTCCAACCTATTTTTTCGCAGCATGAAAATACATTACAGAATCACCAAGCAGCCATAGAAGAGCTGCAAACTATTGTTCATGAAATTCTTGAGACCTTGCAAGCTAAGACTGACTCAGTTGCATCTACCAATTCGGTTACGCAACTTGCAAAAACTCAGGAAAACTTAAAGGACACATTAGATACGATTTCAACACAAATGGATACTCTGAAACTTGGTTCAGAAAAACATACTGAGGAAATAAGTTCACTATCGGAGAAAGTAGCCATACTTTTGGATCAGTTCACTAACCTATCTACAAAGGTGGATGATGATCTGAATGACACAAGACCTGTAGCCTTCACTGACACAGAAGAGTACGAACAAATTAGGAAATTCAATCAAAATCAGAATCAAATTAACACGCAACAACAAAGAGAAATCCGGGAAGTACAAGATCAGTTGACACAGGTAATACAAGAATTACATATTTCAGAGGACACTCGCGCTCCAACACGGGAAGAGGGACTTAGAAATACGGAAAAGCCACAGAATAATAACACAGGGCATTTCGGAAATTATGAAAGAAATTGGCAAGGTGCACCGAATTTTGAGATGGAACCGCCGACACGACGTAACAATGACCGATATGCGACTCGCGGACACGATGATTTTGACTATAAGCTGTTCATTACTACACATAAATTCAAAACATTTAAGAATTCTGGCAACGACATTCATCCACAAGCGTGGCTTCATCAATTCTCTCATTGTTTCCCTCCCAACTGGTCATTAGGGTACAGATTAGAATTTATGTGTGGCTACTTAGAGAATGAACCAGCTGTAAGAATGCTATCGGTCATTCACAATTGTCACAGTGAAGGAGAATTTTATCATGCCTTCCTCTCAGCATATTTGTTTCAAGCTACACAAGACCGAGTAAAACACAGCATCATAATGATGAAACATTTCGAACAATCTGAATTTTTCAGTCTTGTCTAATATTTCGAAGACATGTTACATAAGAATCAGTATCTTTCAAACCCATACAGCCCCTCAGAACTCATCCGCACTTGCTTAATCATATTGCCTGAACATTTACGATATATTATTTTGGCAGGACGTTGCAAAGACGACATTGAAGCTTTTCAGGGACTGTTTCAAGAATTGGAAACTGACACTGACAATCGCGGAACGCAAAAACAGAAGCACAACAATTACAGGTCACATCTGTCACAATTCCGCAATGACGGAATTAATTACTGGACACGACAAGGCTATTCTTACAACGTAAATCGTGACCAAAACAGACACCACCCATATGACAACCATTTTCAGAGTAGTAATAATTACAGAGAAAGATTGCATTTCCGTAGTAATGAATATGACAGAGATAACTACAGAAACAGACAATATGGGAACCAAAATAATTAATATCAAGGGAGACAGAATAACTCCAGAGGCAACGGTCCAGGACCGCGCAGTTACCGTTCCGGGAGAAATTCTCCACCACATGACCGACAAAAAAGAATCTATGTAAGCTACCAACATGACGGCAGACGATATAATCGTAACGACAGACCTGAATTGCCTCAGAACTGGCGGGATTCAAACAGGGCAGGGCCCTCTCGACAAGGTGAATTTGGAGAAGCTAGGTTTCCAAATCCTAATAACGACGCGCGTCAACAAAGAGATAGCAGACAATGACTCGAACTGCAGGTAGCCACGTGCGCCGGCTGGCTCAGAGAAAAATAACATAGACGCTAACCTTGAGAAAAATTCCAGTATTCTTTACCTACGTGTACCACATGATAATTGCGCTTAAGTTGAAACTCTGAGTACTACACTCCTGGAAATTGAAATAAGAACACCGTGAATTCATTGTCCCAGGAAGGGGAAACTTTATTGACACATTCCTGGGGTCAGATACATCACATGATCACACTGACAGAACCACAGGCACATAGACACAGGCAACAGAGCATGCACAATGTCGGCACTAGTACAGTGTATATCCACCTTTCGCAGCAATGCAGGCTGCTATTCTCCCATGGAGACGATCGTAGAGATGCTGGATGTAGTCCTGTGGAACGGCTTGCCATGCCATTTCCACCTGGCGCCTCAGTTGGACCAGCGTTCGTGCTGGACGTGCAGACCGCGTGAGACGACGCTTCATCCAGTCCCAAACATGCTCAATGGGGGACAGATCCGGAGATCTTGCTGGCCAGGGTAGTTGACTTACACCATCTAGAGCACGTTGGGTGGCATGGGATACATGCGGACGTGCATTGTCCTGTTGGAACAGCAAGTTCTCTTGCCGGTCTAGGAATGGTAGAACGATGGGTTCGATGACGGTTTGGATGTACCGTGCACTATTCAGTGTCCACTCGACGATCACCAGTGGTGTACGGCCAGTGTAGGAGATCGCTCCCCACACCATGATGCCGGGTGTTGGCCCTGTGTGCCTCGGTCGTATGCAGTCCTGATTGTGGCGCTCACCTGCACGGCGCCAAACACGCATACGACCATCATTGGCACCAAGGCAGAAGCGACTCTCATCGCTGAAGACGACACGTCTCCATTCGTCCCTCCATTCACTCCTGTCGCGACACCACTGGAGGCGGGCTGCACGATGTTGGGGCGTGAGCGGAAGACGGCCTAACGGCGTGCGGGACCGTAGCCCAGCTTCATGAAGACGGTTGCGAATGGTCCTCGCCGATACCCCAGGAGCAACAGTGTCCCTAATTTGCTGGGAAGTGGCGGTGCGGTCCCCTACGGCACTGCGTAGGATCCTACGGTCTTGGCGTGCATCCGTGCGTCGCTGCGGTCCGGTCCCAGGTCGACGGGCACGTGCACCTTCCGCCGACCACTGGCGACAGAATCGATGTACTGTGGAGACCTCACACCCCACGTGTTGAGCAATTCGGCGGTACGTCCACCCGGCCTCCCGCATGCCCGCTATACGCCCTCACTCAAAGTCCGTCAACTGCACATACGGTTCACGTCCACGCTGTCGCGGCATGCTACAAGTGTTAAAGACTGCGATGGAGCTCCGTATGCCACGGCAAACTGGCTGACACTGACGGCGGCGGTGCACAAATGCTGCGCAGCTAGCGCCATTCGACGGCCAACACCGCGGTTCCTGGTGTGTCCGCTGTGCCGTGCGTGTGATCATTGCTTGTACAGCCCTCTCGCAGTGTCCGGAGCAAGTATGGTGGGTCTGACACACCGGTGTCAATGTGTTCTTTTTTCCATTTCCAGGAGTGTATGAAGAGTAAAGGAATGCACCACATTTCACATGTAAAACTGTTTATTGAAAGATAATCTGCTTTTTAACTTAATTTTTGCCATAAAATTTTTCACTTCACACTACTAGTACACGTTGTCACACTTAGAAACTGTTATCATGCAACAGTGTTTTGAAGTTAACTATCCAGTCTAGAACCTATGGAATAAATTTAGACATTATTTACGAGTGCATTGTTATAGTGAACAGACGACACAGTGTTATTGTGTGTGTACATTCTTGCTTGTTAGTTGCACGATTACGTAACAACTATAAGGCTTACATACTTAGAACACATACAGGTACTGCTAATGAGATTTTAACGCAAGATTTTGGTTTACTTGAAAATACATTCTGGATTAAAGTACTTTCTGAGAGTTACCAGATGACACAGTGGTTAGTTTATTTGACAGCTACACGATTATATCACGACGCTACTAATGTGTGAGACAATTTACATTGTTGCTTTTGCAGTGCATCTGTTTTTCTGAATTCTTCTGGAAAGTAAAACATGTTTTAGTAGTAACTTTTGTGGTATAGCTACAATGTGACAGCCTTTTTCGTAGCACAACAATATGTTACAGTATAGTACTTTCTTGATCACAGTAATGTACGTAATAACTACGATATCTATACGCATAGCATTTCACTTTTGTTTACGATGAGGTAAGTACATTGACTTCTGCAGAAATTTGCTTTCGGAGAATGATAACTACGACACTTCCACAGAATTATCTTACAGCAAGACGCACATTTAGCGCTACAGGGCACGCGTTTGAGTGATTAATTTTGTACTTAAAACATTTATTTTTAAAGATTTTTGAATTACAAAGAAAGTTTTTCGTGATACATTTCATTCCATTGCTGTAATCTGTAACACCTGAGGGTATAATTACATTAATCCTCAGGGGGGTACACGTTTACTTTGTGTACCATGTGTCTGGCAAGCACAGGGAACCCTAGCTAATATGATATTTGCTTATACAATTTTACACATCGGTACCATATTTCTCTAACACATAAATTACACAGCTATCTGATCATTTAATTGAGAGAGACAAACATTTTTGTTACTACATCAGTGACAGATGTTTACACAATTACAGAGTTGGATAACTTCACACTTACGAAATTGAATTTTGTCTGTACTTTGTGAACTGTTCATATTTTTTCGGAACCATTGTGATACTATGTGAGCTTTGAATGATGTACTTCGTATGGGATCATGATTTTCAAAGTACGTTTGAGGTAGATGACACTACTGAAATGAGCAGAGAGTTTTTTTTAGGTTTTGAAATTATTCCAGAAAGCTACGACGTTTTTTAGATTTGGCTGAGGTGTTATTGTGTTATTATTACGACGACGATGTGTATTATGCTTTTGAGGTATGTTTATGATCAATAATCTGATGCCATATGAGGAATTTGATTATGCTATGTATTTATTATGATGAAATATTGAAGTGTCGCCGCAAGATTGACGTGTCGCGAATATGTACATGTGTAATAAGGTAAGGAATAAGGAGTAATGGTTAGGGACTCTGATTTATGAAAAGGATGTTGGAAACCAAGAATCGTACTTTAAGAGTTATGAAATGTGTGTATATGCGTGAATGTATCACAATGCCGCCGAAAATTTTTTGGATACTCTTATATTTACAGGATTTTGTTTCTACACATTTGTAACGCAAATTTTCGACCTGTGAAATTTTTACATGAGACTGTCACTGTAGCGGAAACTGCTGTCATAAATATTTCGGTAAGAAAGGTAAGTGACCGTGACGTAATGCATTGTGAGCTGCCAGGTGTGCCAGCCGCCTTGAGAAAAAGCTATTAGGTGGAGACGAAAGAGGCCATTATCCTCGCTATTGACATTTCTTTGTAGAAAGCATCGCAAATATGACACGCTCAATCTTAAAAACATGATTACACTGTAGAGTTCTTTATTTATGATATTTACTGAAATGAAATGATGAGAAACATTTCACATCTATTGTCTTGCTAGTTGAAAGATTGTTTACTGCATTATGAAATGCCATATGGCTAGTGAATGACGTCTCACGCCTTGCTTTGCCTATTTTGTTTAACATCTAGTTTGCAGCATTGGTTAAAATAAAATTTTATAGAAGTACTAATATAAATAATTTCTGTCTACAGATCCAGTAAATAATAATTTTGTGATATGCTTCCAAAATAATGAGGGAGCACAAAAAGACATTTCCCTTCACAGGAACTGCATACATAACTTTCTTTTCAAGTACTTGGTAATTTCTTTTGGTAGAATAACTTCTTGTGGTGCACCACGTTAATTACATAGACATTAAGATGTGAATATACATTTCCCTTACCTGCGTTGTTGTCTTTAGTGTACTATTTTTTCTGCTTGAGCTTTGTCATGATTCGATATAAGTTATAGCATTTGCTGCTGCTGTTTACCAGGTATAGTGTTACTGAATTTGACTTTGTATTACTATGTTAAGCCAGTTTTACTACGGATTAATTTTCTTGTTTGCTGCACAGTGCCTTATATTAGTTGTAATATTGCAATTGCTGTGCCAATTTCCATTTTTTTGTCATTGCTGTTTGTGTTAACTATTTTGTACTGCTGTATTGCCTCGTCCCTTAGTTTAGCATCTTAGCTCAATAGATTTAAGTTAGCTTAAGATGGGGTAGGCTATATAAGAGAACGTGTTGTGATGAATTGGAAGAAAAGCATTGAGGAGCTATAAGAAAATGGTTTGGCCAAAAAAAGGATTTTGAAAGAGGATGTGAACAAAAAGTAGGGTTTAGGGACAACAGGTTTACGTAGGATTTTCTTGGAAATAAATAATGAGGTAAGATAATGGAAAATAAATAATGAGGTAAGAAATATGTGAACATATAAATACAGAAAGCATTCTTGGATAGGATTTTCTTTTGGTGGAAACAAATGTTGAAATAAGAGGAAAGATCTATGGAATGAAGTTTTGTGTTGGACTGCAGTACCAAATGTTACACTTAAAACGAACCCTGTCCTTTCCTTTTGTGTTATCCCACTGTGTGTTTGCGTACTCTTGTATATTTGTGTTTTTCCTGTCTTTATGTGTTTAGCTGATACGAGTTACGTTCTAATAATATGTTATTTTCTTTGTAAAGACGTTTAGACATTGTTTATCTGTTCTGTTTTGTTGCTCATGTGTGAATTTGATGTTTCAAAAGTTATTCTGATCTTTCATGTATGTACTTATGTCATAATTCCTGTAACACTGATGTGTATGTTATTTCTATTCTTTTGTAAAGCCCATATTACTACAAATGTTATCTGTATTGTTATGTTCTTTAATGATGTATTTTGTACTTTTGTTATTGCATTCTCATGTTATAAAATTGTAATTGGCACCAGTTCATCAAATTAAGTAACCGGTAAGCATTCATTTCACTGCACACATTTCGGTTGGTCATAGTATATGCACAATAAGTGAAAAAAAGAGGACTGTTAGTGTTTGGACATGTGTTAATAATTCAGCAAGGGACTGATTAACCGCATTGCTGGTTCTAAGGACAATTCCAAAAACTTTGTGAGTGCACAAGTGATGGTTTATGGACTTGATATATTGTCTGCAAGACTTCTAAGGACAGTTCCAAAAACTTTGTGCGTGCACAAGTAGTGGTTTATGGACTTGCTATATTCTCCGCAAGACTCTTCGATGGTGATTGTGCACCTGCACAGTCGCAATAGATGGCTGCTGGCCGTCTCTACAAGGACTATAATGGATCTGCATCTTTGATGGCCCACCAATACCACTACCTCTACAAAGACTACAGTGGGTCTGCACCTTTGATGACCTAGCAGTACCATTATTTCTACAAGGACTGCAGTGGGTCTGCACCTCTGGTGGCCCACCAATACCATAATCTCTACCAGGAATACAGTGGGTCTGCTCTGTGATGACCTACCTACCAATCTTCTTCAAAACTTCGACTGACTCTGCTGTGGGTTTGCTCTGTTGTGGCCCATTACCTGTCTGAATGCCAAAAGTCAGCACTGTCTTTCCGTTGGAAGGACAACACTACTTCTTCAAGACTGCATGGAAATCCACTACTTCCCAGTGCATTTTCTTTTACTGCTCAGACTTTGAGAAAAACACTGCAATTTTACTGTTATGAACGATCAGGACTGTCTTAATGGACTGTGAGAAAATTTTAGCTTTTGACCAACATTGCATCAGTAAGTTTGTGCATTTGATTTCTTTGTTATTGTAATTATGAAATTTTTTTTCAAATTTGTATTGGCCACTGCCGAAAACTAATTGTAAAATTTTTTGTGGGGAGCATGGGGGCTATATAAGTAGGCTGTTTAGGTTTTTATATTGGTAACGTAGTGCTCTGTATGAAAATCACTGGATGTGTTGTGTGCAGTTTGTGGCTGGTTTGCATTGTTGTTCGCTATTGTAGTGTTGGGCTGTTGGCAGTTAACAGCGCGTGGCGTTGCGCAGTTGGAGGTGAGCCGCCAGCAGTGGTGGATGTGGGGAAGTGAGATGGCGGATTTTTGAGAGCGGATAATCTGGACGTGTGTCCACCAGGAACAGTAAATTTGTAAGAATGGATGTCATGAACTGCTATATATATATTATGACTATTAAGGTAAATACATTGTTTATTCTCTATTATAACCTTTCATTTGCTGACTATGCCTATCAGTAGTTAGTGCCTTCCGTAGTTTGAAACTTTTATTTAGCTGGCAGTAGTGGCGCTCGCAGTATTGCACTAGTTCGAGTAACGAAGATTTTTGTGACGTAAGTGATTTGTGAAAGGTATAGGTTAGTGATAGTAGGGGCCATTATTTTGTAGGGATTATTGAAAGTCAGACTGCGTTGCGCTAAAACTATTGTGTGTCAGTTTAAGCACAATCATGTATAATAGTTCAAAGGAGACGTTTCACGCTTTACGACACAAGCACTTGTGGCAAACCTTCATCTGGCGCCGCCGAAGGTCCGTAAGTATCGCTTTGCGTCGCGTGATTTTGTTCTTTTCAGGATCCATGGCAACCTTGGGCGCTGGGAATGAGCCGTTATGGAGGAACGCATTAGCTCTTTCATGTACATGATTGCAAGTCCCGATGGTTTGCAGCGCCGCCACCTGGAGGACACGGTTTGAATGGTGCTATGTGATGTGGTAGGGTTCATAGGCACCGTAAGTGGGGACTTGCTACAGGAGCCTACCACTGAGTCAACAAGTGGTCCAGAATGGTCCTGCAAATTCAGGGTGCACTCTTTTCCATGCCTACTCTTAGACCAAGTTGAGAATGTCTGTAGCGGAGCAGACTGGTTTTTCGAGCATGTGCGACACTATGATGTCATCTGTTCAGTGTGGAAATCCATGCCCTGCCAAGTACAACGCCGTCGAACTAACTATTTAGTGCCAACGGTTCCCCAGTGTCCTTGGTGGAGCAACCACAACACATCCCTTTCTAACACGGTGTGAATAAGCCCACACGATTGCCCACTGTCATTCTCAACTACAATTACACCCTGTTCAACTGAAAGGTTATGTCGACGTGCTAAATATCGGCGCACGACTGAGTTATGGATACTGTTCAATTAATGAGGCCAAGACGTGCGAATGGAATGCAAACAAAATCTTAGGTGTGGGTCTGCTTCCGTGTCTTGTGCAGTTTTTCTGTTGTACAAGAGAAAAGATTCCAGCAATTCAGAGTCCTGCGCAACAATTTGAGAACAAGATCCGGCGGATGCTTTGAATTAGACTCTGCGCCAATCGGAAAGCGAGATAAGGTGTCTGCATTGCCATGCTTTGTCGTAAGCTTGTACAAAATTTCATACTGAAACTGCGAAAGCAACAAAGTTCACCGCATCAATTTTGGACAGCGTAGGAACCACCTTTGAGGCATGAAACAAGGACTGCAAAGGCTTTTGATCTGTCACTAAAAAGAACTAGGGAACATACAAATAGTGACGGAATTTTCTCACGCCATAAACAACAGCGAGAGCATCGTTTTCTATTTGAGAATAATTGCGCTGCGTCTGAGATAACAACTTTGTGCAAAACCAATAGTTTTGTCGTGTGCACCAATTCTGTGCGAAAGCAGAGCGCCGATTACGTAGGAAGAAGCGTCAACGTGCTCTAAACATCTGGCACCAAGCAAAGCATTTTTGAGTTCCTGAAATGCTTTTCGACAGTCCTTAGTGCACACAAAAGGCACACTTTTCGGTGCAAGGGATGCAATTGGGCAGCGATCTGTGGGTCATTCAGTATGAACCGAGCTTTGTATGTCATCTAGGCTAGTACTGACTGCAGTTCACATTCCGACAAACAGGCATGTCGCGGATTTCAAGCAAATGAGTTTGGAGGGGTTGCCCACCCAACCTGTTTATTACATCACATAGACTATGTCATCAAAAGTATCCGGACACCTAGCTGACAATGACTTACAATTCCGTGGCGTCCTCTGTCGGTAATGCTGGAATTCAGTATGATGTTGGCCCACCCTTAGCCTTGATGACAGCTTCCACTTTCCTGTGCATACGTTCAAACAGGTGCTGGAAGCTTTATTGGGTAGTGGCAGCCCATTCTTCACGGAGTGCTGCACTGAAGAGAGGTTGGTCGGCACGAGGCCGACGTTCCAAAACACCCCAAAGGTGTCCTATAGGATTCTGTTCAGGACTCTGTGCATGCCAGGGACGTTATTGTCATGTAACCACTCTGCCACAGGCCGTGCACTATGAACAGGTGCTAGATCGTTTTGAAAGATGCAATCGTCATCTCCGATTTGCTCTTCAACAGTGGAAAGCAAGAAGATGATTAAAATATCAATGTAGGCCTGTGCTGTGATAGTGTCACGCAAAACAACGAGGAGGAGAACAACCACCGTGAAAAACACGACCACACCATCACACCACCCCATCCGAATTTTAGTGTTGGCACTAAACATGCTGGCAGATGGCGTTCACCGGGCATTCATCATACCCACACCCTGCCATCGGACCGTCACATTGTGTACCGTGATTCGTCACTCCACACAACCTTTTCCCACTGTTCAATCGTCCAATATTTACGCTCCTTACACCAAGGCATTTACTGGCGTGATATGTGGCTTATGAGCAGCTGCTCGACAATTAAATGCAAGCTTTCTCACCTCCCACTTAACTGTCATAGTACTTGCAGCGGATCCTAACGCAGTTTGGAATTCCTCGGTGATGGTCTGGATAGAAGTCTGCCTATTACACATTACGACTCCCTTCAACTGTCAAGGGTCTCTGTCAGTCAACAGATGATGTCGGCCTTGACGCTTTTGTGCTGTACGTGCCCCTTTACGTTTCCACTTCTCTATCACGTCGGAAACAGTGGACTTAGGGATGTTTAGGAGTGTCGAAATCTCGCGTACAGACGTGTGACACAAGGGACACCCAATCACCTGACCACGTTCGAAGTCTGTGAATTCCGCGGAGTGCCCCATTCTGCTCTCTCACGATGTCTAATGACTACTGAGGTCGCCGATATGGAGTACCTGGCAGTAGATGGCAGCGCAATGGACCTAATATGGAAAACGTATATTTTAGTTGTGTTCGGATACTTTTGATCACATAATGTTAGCACCGTAGTCACCGTAGTTCAGTTTGAAAAAAAGACGCACTTTACGAGACGACCCTCGAGTCGTGCTTCTCACAACACTCGAAAAAGTGTACGCAAATTGACAATGCGCTCCTCTGGTGTACGACCTGAGACGAAAATATCGTCAAAATAGCTTGAACAAAGCGACACTTTTGCAGTCAGCTGTTCCAAGTTGCGATGAAAAATGGCGGATGCGGAAGCACTGCGGGAGGGCAAACGCAAATACTTGAACAAACAGTCCTAAGTATGTATATACAACAAACACTTTCTGCGATTCTTCATCCAATGGAATTTGCAAGTAGGCATCACGCAAATCTTATAAAAGTGTCAACTACTGTCTGTGGGTTGACTGTAGACTTGACATCAACTTAAATACGAATGCAGCCCCAAGGCTTAGGCAACAAAATGAGCGGACTTTCCCAATTACTGACCTGATTGGGAGCAATTAAACCATTATCAAACAATACTTTGAATTCATTGGCTACCTTGTCTCTTAAAGCAATTGGAACGGGGCGGGCCCGGAAAAACTTGGGCTGTGCATTGTCTTTCAATGCAACATGAGCGAGAAAATTATTAACTTTTCCCATTCCTTCTGAAAATGGTTCAGGAAATTCTTTAAGCAAGTTAGCGATATTGTCTTTTGGTTCAAAAGCAGACACTGAAAGTCGATTGTTGTGGATCAACAAATCAAAGGCATCTGTGCCGAATATGTTATCACTGTCTCTTGATTTCAACACATTAAGATTCCCTGTTCTGGTGTGAGATTTGTTAAGTTGTAGGCAAACTACACCGCCCAAGCACTGGAATTTCCTGTCCGTTGTAAGCCGTGAGGTGCTTGCTAGATTTAAAAAGGTTTGGTGAGCCTAACTGCTCGTAGGTGGTACGATTAAGCAAAGTTAATGAGGTACCTGTGATTAACTGAAAGTTCACACGACGGCCAGCAATTCCGTAATCAAATAGTTTGTTAGAATGTCGATGCACAGCACTAGGGCGAGAAGGAGGCACAACCTTAATCTTATTTTCGTCAAAGCCGGCTGTACGCTTAGAAAACACAGCGATCACTGCTTGTCTCTTCTGGCAGCGGTCAAAATTGTCCTATGGGTGTAGTTGAAAACAAACCGCTGTAACATGTCCTTTTCCTCCACACATATAACACGTTGCGTTTCGTGATGGGCAATCCTGTCTTTTATGGCGAGCAAAACGTCTAGGGCAACACTTCACTAAATTCACAGTCGTGTTTACATGTCTACGTGGCTGTCCGTGCGGATGTGTACGCGCTCGTTGTTGTGGCTGCTTTGGGCGGTCGCGGACAAGGGCACTCGACCCGACAAATCGGGGCCTGGTCAAACTTATCGGCTGCTATGGCTCCCAATCATATCGCTCTAAGATTTTCAATATTTGGAGAAGTGATGGATCAGAATACTTTAAGACCACTGCCCGTATTCTACTGCCTGGGACATTGAATGTTATTGTATCACGTTTCATTAAATCACTCTAAAAGTTGCCGCAACTAAACTTAAATTTACACTTGCTAGCCTTGCCCGTTAATTCTGCGTACCTATGGCTGTTCCGAGTTTCTCTGCAAGCGAGAAAACTGATATTTGGCTGCAGCTACTTGGACTTGCTGCTCGTAGTATTTAGTTAATGTAGCGACTACTTGGTCACAGGTGAGTTAGTCACGAGGCGCGGTTAGGATAGTTTTTATGTAAACCTGAACACTGCAGACCCACAATCAAAAGGAAGTATTGTAACTTTACAGTACCTTGAACACGATAAACTTGATAATGTGCACAGAATTGAGTCAGATATTCAATCAATTCCTTTTCTGTTTCCCTAAATTGCCGGAACATTGGTATGCTGGTCGGTGGCACTCGTAGGGCTGCTTGGTCGGTCGGTTGTGGTTGTGCGGCCAACGCAGCTTGAGCAGATACTAATTGTTGTACTGTTGTCAGTAAGGTAGCGATTTGTTGGTTCTGAAGTGGAAAACCTGTGTTAGATCGATAACATTGGCCGTCTGCGGCTGAGGAGCGGAGGCAGGAGTTGGAAGAGGGCGGGAAATTCATGGTTTACATAAATATATTATATCAAAAGGTAATCAAATACTCTGAAAAGAGAAATCTGGTTAGTTCTGCGGTTCCCTCTTGGAACACATGCAAGAATACAACAACAAATTGGCATACAGAAATACTTGAACTCGATAACCGATGCAAGCTAAAACACACGAGAAGCAAGCATAATGGTTCAAATGGCTCTGAGCACATGGGACTCAACTGCTGAGGTCATTAGTCCCCTAGAACTGAGAACTAGTTAAACCTAACTAACCTAAGGACATCACAAACATCCATGCCCGAGGCAGAATTTGAACCTGCGACCGTAGCGGTCTTGCGGTTCCACACTGCAGCGCCTTTAACTGCACGGCCACTTCGGCCGGCAGCAAGCAAAATCTTCGGCCATTGAATTATCTTCGTTCACCACTGTAGTATCCTCGTCGTCACTGCAGAGTATTCCGCCACAAGGATGCAAGGGAGAGGATGTTGCTATGGGTGGCCTGTATCCTCTTTCTACAACACAAATGCAAATGTGAATTAATATAGTTCTTTATTTACAAGGAATGGAGACTTAACTTGAATAGAGTCTATATCTTGTTGCGGAAGCTCATCAGTAAGACTCCCCTTGTAGACACTGTCGGTAATCTTGCTACTACAAACCTTAGCCTCACTGCTGGTAAAGTACAAGTCCCATTATAGTCACTAATCTGGTCGTTATGTACTGCTGTAGCCTGTGATGAACTATGACCACTCTGCAAGTATACTGACAGATGCCTCTGGCCCCTCTTGTAATAGGCGTGCTTGATCCAGCGCCTACTACAGATCTTCGTGCTTCATCCTTGCCGACTGGTTTGCTGGCGACAGCTTATGCCAGCACATTGAGACACAAGATGGAAGAGTTTTGTCACAGGTGGCTCTCCCAATTCTATCAGTAGTTCTGACAAAATGCTATTTACTCCTGGGTTTTTGTTTCATCTTAGGTCTTTGAGTACTCTTTCAAATTCTTCTTGCAACTCATATTCATCTACATCTTCTTCCATTCATACAATATTGCCTTCAAGTAGCTCTCCCTCGTAGATACACTCTGTATAGCCCTTCCTCCTTGCAGTGTTCCCTTCTTTGCTTATTACCGGTTTTCCATCTGAGGTCTTGACGTTCATACAGTTGCTTTTCTTTTCTCCAAATGTCTCTTTCATTTTCCTATAGCCTGGATTTATCTTTCCCCTATTCATATTCTTCCATGTCCTCAAATTTGTCCTCCAGCCTTTACTTCTCAGCCATTTTGCATTTCCTGTAAGTCAGTATTCTCTTTCATCTGTCTCATTGCTGCATTTTTATATTTTCTCTTTTCGTCACTTAAATCATCTTGCCTTTTTACCTATTTGGTTCTCTGCTACCTTCATTATTTCATATCTCAGAACGAGCCATTAGTGTTCTACTGTATTTCTTTACCTTTTTTCAGTCAATCGTTACCTAATGCTCTCTCTGAAACTCTCAACAAACTCCTGTTTTTTTCACTTCTTCGTGTCCAAATTTCTTCATCTCCTACCTTTTTGCTGATTATTCAATTTTAATTACTATTCACAACCACTGAACTGTGGTCAGAGTCCACATCTGTCCCTGGAAAAGTCTTACAGCCCAAATCTGGTTCCTAAATTGCTGTCTTGCCATCATGCAAATCAATCTGAAACTTCTTAGCGTCATCTGTCTCTTCCACGTGTACAACTTTCTTTCATGATTCTTAAAGCAAATGTTAGCGAAGATTAAATTTTTCTCTGTGCTAAACTCTACCAGGCGGGTTCGTCTGTTATTCCTTTCTTCCACTTCGTACTCATCCACAGTTTCTCCTTCTTTTCCCTCATTACGGTTAGTTCTTCCTCTCCCTTAACTATCTGAATAGTTTTTTTTGTCTCATCATACATTTTATCAATCTCTTCATCCTTTGCGATGGTGCTTGGCATAGAGTGCTGTACTATAGTGGCGGGCGTTGGGTTGTTATCTGTATCGGCTACAACAATGAGTTCACTACACTGTTAATGTAGTACCTTACCGCATTCCTATTTTAATGTTCATTATTAGACCTACTCCTTCATTACCGCTATTTGATTTTGTATTTATGTTCCTGTTTTCACCCGACCTGAAGCCCTGTTCCTGACGCCACAAAGCGTCACTAATACCCACTAGATCCAACTTCAACCAATGAATTTCCTTTTTTTAAATTTTCCAATCTATCCACTCGATTAAGGGATCTTGCATTCCACACTCCGACCCACACACAGCCAGCTTTTGTTTTTGCGTCATGACATTGTCCTCCTGAGTAATCCCCTTCCGGAAATTCGAACAGTCGATATTTTACCTCCGGAATATTTTACCCAAGAGGCCATCATCATTTAACCATACAGTAGAGATCCATGCCGCCGGGAAAAATAACAGCTGTAGTGTACCCTACGTTTCAGACGGTCACAGTACAAGCCCTTGCTGTACTGATACAGCACACAAAGGCCTTGCTGGTTAATATCTGTGAGGTATGCAAGCCACCCCGCAACAGTAAGGTCCATGACATGGTTCATATTTATACAAAAATAAAATTGCCAGCCGCGGTTTCTTTTTGTATGTAAGGGCTATCTCAGAGACTACCGTAGGATTTTGATACGGCTTTGACTAACAAATTAATTCTGCAGGAAAGTTACTGTATAGACTCATAATTTATTGCTGCTACGCCAGACTTGTCGTCTGCCCACAGATACTTGCTCCTACGAAGCCAGTCACTAGTTCCAGTCTTTTACATGCACTCTGGATTAAATATTAGTCAAGTGCAGGAGCCACTTGCTGATACTGTGTAGCCGTTACCTTCTATACTCTTCGTAGTGGCCTCAGTTCAATCAGGAAGAGATGGTTCAAATGGCTCTGATCACTATGAGACTCAATATCTGAGGTCATCAGGCCCCTAGAACTTAGAACTATTTAAACCTAACTAACCCAAGGACATCACACACATCCAGGATTCGAACCTGCGACCGTAGTGGTCGTGCGGTTCCAGACTGCAGCGCCTAGAACCGCTCGGCCACATCGGCCAGCCAGGAAGAGGTTTTGTAAGTTTCTTCACGTGTATCATATCTAGTTGAAACCACTCATTGATGATTATATTCCATAGAGATATCAAAGTGCAGTAATGTTTTATTTCTATGTCCCACCCACTGTTCTTGACATTTTCAGTGGAAATAAGATCGCGTGACCTAACGGCCAGTCGAATTGCGAAAGGTTGCTTGAGTCCATAACCCCAGAAATGTATCTGTTCCGCCTTGTAAACACGGCTGTTACCACCTTGGGAGGCTCCACAGAACGTTCATCACCTTAATGTAGAAGTTAGGGCAACACTTGGTCACCTACGATGTTGAAGTAAACATTCTCGTTCACGTTAACGGTAAACTGAATGAGTGGGCCCCAAGTACAGAAGAACAACAATACAAAAACATCACAGTATCGCCGCTTGATGGAAATATGTCCCGCACACCCTGTGGCTTAAGAGGTTCATTGGTACACTTGGTGTGTAGCATCATTTGAAAAGAGGTGAAGCCGTCAGTCGTCGGACCACAATATACTCTCCCAGTCAGCTTGTGATCAGTTTCTGAAATGGATAATTAAAGCATGTAGTTCCTCTGTCTCTACGAAAAAGGCCGTTTAAGAGGTGCCCGGATCCAAATGTCCGCTACATGCACTTTCTCTGTCATTGTTCGCGAAGATACTATCTGAGATGAAGCTGTAATGACTGTCAGCAACAATAAGTTTTGCGTCTGAAACCGATAGTCATTGATAATGCATGCCCTGTAGCTTGGGGTCTTTATACAGCATCACCATTGTGTCCGCCCCAGTAGCTGAGTGGTCAGCGTGACGGATTGCCGTCCTCTGGGCCCGGGTTCGATTCCCGGCTGGGTCGGAGATTTTCTCCGCTCAGGGACTGGGTGTTGTGTTGTGTTCATCATCATTTCATCCCCATCCGGCGTGCAGGTCGCCCAATGTGGCGCCGAATGTAATAAGACCTGCGATATGGCGGCCGGACCTGCCCCGCGAGGGGCCTCCCGGCCAATGACGCCAAACGCTCATTTCCATTTCCATCACCATTGTTCTTATGACGCATTACTGAGCTGCTGATATTACATCGTAGACTCTTTGGACAATCAGGGATGATATGTCTACTAGTCAAGCACTTCATTCGCGGTTGGTTTTCAGCGCGATAGCTTATTTCCACCATTCTATCACGTCGTCACGGTGTCCCATTGTAAGGTGCTGATTACACAAAACCAATTGATACACTCACAGATACCACATCGCTGCCGTGACGAAAGTCAATAGCGGTCACCTGACCAAGTTCCGCCAGATCTTCACCGTCTACAGCGGCGACCGAAAGTGACGACCCTTATCTTTTAAGGGGGTAGCTAGTGTCACATGTGATGGGCCAACGTACTTCCAATGTTCGAGAACAGTCGCTCAGTAGCGAAGATATGCATCAGGCACATGCAAGCACACGAATCATCAAGTCTATAGAATTGCTAATCACTTCAGAATGTACATGGAATGGAAATAAAGTGTGGATGAAAGCTTACAGGTTCACCACCTGAGAGGTCTAGATGAAACTCTGCAGATCATCAGCTCGACTCCTGGGCAACCTTAGCGAGAATAGCTTGCAGACAACTTAACCCTCCACTGTCCATTTCTCGATCAGTGGCTGTAATGTCACGACCTACGGGTCTTGCAAGATGGCTCACATGTTCCTCACCACATGCTGTATAGCATTACGCTGTTGAAATATGAGATACTGAAGGAGGAGCAGCATCAGTGTTACAATATCTGCGTTTATGTATCAGTCACTACCCAGGTTGACCTTAATTCATAAGGGACGAGATGTCATCTCTTATCCAATGATACGCAGAACCATAGAACTTGGTGTTTATATGCTTTTGGGCATCAGAATTCCAAGTTGACAGGTTAAGGTCACCACGCACGATGCAAACACTGCAACAGCACCAACACATTTGAGGGAAGCACTCTAGAGACGCATGGCAGCCGTGGTGGTCAAGTAGCCAATGAGGCCTGAATGCTTTGTGGTTACTGTTAAGCGGAGCCCAGTTACAAGACATGGCTCTGTCATTCAGCTGCGGTGCTCAAGAGCTGACCCAATACCGACCAAGTGTGGCGACACTGTGGACAAAAGATGGCTGCCAGCCCGACCAGAAATTGTTCGTAGCGTCGCGACGCCCCCACCTGTTCACGTGATGGTGAGACACTGCAGGCAGTCACCACAGCTGCAAGACCGAGGCCACTGAGCACATATCCTAGAATACTTCGCAACCTAAAAACGCGCTGAAACCTCGTGCCTCTCTTCAGTTCGCCATCGGTGTTGATTCTTGGGCATTACCCCGGAAAGATATTTATTCCGGATGAAAAACTACGGAACTGCGTTACAGACGTTTTGTAACTGATGCGGGAAAGATGACAAGTGGCCAAATTGTCAGTTTCGTATTCTCGACGACTAAGGGCTTCCGAGCTGCCAAAAACAAGAAGAAAGATATGAAATGTAACAGTCAGCTCTGTGTTCATTCCTACACATACACTTTAAAACAAAAAAAGAGAGAAAGGAAAAGACTCACTACGAAGAACCATCCGAATGGGACAGAAATCTGTAGACGTGATGTACTTTCGTAGGAAAACACATGATTAAAATTTCAAAAGAGTTTGATAATCTCTTCATGAGAAAGACCTTCACAAATTGAGCAAGTCAATAACTCGTCGGTCCACCTCTGGCTCTTATGCAAGCAGTAATTAGGCTTGGTACTGATTGACAAAGTCGATGGATATTCTCTTGAGGGATATTGTACAAGTTCTGTCCAATTGGAGTGATAGATCGTCACAGTCCCGATCTTGTCGGAGGGACTTGCCCATAATGCTCAACACGTTCTCAATTGGGGAGAGATCCAGCGATCGTGCTGCTCAAGGTAGAGTTTTGGCAAGCACAAAGACAAGCAATAGAAACACCGTGTTCGTGCCGGCATTATATAGCTGAAATGGAAGCCCAGCGTGGCTTACCATGAAGGGCAATGAAGGGGGACGTTGAGTATCATCGACATAACGCTGTTCTGTACGGTACCAAGGATCACAACCAAAGGGTTCATGCTATGAAAAGAAATGGAAACCCAGACCATGACTCGCGGTTGTCGAAGACGACACTGCATGTCGATACAATGCTTCTTCCTGCAGTAAATAAGTGGGCCGGTGATTTTGCCCCGATCGGATATCGACGTGGACGGATGCTGTCATTAAACGATTCGCGAGTGGGAGCTTGGTCGGCTGCAGCGATGAGTCCCACATCGAATGAGCTCCTCTGACAAGCGAGATATTCTGGTGTGGACTGCCATTTCTTTTCATGGCAGGACACCTTTGGTTGTCATATGCGTCACCCTTACAGCACAGCGGTACATCGACGATATTCTACGCCCCGTTTTGTTGACCTTAATGGCTAGCTATCCTTGTCCTCCATTTCTGCAAAACAATGCCCGCCCGCACCCGGCGAGAGCTTCTGTTGCGTGTCTGCCGCTTGCCAAACCCTACCTTGTCCGTTAAGTTTCCTTATCTTCCCCCAGTTGAATGCGTTTGGAGCATTGTGGGCAGGGTATTGCAACCAGCTCGCGATTTTGACGATCTGAAGTACCAATTGGACAGAATTTGGCACGACATCCCTCAGGACATCCAACAACTCTGTCAATCAGTAATAATCAGCATACTTGCTTGCAAAAGAGCAAGCGATCGACCATCGCGTTACTGGCTTTCTCAATTTATAAAGATGTTTTTCTTTAGTAGTTTACGCGATTTTTCTGAAACTGTAATAAGTTGTTCGTCTGTACCTGTACATCACATCTACCTATTTCAGTCCCATTCCGACAATTCCTTCGTGGAGCTTCAGTTTCTTTTTTTTTTTATTATTTTTTTAAAATCGTTTCTTTCAAGTCTCAGTGACTGATTTGTTATTCGCAGAATATGCCACATATGACTGAAAAGGAATTAGAGAACATCTAAAGAAGAACATCGTTGAATCAGTAAACATCTCACGGAAATGTTCACGCAACTCCAGTGGCAGACGATGCAGAGAGGCATTCTGCTTCTAGGTAATATCTACTGTTAAAGTTCCGAGAGTAAACGTTCCTATAACAAGAAAACGGAGGTAACGTTAGAGAGACAAGCTCACAAGGAGGCTTAGCAGCAATTGTTCTCCCGGGAACCATTCGCGACTGGAACAAGACGTGGGGAAAGCGAGAGTGGTACACATTGTAGCGTAAGGCTGCTTTCTGAGTATAGATGTAGATGCAGAATTCATCTAGGCTCGGAGAATTTATTTGCTCTCAGTAATTCTTCGTTTTCCTTTACTTTTTGACAGGACTGAGTAATACTGTGATTACCTATTAACAATTAATTACAGTGTGTGTAGTTCTTTTATACACTCCTGGAAATTGCAATAAGAACACCGTGAATTCATTGTCCTAGGAAGGGGAAACTTTATTGACACATTCCTGGGGTCAGATACATCACATGATCACACTGACAGAACCACAGGCACATAGACACAGGCAACAGAGCATGCACAATGTCGGCACTAGTACAGTGTATATCCACCTTTCGCAGCAATGCAGGCTGCTATTCTCCCATGGAGACGATCGTAGAGATGCTGGATGTAGTCCTGTGGAACGGCTTGCCATGCCATTTCCACCTGGCGCCTCAGTTGGACCAGCGTTCGTGCTGGACGTGCAGACCGCGTGAGACGACGCTTCATCCAGTCCCAAACATGCTCAATGGGGGACAGATCCGGAGATCTTGCTGGCCAGGGTAGTTGACGTACACCTTCTAGAGCACGTTGGGTGGCACGGGATACATGCGGACGTGCATTGTCCTGTTGGAACAGCAAGTTCCCTTGCCGGTCTAGGAATGGTAGGACGATGGGTTCGATGACGGTTTGGATGTACCGTGCACTATTCAGTGTCCCCTCGACGATCACCAGTGGTGTACGGCCAGTGTAGGAGATCGCTCCCCACACCATGATGCCGGGTGTTGGCCCTGTGTGCCTCGGTCGTATGCAGTCCTGATTGTGGCGCTCACCTGCACGGCGCCAAACACGCATACGACCATCATTGGCACCAAGGCAGAAGCGACTCTCATCGCTGAAGACGACACGTCTCCATTCGTCCCTCCATTCACGCCTGTCGCGACACCACTGGAGGCGGGCTGCACGATGTTGGGGCGTGAGTGGAAGAGGGCCTAACGGTGTGCGGGACCGTAGCCCAGCTTCATGGAGACGGTTGCGAATGTTCCTCGCCGATACCCCAGGAGCAACAGTGTCCCTAATTTGCTGGGAAGTGGCGGTGCGGTCCCCTACGGCACTGCGTAGGATCCTACGGTCTTGGCGTGCATCCGTGCGCCGCTGCGGTCCGGTCCCAGGTCGACGGGCACGTGCACCTTCCGCCGACCACTGGCGACAACATCGATGTACTGTGGAGACCTCACGCCCCACGTGTTGAGCAATTCGGCGGTACGTCCACCCGGCCTCCCGCATGCCCACTATACGCCCTCGCTCAAAGTCCGTCAACTGCACATACGGTTCACGTCCACGCTGTCGCGGCATGCTACCAGTGTTAAAGACTGCGATGGAGCTCCGTATGCCACGGCAAACTGGCTGACACTGACGGCGGCGGTGCACAAATGCTGCGCAGCTAGCGCCATTCGACGGCCAACACCGCGGTTCCTGGTGTGTCCGCTGTGCCGTGCGTGTGATCATTGCTTGTACAGCCCTCTCGCAGTGTCCGGAGCAAGTATGGTGGGTCTGACACACCGGTGTCAATGTGTTCTTTTTTCCATTTCCAGGAGTGTAGTTAGTAATTTCTGCGTGTTGTTGGGACAGCCGCTTAATCTTACATGAAACAGGTGCTCATATGTCACATTGAGTTGAACGTTGATTCAATCCTTGATACAACAAAAGTACTGCGAAAAACTTAGCTATTGGGATAACAGTTTCTTTTGGTGGGTTTGGTAACTGTCAAACCTCTTTGTTTTCCTTTGTATTACTTATATGTATAAAAACCTGAGTTAAGTTGAAATGCTAATTGAAATTTAGATATTGTAGGCTATTTAGCTATAAAGTACATTGGTAAGACTGTGTGCTCACACGTATCTGTATACTTTATTCCCTAGTAAGAGGACAGGCGACAATGGACATTTAAAACTTAACTGCCGCTGAATATGTAAAGAGGGCTATCGTGAGGCTGCGACGTGTGGTAAAGTGAATCCGTGGCGATACTCACGCAAATTTTGTGAACTTATCTGAGAAATTGTCACGGAATGCACTGAATCAAATATTGCAAATCAAAATACAGGAAAGGCAGAGAAACACGAACATCTAAAGATTAATAAATGCTATACAGTAAATGTTAAATGTGACGAAAGACGGCTCCAGTTCCCAACAGACATAGTGTAATATATTGGTTATTCCTTGCTGCTGTAGAGTTATCTTGAAACTGTGAGAAAGGAGGACAGGCACTCCAAGGTGCGGAAGCAGAGACGATGCTGAGGGCAGACGAAACTAGGAGAGATATTGTTACATGAAGTAAACCGAAAGGGGAGAGCCCTGCGAAAATGCAGACGCCCCCAGACGCGGTCCCAGGGCGCTAGTTACTCTTCAGGGAATTAACTTGTAACCTCATATGTCGTCTAGACGCTGTGGTGGGTTGCCACCTTCGAACTTTGTAATCAACAGGCTCGTAGTAGCGTATAAAGCCACCTTGCTACCAGTCCTGAGAACAGCAACGTCAGTAGGCGCACAAGGGTTAGAAAGAGAGAGACAACACCAAAAACTGTTGAACTAGCAGTCCCTAATCTGGGGATCCCGAGGGGCGGGATTGGCAGGGTGGCTTTAAGTGGGAAAAAGAGTGCCCCCTCGCGACTCTTTAAAACACCTAGATTCTACATTTAGGTGGAGTTCTCAGTCAATCTGGACGCCGAATCCGCGTCCGTCGACTCCAGCCTCCGTCCAGCTCCGTGTAAGTCTGCTCTCCCACTTGGAGTGCCTCAGTGAACAGTGTCACATTCAGTATGTTTTGTTTTGCAACTAAGTTGTTGCCTTAAGATGCTGCTGGTGTCTGCTACTGTGGTTAGCAGCCACTCCTGGGACTTCTGCACTGGCTTCTGTTGTAACAGCGTTATTCATGCTTTTTCTAACCCTAGAACTAGCCTCCAGTGTATTAGTTAGTCCTGTCTGGAATAAAAAACTATTTCTAAACCTTGTTTGTCCAAGAGTCTCCACAACGAGTTCCCTACCAAGTCTCACCATCTGCATTTCTAGTAAATGCATGTACCAGTGTTGGCTCAGGTAGAAGAAAACAATCAAATGCCTTCACTGTGTATTGTCCTTCTACCTTCTCCTGTGTACCGCTCGGGATCGCAGACTGACCAGTAACCCCTTGTCTCCCTGCCATCTATGTCAACGGACGACAATAGAAATGTACTTTTGTACGCTGAATAAACATTCTTCATTTTCAGGATATTCAATATTTCCCCATGTTAGCCGTGAATTTTATGGGAAACGTCTCCCATCGTTTGGATTCATATATTGCGAATTGGTTACGCTGTTGCAGACTTACTATTCAATGATTCTTTATATCGTGAGGATCACTAATTATTCTAATTTTTTGGTGACATTTATCCATAACGGCTAAATAAAAAGAAAATCATGGGAATTTTGCTTCATGTTCAAAAATAATTGCATGGTTGGAGATGATGAGTCTCAGCAACTGTGAATGTTATTAATTTCTTTTCAGCGAACTTATTGCTACATTTCATTTACGTGTTTTAATAAGTTTACCGTATCATGTACAGGAAACCAGTTTAAGTTCTTCGAAAGAGCGTGTAGTTAGTAGTGTTCCACTTCCTCCAAGTTGATCGAAATGGAAATGAACGTTAGGCGTCATTGGCCGGGAGGCCCTTTACGGGGCAGGTACGGCCGCCTTGGTGCAGGTCTTATTACATTCGACGCCACATTGGCCGACCTGCGAGCCTGATGGGATGAAATGATGGTGAAGACAGCGAACACCCAGTCCCTGAGCGGAGGAAATCGCCGACCCAGGCGGGGATAGAACCCAGACCAGTAGGACGACAGTCCGTCACGCTGATTACTTCGCTGAATTTGTTCGAGGCGGACGTCCGGTGACACCCGCTTAGGTTCTTAGTTGATCCATTCACTCAGTATTTTTTTTTTTTTTTTTACAGTGGGTAGCTAACCCTTTGACCGGACACGCTGAGCTACCGTGCCGTTGCCACTCAGCTATCGTGGCGGACAAGTTATTCGATAATTCTTCTGATGTTGTGTTTGAAATCATCGATTTTGTTCATCTTAGTGAGATTGGCAAGCCTGATAAAAATAGATGATATTTTAAGAAGCGATTTGTACTTACAAAATCATTTCTTCCCTCAAAAGAGAAAGCATTTCGATTTGCTGTTGTAGATCTTAACTGAGAATCACTTGATACTCACCAACTAACGATGCTGTAGATGCAGTCACCAGTTCCTGCATTACATTTGGATTTTCGTATACGTTTCCACTACAAGACGTTCAGTTGCGGCACAAACGGAAACTTAATGTTGGTGTTGTAGTAGTTGTTGTTTGTTATATTCCATACGAAAACAGATTTTGTGCAGCTCCTATGCAAGCCTTTTGATCCCTGCAAGAATTCGGCAACCCATATCCATCTTAACCGGTCTGGTCTCTGTCTACAAATTCTACTTTCTGCACTTCTTTCTATTGTGAAAATAACAACCGTTTGAAGTATCAGGATGTGTGCTATCAGCCGATCACTTCCTTTAGCCACATTGTGCATGAAGGTCTTTCTTCTGTGATTAGATTCAGTGCCTCCCCGTCTGAAATTAGGTCTGCCCATCTAATCCTCAGCAGTGCTCTACAGCCTCTCACTTCACAAGCTTCTACCTTCTACCTGTTTGAATCGCCTCTCGTCCACGTTTCACTCCCATACAAGGCTCCTTTAGAGACAGATTCAGTCAGGAAAGACTTCCTAATGTGTAAATTTAAATTAGATGGTAACAAATCTAATGTTTTTAATCAGAAAAAAACTTAGCTTATTCTTGCAAGTCTGAATTTTACTTCTTCCATATTTTGGCCGTCATCAGTTATTTTTCTGTCCAAATAACAAAATTTATTCATTATTTTTAGTGTCTCAATTCCTAGCGCAATTCTCTCCTCATCGCCTGATTTACTTCAGCTACATTCAGTTACAATTGTTTTGCTTTTACTGATGTTCATCTTATAATCTCTTTTGAAGGTACTGGCCACGTCGTTCACTGCTGAAGTATTTACATTGTTATGTGTAGAGGTTAATATAATAACGAAAAAATAAATTGTCTTAATGCTAGATTTAACACTCCTTGCTGTAGTTTCACAGGTCGTGTATTCTAAATTGCAAATAGTGTCCAATAAAGATTAATTTTTTGAAGCTATCGTTTTCCCTGGAGTTGGTGGATTTTGCTGTTCTTCTAATAACGATTTTATGCCGCATGCAATTTTAATGGATGGTGATCGGACTTTTCAATTGTGCTTTCTTTTCTTCCATCACTGATTAATATTTGCGTATTGGTCTTTGAATAACTCAAACAGATAACATTTCAAATTTTCTTGAAGTATATTTCAATGAAATATACAAATTGTGTCACTATTTATTCAGATGGGCACTGCTGAACCAGCAGCTCGTGCTGTAACACAAACAGTTAACTGAAGATAAAAAAGATCGAAAATGGTAATTTTAATTAGGACTCCTTTGATTTTTTGAGTCATGTAATATCTTAATTTCCTGTACACATCCACACAACGTAATTACAGATTGTCAATAAAGACTTTTTTTCATCATGCGTCCGTGTACCATTTCTCATTAAAAATTTTCAACCCATTTAACTACATATGTTACATCATACTGTTCTTCCAATCCCTTAGCCATCTCTGACAGAAATCCAACATCATCGGCACGTCGCAAACGTTTTATGTCCTTTCCTGACTTTAATTCATTTTCGACTCCTTTCATTGGCTTCCTCCACAACTTGCTTAGTGGACAGAAGAGGAAACGCATTTAAAAGGGATTGGCTTACTGATCTTAATATCACTACACTCGAGAAAGAATATACACTAGTGGCCATTAAAATTGCTACACCAAGAAGAACTGCAGATGATAAACGGGTATTCATTGGACAAATATATTATACTAGAACTGACATGTGATTACGTTTTCACACAATTTGGGTGCATAGATCCTGAGAAATGAGTACTCAGAACAACCACCTCTGGAAATAATAAAGGCCTTGATACGCCTAGACATTGAGTCAAACAGAGCTTGGATGGTACAGCTGCCCATGCAGCTTCAACACGATACCACGGTTCATCAAGAGTAGTGACTGGCGTATTGTGACGAGCCAGTTGCTCGGTCACCATTGACCAGACGTTTTCAATTGGTGAGAGATCTGGAGAATGTTCTGGCCAGGGCAGCTGTCGAACATTTTCTGTATCCAGAAAGGCTCGTACAGGACCTGCAACATGCGGTCGTACATTATCCTGCTGAAATGTAGGGTTTCGCAGGGATCGAATGAAGACTAGAGCCACGGGTCGTAACACATCTGAAATGTAACGTCCACCGTTCAAAGTGCCGTCAATGCGAACAAGAGGTGACCGAGACGTGTAACCAATGGTACCCCATACCATCACGCCGGGTAATACGCCAGTATGGCGATGACGAATACACGCTTCCTATGTGCGTTCACCGTGATGTCGCCAAACACGGATGCGACCATCATGATGCTGTAAACAGAACCTTGATTCATCCGAAAAAATGACTTTTTGCCATTCGTGCACCCAGGTTCGTCGTTCAGTACACCATCGCAGGCGCACCTGTCTGTGATGCAGCGTCAAGGGTAACCGCAGCCATGGTCTCCGAGCTGACAGTCAATGCTGCTGCGAACGTCGTCGAACTGTTCGTGTAGATGGTTGTTGTGTTGCAAACGTCGCCATCTAATGACTCAGGAATCGAGACGTGGCTACACGATCCGTTACAGCCATGCGGATAAGATGCCTGTCATCTCGATTGCTAGTGATACGAGGCCGTTGCGATCCACCATTGCGTTCCGTATCACCCTCCTGAAGCCACCGATTCCATATTCTGCTAACAGTCATTGAATCTCGACCAACGCGAGCAGCATTGTCGCGATACGATAAACCGCAATCGCGATAGGCTACAATCCGACCTTTATCAAAGTCGGAAACGTGATGGTACGCATTTCTCCTCCTTACACGAGGCATCACAACAACGTTTCACCAGGCAACGCCGGTCAACTGCTGTTTGTGTATGAGAAATCGGTTGAAAACTTTCCTCATGTCAGCACATTGTAGGTGTCGCCACCGGCGCAAACCTTGTGCGAATGCTCTGAAAAGCTGATCATTTGCATATCACAGCATCGTCTTCCAGTCGATTAAATTTCGCGCCTGTGTGCTACATCGTCGTGGTGTAGCAATTTTAATGGCCAGTAGTGTAATTGTAGGAAACATCATCAGACTGCACATATTTTTGGCACGGACCATTATCACCGTCACCATCATCATCTAGATTGTCAGTATTGGTAATGTATTTCTACTCCTTTGGATGGGTGCTGTACTTTCCTGCAAGCTATTATATTTGCTGTCAGTCGAAAATGTTTGAATTGTCACTGGACTGCAGAGCACCTCGGTCACAACATGAGAGTCAGCCAGTTTTTTATGACTATTCTTTTCCACGACACTACAGTAGTTAGAACTCTCCTCTTCTTGGTATGCAACTAGTAGTGTGGGTTTCAGGCCAGTGGGATTGCGGGTCACCGTGGGATGAGCACAGCCCCCAGGGACGCAGCGGACGAGGCATAGTTAAGGGTCCAGAGCAGAGCAAACCGAGCAGATGAGGGACGCAAACAGACGCAGAGACTCCGTCGGGGTCGGCCGGCGCGTGTGCAGACTGCGCAAGGCGTCCCGCGCAGGCACACCGCGGCTCCTCTGCGAATGACGGCGCCACGTGACGTCCGTTCAACATGTATCGCTGACAACTATATGGATTACAGCATCACTTCGTGACGCTACCAGTCGCGCGGTAGGGCTTTCGGGCTTCTCCGCATGATGGTCCTTCAGCTGTCAGCAAGGCAGCCGATAAAAATGGCAACTGCTGTACCAGCCGTCACCACCAGTTTACCACTGGCTTACACGAGACAACACGGAAAACACTTTACTTAAATAGGTCACAGTTGACCCGAGGGCGTAGCGGTATTCGACACAAACAGGTTAATACCATAGGTGAAACTTCGGGCAAAATGATGTCTCGTAGCACGCTAGGAGTGTCAGCAGTGTCTTCTTCCACTGAAAACGAACGTAAAACACTCTTTTTTAAAAATTGAATCGCTTAAAATCAAGGTCCACAAGGAAAACATCGCTCAACAGGGACTCAGTTCATATTTTATTTCACTAATGGTCAGTTTCCCAAATGGGAAGGCGAAACAAGTCGATTACAGGTGTCCCATGGATATTTAACACAAGCTTGTCTCATAGTGAGTCAAGATGCTCCTACCGACTGTAAACATTACTCATACGTACACATTTGCAGACAAAGTAACTTCTGTCAAGTGATCCTCACTGGTTTATTGCGTACCAGCACATTATGATTTATGCTTTGCTGTACACGGAAGAATAATTTATCAAACATACACAGCAAAACCGTGTTCACAACTATTTCATGATAAAACTGCAGCAACATCTAACTCCAGCTTAAAACAGACTTGCTACGTAAAATTTATAATTTATTTATTTGCTATTTTCTTTTCGTCTGTTATCTATATATAAGAACATTCCGAACGTAGCACAAGAGTTAGTATGAATATGGCACATAATATTTTAACATAATTTCAAATGTGTGAATAAAAAGTAAACATACTATTGAAGAGGGTGAAAAATCTACATACAGTATCTGTATAAAACAATAAAAATAACTAAAAAAGCAAACCTACATACTGTCATTTGGCCATCTGGTGGAAAGATATCTGCTCATCATGAATGCAGAGGGCACACGCTACTGGTCCACTATACTATTCTGGAGTAAACTACAACACTACACTACACACTACACTATGCCACTGTACTTGGTATCAAAACCGCGCTGTATTTCTCATTTTTTTGGATGATTAGCCGCGGCACACTGGGATGCAACTCAGGATTTGCAGGAGCTGCGCTGCTGTGGCACCCAAGGTGCGGAAGTCGGTAGTTGGCTGTCAGGGTCTCATGAAATCCTACCTGTCCTCCCCGAGGCTGATCACCTCACTGCTTCCAGAAGGCTGCTGTAGGCTGATCTTCTGCCTTGGCACGTCTCGTTATCATGAAGTGTGGCCTCTTATTGGTTGTCTCTCAGCCGTGTAGGCTTGCAGCTCATAAGCTGTTGTCTTAGCTGCAAGCGAGTTCAGCTTATGTCACAGTTCCTCATTCCTTATCATATTACAGACTGTTGCATATGCAAATGCGTTCCTGACCTGGTCTGTAACATCTTGTCTAATGGCACAGTCCCATACCATGTGATCCAGTATGCTCATTGCTCGACACTCACAACTGTCTGTGGTGCGCTGCCGTATTTTTGGTAAGTAGCTGGTATATGGACCACGTCAGGACATGTAGTGTTGGAAGGAGGTATGTCATTCTTTTTCTTTCTTTTACGTTTGAAAGGAGCTGGTAGGTCCCCCTCCTGTTTCTGCAGTGTCCCAGGTTTCTTGACATGCTCTGCTAATGCGTGCCTTTATTTCCTTATTCGATATGGCTCTTGTGCCCAATATGTCCAGTACCTTATCATATTCGCGCTTTTTGAGCCAATATTCTGCATTGCTATATCTAGAGGTAGCAAGTCTAACATTACCAGCAGGGCCTCAGTTGGTGATCGGTGACACATGCATGTCAGGCGCAGGAGTACACTTCCCTGTGCTCGCCGAAGAGCCTGTGATGTCCTTATCTTTCTAGCTCTATGGACCCAAATGCTCGAACAGTACTCACAACAGCAAGCGAGATTGCGTTGTGGTTAGTTCTTATTGCAATTAGTGGAAGCTGATAACTTTTTGGCCAATTGTTGCTATTTTATTTAGGATTTTAATGCCTCTGATTCACGATTTCTACATGTGCATCATTGTTCTGCTTTTCGTCGATGTTAATTCCAGGGACCTACATACTGCTTTTCTTTTCACAGGTTCGTTATATATTCTGAATGTGAAATTTTTCATTCTTGATTACGTTCCTTTTAGTATCTTACTAACTGTTTTGTGCACTGCTAACGTTAATTCGTTTTCTACGCACCAGTTAGTTAGTCTTTCAAGGACTACCCTACTATTTTCCTCCCATTTAATCCTTATGTAACCAGATACTATAATTAGCAGACCGTCTGCATAGCCGAAGCAGCCTCTGGTGTTCGTTATTCTCCGAAGATGGTTAAGTAATGGCTCTATGACAACATTCCGCAACTCTCGACCACAAACAAACCCGGTTGGCAGCCTTTGAGATGTCCTTCACAATTTTCATTGCATCACATTCCAACTCCACCAGCCTGTCTCTGCAATAATCTCGATGACTGTTGTGGGGATATTTGAATTTTTTTTGGACTTGGTTTCTTGCTCATTTAGAGATCTGTTGCCTTACATTTTATAACAGATCGTTCATTTTACTGCTTTTCATGTAGGTCACGAAACGTATTCCATATTACAAACATGAATTAAGGTTTTCAGCAGCTGCAGTTGGAAGAAATTATAAATTAAGAGTATATTAGGAACTAAAATAAAAAAATTGAAATTTAAAGATGATATGATGATAGAGGATAGGAAAGACTTGGTTAGAAAGAGAGAGAGAGAGAGAGAGAGAGAGAGAGAGAGAGAGAGAGAGAGACATGTTACACTGTCTGAGCCAACGTGGTCTGAATGTCTCGGAAATACTTCGAGCCTTCCAGTCCCCGTTCGCTGTAGTGTAATTTACGGATCAATAGTTCTAAACACTACTTACAAAATCACTATAACTTTTACGTAAGCACAGTGGTGTGTGAGTGTAAAGCATGTTATTTCTTGGTGTTATTAATTAACCTTCAGTTCCTATATTATGTGTCTAGAATTTTGCCTATTATGTTGCTTATATACTAAGTGTTCACTTGCAAGTGTTATATCCCAAAAGCGGTATACTGACCGTGCGATAGAATGTCTGCTGTTTATACGTAAGCTAGAACAGGCGTACAGGGCTGGCAGTATTACAGTGTTTATTCTAATACAGTTTATTTATTCTAGAAGTTCTGCCAGGTCGTCTGCGGAACGTGCTGGTGAACGTGTTCGGTGTTTGAGAGAGTGCGTGTTTCGGTATTGTCGTCTGTGTTGGTGTACGAGTTGCCGGCCGGAGTGGCCGAGCGGTTAAAGGCGCTACAGTCTGGAACCGCACGACCGCTACGGTCGCAGGTTCGAATCCTGCCTCGGGCATGGATGTGTGTGATGTCCTTAGGTTAGTTAGGTTTAAGTAGTTCTAAGTTCTAGGGGACTTATGACCACAGCAGTTGAGTCCCATAGTGTTCAGATCTATTTGAACCATTTTTGGTGTACGAGTTGGAACTTTGGAACTGTCGTCGTCTTACGTGCCTCGTGTGTTACAGTGTTCTGTTGTAAGGGCGTGTCTGTCTGTATTCCTCCTGTAATGTCATTTTATTTATTATCTCGCAATCGTCTTTGTCGTTTTTTGCCCGTATCATGTGAGTGTCGTACTGCGTTGGCTTCTGTGTGCTGTTCTGTAACGGTGACAGTGAAAAAGTATGTGTTCTGGGGACCCATGTTACATACAGGTGCAAATAGCACTCTGAGTGCAACTTACGCTGTGTAAGAGCGCAGGATAAGGGTCGTGACGTGTCATAAAGTGAAGCATACCTCGGCTGGGATTGATATGCCTCAGTCTCAGGCGTTCTCTGATCTCTGGGCAGAAATAATATACCCTTGGCCCCTAATCGCTTAACTCCCATTCCCTTTGCACGGTATTCACTCGCCCTGTAATGAATTGGCACTTCTCCTTGATACCCTGTCCAGTAATCTCGGTTTCATTATACTGTCTCCCCTTGTCAGCCAGCACATGGCAGCCCGAAACCGAATTGTCCTGTATAAATGGAAGGTTCCGACCACCACGCAGAATGATTCCACTGACGTGGTGTTGAAAGCTCCTGACAGCCTGACCAGGGCACTTCTCTGCCCTCGCCGCGCGATGTTCCTATTCGTTACCAGACGTACTCGGTGGGCCCACGCACTGGCTGCAAAACAGAGCACAGACTCAGAGAGTGCACAACGGTAAATTCTCAATTCGTGTCATGGTACCCTGATACGTTGAGTCTGGTCAGCTTGTTCACAATCTTGGGGAGATCTGTGGACATTCCAGTTGTTTCAGTGTTTGCAACAGGTCAGGCAGTCACAAATTATCAAACGCCCCACCTATATTAATCATTGTGCCTGTACCATGTTAGTCGTCTGAGGTGTTCATAATCTGCATTGCGTGATTTATCGCATCCCCGGTGGAGTTCCATTTTCTATCACACTGCAAGGGGCTTATGCCTACCTCCTTTCTTTGGTTCCGCAAGGTAATGTCATAGGCCCTCTGCTGTTCCTGATATACATATATGATCTAGGTGATAATCTGAGCAGACCCCTTAGATTGTTTGGAGATGACGCTGTAATTTACCCTCTAGTAAAATCATCAGACGATCAATTCCAATTACAAAATGATCGGGAGAGAATTTCTGTATGGTTCGAAAAGTGGCAATTGGCACTAAATAAAGAAAAGTGCGAGATCATCCACATGGGTACTAAAAGAAATCCGATAAATTTTGGAGTATACGATAAATCACACAAATCTAAGAGCTATCAATTCGAATAAATACCTAGGAATTACAATTACGAGCAACTTAAATTGGAAAGATAACATAGATAATATTGTTGCGAAGGCGAAACAAAGACTGCTCTTTGTTGGCAGAACGCTTAGAAGATGCGACAAACCCACTAGAGAGACTGCCTACATTGCACTTGTCCGCCCTCTGCTGGAATATTGCTGCGCTGTGTGGGATCCTTACCAGGTATGATTGATGGAGGATTTCGAAAAAGTGCAAGGAAGGACAGCTCGTTTCGTTTTATCGCACAATAGGGGTAAGAGTGTCACTGATATGACACGCGAGTTGGGGCGGCCGTCACTGAAAGAAAGGCGGTTTTCTTTGCGGCGAGATCTGTTTACGAAATTTCAATCACCAACTTTCTGTTCCGAATGCGAAAATATTTTGTTGACACCCACCTACGTAGGGAGAAATGATCGTCATAATAAAATAAGAGAAATCAGAGCTCGAACGGAAAGATTTAGGTTTCCTTTTTCCCACGCGCCAGTTGAGAGTGGAATGGTAGAGATGCAGTATGAAAATGGTTCGATGAACCCTCTGCCAGGCACTTAAGTGTGAACTGCAGAGTAACCATGTAGATGTAGATGTAGATGAATCGGAAATCGGCCTGTAAGATCTCGGTGCTCTCAGTGAACCGTGCTGCGGATCGCGTTCGTGCTGTTTGTAGGTTTCCGCCCTCTCTTGGAGACCAGACGGTATCGTTCGGTTGGCATGGTTGCGGTTGTTGTCTTCTTCTTGTGTTGAGTGGCGCCAATCTGTTTCGCAAACGTTACCTGTCCGCTAGTGGCAGCAGCAGCGGTTATCGATATGTAGTTACTGCTGCCCTATCTTTGGGGCGACGTCGTTGTTTTTCCTCGGTCGTGTGAGTCTGCCAGTTCGGTTGGGGACTCAGGAGGAGACATGTCCGCACAGTGCCGGAACACGCCGAGACAGCTGTCGGCACACATGGACTGCCGGATGGAAGCGCTGTGGTCACGAGGGTGCACGACCTCGTCGTAAACCGCATCCAGCAAGCTTTAAGATGAGTGCATTTAAATCCAAGTAGAGAAACCTGGACCATTGTAATATCTCGCGATTCTCCAGTGAGTTGGGTTTGTGTTGCTGCTCGTAGTGTCGCCGAGGTGAAGAGCAGCTAGTGGAGTGCTTGGGGAAGGCGGACCTGATTAGCTTTCCTCGATTTCTTATTACTATTTACTGCGTTCTAATTGTTACAAGTTGTTAAGTTCAACCAGCAGTAATTTTTCTTGCCTGGTGGCCGCTAACGCCCCACTTACCTGCCCTGGGGGTTAGTGTATGTAACGGCAATGTACGTTTCCTCGCCCTGCCGCTGCTGTCTGGAAACGCGTGTAGTTTTGTCAGCTCTCTTGATTGTTGACCGGTTGGTGATTCTTCTACTCAGGTGGTAGTGATTCCTTTCTCGTTCCGAGCGCTCTAAACACTGTATTCTGGCGGCGTAGTGCAGAACGCCAGTTCCGGCTTTGGCGTATTGTTCCATCGTTGCATTTGGTTTATCGGAAGTCCGGTAGTTTCAGCAATATTTTCATTAGTCATTCGTTAGACTGCCACTAGTCTGAGTTACCATCTTGTGAAGTGAATGTAACTCCTAGCTGCCTGTCTCATCGCTCCCGAATGTGTTTATTGTCGGACCTTCTCAGAGATCGATTCCTGGAGCACCGTTTGTGGCCCCTTGGTTCTTGTAAGACATGTGTGTTCTAAAAGGTCTGATGGCCAGTAGTTCAGTGTAACGCTCCTTCAGTCCAAGCCTTCTGCAGGTATAATCTTTCTCAGTACCCTTTAAGGAACTTATGCACTGGTCCTCGTGTTTCATAATTGTATTATTTATTACACTACCTTGTAATGCCTAGATTAAAGGTTGTGTATGCCTAATTAAGAGCTCTGGTCGCCCTCTGGAATAAATCTAGTAGTGTAGTAATCAGTGGATGTTAAGGGTTGTGTTACAAAATTTACCATCATCTTATTTCACCCGTTTGGTGATAAATTGCTTATTTTTTAAATTAAACTTTGCTATTGTATTTGTTGTTTTATAGTAGGTGTCTAATTTTTTTATATTATTGCCGTTCCTGGCGTGTAAGGTCATCAACCGTGATTGTGGTCACTTGCCTTAAAATTCTAATTTGATATTTGTATTTACGTAGTACGTTCTGGGCACCTGACCCTGCCAGAAACATTCGTGTAATAACACTGACATATATGGCACAATTTGGTCCAATATGTGACGCAACACTTCTGCCAGTATTCTGTTAGGTCCAGGTGCTCTCTTCGTCTTTAACGTCATCATTCTCAGTCTCACTTCCTCTGGGCAAGTGGAATCGCAGCTCTGTGATTCACGTGCTGCTCGAGTAATTCGGAGTGAAGATGCTGCTGGTACACTGTGACGTTCATCGTTGTATTATCCGGCAACAAAGTTCTGAATAGATACTCCACTGATAGCTCCCAGAATGTCGTCATCGTGCCGTCTGTTCGTCTCAGGGTTGATGATACAGTGGGTTATCGAAGCTTGTTTGTTGAAAGTTTTTATAGAAATACTGAAACATCTGTTACCATTTAGTTCTCAAGGTACGCTTCCAGTATTCTGCTCTTGTTAGCTGTAGTAGTTTTTTATATTGTTGTCTGACTGTTCGATAGAAGCACAAACTTCTTTGTGCTTTGTTTACCATAAGGATCTTTGGTAGTGTCTCTTCGCCTGCCTTGCTCTGTGTATTGAAGCCTAAGGGCGGGACTCGGGAGAGTTTAAACACTTTTGACTTTCTAAGAGGCTTGAATCGCCTTGTCTTACGCCATCTGCAACGCTCACACCAATTCGTCCGCTCGTATCAACCTCAAATCCACTTCCTTGCACTGGTTATATCTTGAAGTCTGCCTTTAAATGTTTCCACTTCGCATTACGCAGATTGTATAGTCGCTCTGGCTGGATGTTAGCGTCTGTCATTATCTGAGTATGTAATTGTGAAGTAAATGAGGTTATGCTAACTTGTAAGTCTATCACAGAGCTTCCAGTTGGCCATGTGGTCATTGAATTTCGAGTTTGTGAGTCTAATATCTGTAGTTTTTTTCCGCACCTGCGTGATGTTGGAAAGTAGGTGGATTGAGAGATCTGTTCGCGACATGAAGGCCAAGTTCTTGTATAGCGTACTGATGGCAGAGTCCTCTTTCATCCGTTACCCTGCCACTAAGCCACAATGTTGATTTCGCGTTTCAGTCCATTACGAAAATATGTGTGTCGTGTCGACTCAGTAATGCTGTTTTCAAATTTTCTACATGTGGTTGTATCTCCTGACTGTATTCAAGATATTGATTTATTATGTAAAATTTTCCTAAGGCAGTTGTTATTTCTATTGTCACCTCGTGTTCGTCACAGTGCCGTTGCATCTTTGTCTCTGTTTCACTTTTTCTGGCACCACTATCGCGGCCATTGTATCATTGGTTGATGGCCTAATATTACGATCTGTGCTGTAACTGGCACGTGGGACAACGCCCCGTTTCTGGAATAGTATGTGTAGGCCCAATGCCTCGAACACTTTCCCAACTTCATGCATCATCATAGCACAGCGCGTCGCATATTTCTGGCCAATTTTAATCATTCGTCGGTATTTCATAATATCCCTTTATTAGCTGCAGCGTGCTATCACACTCCGCTACTATTACGTGTTGCTTGCTGTAAAGTCTTGCATTCATTGCACTTTCAACTTATTCTGAAATCGAGAGTATCTCCTTTTTAAAATCATTCTTGTATAGAGGTAGGCACGCTGTCCAATCCTCATTTTCCCTTTCTTCTTACACTTCCAGAAACTCCACTCCTTCTCTCCATTATTCTTATTATTGGCCTTCTTGTTGTTCATCGCATTATGCCCTTGTCTAGGTGGACAGTTAGGTTTTCGTTTTGTGTCGCTATGTCTCTTCTCAATCTACCCTTACCAGTGGACCAGAATATTTTGTCTCATTCAGCATTTCGCTTTCTTTTCGACGGAGGTTACCGTTCCTTGCAGAGATGAAACGTAACTTTATAATCCGTTTGGTGAGTGGGCACAGGTGTTATAGATTTCTTCGTGGACAGTGTTTCATCTTCTTCGAATGACGACCTGACATTTGATCCATTTGTATTTACTCTGTGATTTCTTCTGATGCTCGCTACCAGGCTTCTCAATGGTTAAGAATCCATATTCGCTTTTCTGAATCTCCCGCTCCAGGAACATTTGGTACGTCGCACAGTCCTTACCTGTTTGGCTGCAGGATTTCTTCCTTTTTGCACGTGACATCCACAATGGAGCTCGCTTTGTATTTTTATATTTCTTTTTTAGATGGTCACACTCTCCACAGTGGTAGCATGTCGCTTTGCTTTCCTTGCAGTTCTCTGCGATGTGCCCATAGTCGTGGCAGTTGTTTATAGAGCATTTGGTGGCTGCAACCTAGTCCTTCACAGTGGTTGATGGAAATCCCATGTATATTCTTTTCTCTATAACGAATTATACTCTGACTTTTGCAATTACTTCCAGCGCTTAATTTACTTTCACCTTCTCGCGTGGGCCTGTTTTAAACCTGACTTCTATTTCTTCTAAGAATTGTTCCCTCAAAGTTCTGTTCGTTTAGTGACTCAATTAACTCACTTTCTCGTGCTGTAACTAGGACGTGATACACTATCACTTTCGGCTTAGGTGTCTCACATATCATTTCTTTACTTAGCTCCGAATTTTGTTTCAGTTTCCTGGTTTCCTCTGTTGTTTCTGTTTTAGTTATGACTACTTTGTTTGCTGTCTTCAAATGGTTCAAATGGCTCTGAGCACTATGGGACTTAACTTCTGTGGTCATCAGTCCCCTAGAACTTAGAACTACTTAAACCTAACTAACCTAAGGACATCACACACATCCATGCCCGAGGCAGGATTCTAACCTGCGACCGTAGCGGTCACGCGGTTCCAGACTGAAGCGCCTTTAACCTCACGGCCACACCGGCCGGCTTGCTGTCTTCATTTTCTTGGTTCTTCTCTTCTCTTCCTTCTGATTAACTAGCTCTATCAGATTTGTCTGTATTTGCGTCTTTCTTGTCCCTGGATTTGTTGAATAGTGTGTTACCTTGCTTGGCTTGTGTGGTCTCAATCTTTGATTTTGCGGCGACTGTCCGAACGAATGGAGCAGTGGCTGCCACAACACCGAACGAGTGGATACCAATTAGGTTCCTTTCAGAGTATGAGAATTTTCAGCATATTGCAGCCGCGTCAGCAACTGTGATACACTAATATACTGAAAAATTCGCCTCAGTAATGAAAATTTTCTGGTCTTGACTCAGGTTACGGTTAGAATAACCTTGCCTTCTTCAGAAGCATAAAATTAATATAAGATGCCAGAGTAAGGCACAGTCAACATTAAAAATTAAAACCTATAGTACCGTGCTACCATATCGAATTAAAACTACTTAACTGAAGTCCAGCCCCGACATCACTTTACCACGCGGTCGGTTGGCAGCGGCAACTACGTTGGCACTGACCGTTGCACGCGGAATTGCACTTCCGCACCTATGAAAGAAACTCTTGAGTGATGGTCAATCTCCTCTTTTTCGTGTCATGAGTGAGCATTTGAGGCACACACCGCCCACACAGTTTTCTGTACCGCAGTTCCGCAATGAATACCTGTACACGCTCTCGTGATATGCAACACTTACATGAGAACTGTGTCTGTGTTATCTAACAATTGTGTCTGACGAGATCATCAGTTCGATTTCCGTTGGTCTCGTCGGTTGCCGAACGCAGGTGTCAACTCCGAGCTCTGTTACACAAGTTGATGCTAGCACCACCGTTTCCTTCGCGTTACTAACACGAATAGCCCAACGCCGCACAACACTAATGTCGATACAGTCATCATCGTATACAGCTTTCATTCTTCTATCTATTTATATTGTAGGCACATTTTCTGAGGTTCTTTTAGAATATGCTGTTTCTGAGGCACCGACATAGTTACATTAACACGCCGCCATGTTTCACGCTGAAATTCCGAGCCCTCTAGCGGCAGAGGATTGCAACTTGCGTCAGTATTGACATGACATGTAATACCTCAACCAATGTTGAGAACAACAAAAAAAAAGATCAGAGCCATTAATTTTCAGCACTCGTATAGTTCAATGCACTGAAAGACTGACAGAATCATTTCATAGCGCCTGTGGTAATTCTGCTCCAGGAACCTGTGTTATAGATGCGGTGAGGATTTGAGTATAAAAGACGCCACATCACATTTTGTTTGCTATAATAGTCACGAAAGTGAAACAGTTGATTTACCAAAAATGCAATCGTAGGGCAGAGGTATTCTCTCAACGTTCTTTTCCATAATATTTCTATTTGGTTGGTTGGTTGGTTTTGGGGAAGGAGACCAGACAGCGTGGTCATCGCTCTCATCGGATTAGGGAAGGATGGGGAAGGAAGTCGGCCGTGCCCTTTCAGAGGAACCATCCCGGCATTTGCCTGGAGTGATTTAGGGAAATCACGGAAAACCTAAATCAGGATGGCCGGACGCGGGATTGAACCGTCGTCCTCCCGAATGCGAGTCCAGTGTCTAACCACTGCGCCACCTCGCTCGGTATTTCTGTTTCTTCAAGCTAATAATTTATTAATGAACTTTAGCAAGTACAGACACATTTTAGTTTCACTAATGTGTTGCAGTGCTTTATTTAAGTTTTTTATGTAAACACTGTTTTCTATGTTTTCTTAGTGGTACCACACGCTATTTCCGTCTGGTGTATGCTTCCCACTAAAGCAGATATTCCTAAACCGTTCTCTTGAATAGTAGCCGGAAAGATATAAACTTTTTCACCCTTTATGTTTGCCCAGTATGTGCTATTCAATAGTTTGGAGCACTTTTTATATTTTCCATAAATTTTGTTTTCTCTGCAGATATTCTTCTGATTATGATGTTGATGGCTCTGAGCACTATGGGACTTAACTTCTGAGGTCATCAGTCCCCTGAACTTAGAACTACTTGAACCTAACCAACCTAAGGACATCACACACACCCATGCCCGAGGCAGGATTCGAACCTGCGACCGTAGCGGTCGCGCGGTTCCAGACTGTAGCGCTGAGAACCGCTCGACCACCTCGGCCGGCTGTGGTGTTGACAGTCTCTTCCAGAAGATTGATTTGCTTTGTTGTGCCAGTCAGACTGAGAAAATCCGTCAAGTCTTCTGAAAATGTTAGGGGATTTATTGCAACACCTTTGTTCCTTCTTTCTAACCTGAGCGGCGATATTTTGGATTCTTAAAATTTTCTCCATGGCACAGCTGAAAAAGAGTCGATATAAGCCGTTGGCTTTCCTGGCAACTGTATGTATTTTGGAAGGCAGAGATATTCCACCCATTAGATTCTTAGATTGTGTCTGATAGAGTTTCTCAGATTGCGTTTCTCAGCCTAGTTTTGACCCCCAGCCCACGGATTACGTTATTATTTTAATATAATGGTACCACAATCCAGATATCAAGTGCTTTAAGTCCAACGTAGAAACATACATTCCATGCATGAGTGCTCCTTTGCCAAAGGACGAGAAAAATTTCAGCGCTCCTTCAGTTTCATCGACCAGATCAGCTCCAGTTCAAAATTTACGACAAGTATTGTATCCACACAGCGGCTCACTGTGCGATTTGTCCGTCAGAGTAGATCTGTTGCGGCTCGGTACGGCAACAGCGTGAGGCGACGGGAAAGATTCTCGACCAGCTACCTAAGAAACTACAAAATGCGATCTAAAACAACTGAGTATCGTTTTAAGAGGCCGTACTCTACACACTTGTCGTTACTATCAGGCTTCTGTGGATTGGTTTGCCAACTCTTAATTGAAAAAGGAGAATATTGAAGGCAACAAAGTCAACTTCCTCGAGGCACCAACGTACAACAAGATTTACCGAAACACGTAAAAGGCGTTGCTAAGTATATCAGATGTTATTCGCTGTCACTATTGATCGTCAGCAAGAGAATGTCGATCGAGGTACCCATCTCGCAGCAATAATCTGTCTTTACACACACATATGTACATAATACAACGTTCTGCCTGTGAACTACGTGTACATCTCGATAATTTTTTAATTTTCGGATCAATCGTTTATGAGAAATCGTTTAAGAGAAAGAACGATCGAACTAACTCTTCACAGAAACTTCGAGAGAGTGGTGAAAACTAATTCCTCGTAATCTTTTACGTGAAAACAATAAAAGCTTTTATATAAAACAAACGTAATAATATTTTATATCCTTACTCTCCGTTTCCACATACTTTATGTATTTCTCAACGTAGCCACACTGGTGACGAAGATATTTCTCCCAATGAGAGACCAGTTTGTCGACACCGTCACTGTAGAATGTCTGACTTTGTTAATGAAGCAACAACGAGTTCCCTGCATGCCCCACTTCACCACTATCAAAGTGAAGTCACAAATGTACTCTTTAAGTCCTACAAAAAGAAAAAAAACTCACGGGGCCAAGTAATCACCGAAGATAATCGATGACAGTGGACCCAAGGCGCCGGACTGTTGGAGATGTGGCGCTCGTGTATGTTCTGGCATTTTCGTGCTTGAGGAGACGTTGCTCCCCGTGCGGACAAACGCTCCGAGTTCGAAACTCGGTTACAGCATGCTGTTTCCCCGCACCGACATAGGTACGTCACACAGCGCCATCTTACACGCTAGAATTCGGAGCCCTCTAGCTGCAGAGAGTTTCAGATATGCAGACACGAGGAATAAAGATGTACAATGTTAATGACGTTTGTTTCATTTAAAAGGCTTTCAGAGTTTTCATATAATAAATTCGGAGTTGTTACTTTTCAGCACGTCTTAGTATTTCCAATCAAAAGAGAACAATTGGCTTAAGCAAATACTTTTCTCAGTCTTCTTTATGAAGTTTATATTCAGAGTGTGATTCCCCTTTACGTAATACGTCTCGGTCCTCAGAAACGTCCAATAACCTCCTCGCGTTTGTCACAGCAGCCTTAGATCACTTCCTCTAAATCGTTCGGGGACGCATAAATAAAGTCATTTACCCCCAATGACGTAATCGTGACATGATTTTTGATTTTCCCTAATGGGTTTTTTATGATAGTGAAAAATTTTTACTATACCAAAGAATATCGTCTCTGTGGCGTGCCTTTAAGTACCATGCAATATTTCGTTCGAGATCTCTCAGTATAAGTTAAAACATTCAGGGGATGTGGTATATTCATTATTTTTGAATGATTTTTTCTAATTAAAATTATCGCTTTGCAGCAGCAACCAATTATAAAGTCGAGGTTAGCTGTGCTAGTATCGGGAAATGACAATACAAATAGTCAGTTACGTCGTCGACTACTACATTTATATTAATTTTCCAGTGTGTCACAGCATCTACTAGAACATTTACGATTGTACAAGAGTAAAGAACATGCCAAGATGGGAGAAACTGTTCTCAAAAGTGTCACGTAATTGCTAGCAGAGAGGCCTACTTTTAGCCATATGCTTATAAATAGCGCGAGAAGGCAGTCGCAAAGCTATCAGCCGCAGTCATTTTTACCCCATACCTGCCTATTAACGCTTCATTCAGTAGCTAACTACAAGGATAGTTTTCTTTTCCTCCTATAACAGCTTGTAGTGTGAATAGATTTCAGGGTGTCACAAGCTCTTGGATGCGATCAGAGCACTGTCAGCTGTAAAAAGCGCTGGACGCAGCACGTGTGCAATGAGAAAATAGATGATACCTCTAACCTCAAACTAATTCCAGATAGCCGTAGGGACAGAAGATAATCATTAATAATGTGGAAGCAACCAAGACGTTTGAAGGAGCAGTGTGTGATGGAATCTTGTTGGGTCAATTAAGGATTTCTTTCCCTCTCTTTTTTTCTTGGTTTCATTCATGCCTTCCCTGTTATACATTAAAATTTCAAATGTATAACTACTCTGGCCCGAGAGATTAAAATGAATCTAAAATCATAGCAACAGAATGGCGGAGGCAGTTGAAGGACTGATAAGTGTAGGGAGACCAGTTAATGGTATTTATTGACCTATTTCGTGGCAGGATGTATGAGACAAGCACAAAATTTATAGAGAACCATACTTAAAATTAGTTTTTTGTGAAGCCAAGTGAGCATAGAGTTCTGTATGTGGGAAGGTGTAATGCAGTTTGTTGGGATGATTACGTATTCACGGACTCGCAGTACTTCACAGCGTTGACTCTTTTGCAATCACCCAACCTGTGCTGCGCGCTAAGCACGCAACATGATACCGAACTTGCAATCAGTGTCCCTGTTGAAATAAAGGGAGTGGAGGGACCGTCCCAACAGAATTAATAATCAGTTATCGTTGAGAAGTGTGGTGTAAATTGAGCGCATACGGTTTACTGTATTATCTGGCTAATTTAGTCATAGGGCTCAGTTGTTTATTTACTGAACACGTGTAATTACAACAGCAAGAACTTATTTGATAATCGCAACTTCATGCATTGCAATATATATTTAATACTAAACATGAGGCAGCTGTTGTGTGGCTATTAATACATTCAGTGAATACTTCTCGTCAAGTTCATGGGAATGCAGCTACATTAATTTAGACTGTGTTCTGTAATTAGACTTTACATATTTCGAATTCAAAGAATGTCAGTCTTATTGAGCATGAAGTCGAGGGGAGATAAAGAATAACCGATTAGATACAGGTTTTAATATTGTCTCTGAACACTGTTTCTCAAGTTCAAATTTCTTCTTTCTGAGTAAACTTCTTAAAAATATTTTCTAACTTCTAAAATTTTGCAACTTATATAACCAACATCGGTCGCTCTCTATGTTCCTTTAATCTTAATTGCCTATGATGTATTTGATGATGACAGTAACTGTCTCCGCATTGTGGAGAGGTAGAAAGTGTAATACGAGTTACTGGAGTTAACTTTTTCTCGGGAGACCACAATGTCTGACAAGTACATGAACAATGCAATGAAAACTTATGTTAGCTAACGGGAAGAACTACTGTTATTTGAAGCTGGAAAATGCCACAGCATACACAGACAAAGCGTCTATCAGAGCTTTATCACCATAGATCCGATCATACTGTAAAATATTATTCGGTTTCAGTTCGTGCACAGCTGGGTGGAGAAACGGCTGCCCATTATTCCTCAAGAGCTGAAACGAGACGAGGCAGTGAGGTCGGACGCTAGGATCTGCAGCAAAGTTTACGTTCGAACTCATTCCAAAGGTGCTCCGTTGGCTACAGATCGGGACTATGCGCAGGCCTTTTCAGGAGTGTAATTTTCCACAATAGAGTTGCTGCCATGTCAGTGTGCATTGCCATGCTCATACAAACAAACACCGTCTCCCAACAGCTCCCCTACAGTAGGCAGTACACACAGCAAAAATATGTGCTCAAAAGTATTCCTCCGCATTTAGGGTTTTCTTAAGCGCTGTCAGGCGGATTACAGTATAACCACGAAAATCCCACCATACAATATAGCACCATCTCCTTCGTACTTCACTGTTGCACTATAGATGAGGGAAGGTAATGTTCTCCTGCCATTCGCCAAATCCAGGCACTTCCAGTGGAATATGCAAGAACCTCCCACTTGTACCTCCAGAAATCACTCAATTTAGTCTGTGAGTATATAGAGAATGGTACAGCATGACTGGTCGTACTTAACCATCATAGTTTTGCGGAAAGTAAGTCAATCCGTCCCTGGACTGTCTTAGTGAGTTGTCGTGTAGCGTTTGAAGCGGGAAGCTATATTATACGAATTAATGTTCAAAATATAGTAAAACACCATAACCTGATAACATCGACACAATTAATAATGATTGCCTGAAAACAAGATCGGAAGGCAACCTATTTGCGACTGATGACTATGGCGGGAAGCCTGTATCTCGTACTTGTGATATTTCGCTGCCGTTCGTACATTTCCGTTAGCTTGAACATTATTCATTTGTTCATTAAGATGATCGATTTAAAGCGTTGTAACATCGTTGTAAGAAAGTACTAATGACCTGCAGGCTTCTTCTAATATCTGTTTTGGAAAACGACTTTTATTAGCAAATATCTATGGAGCAAGATTACTTCGCGCCAGAATAACTGTGCGTTCCCTACGTACCTCGCTGCTGGCGTAACGGATGTTCTGATGTCTAGCCACAGCGCCTCACATCACCGTCCAGTAGTAACGCCATATGGTCCATCGGGACCTTCGGCCGGCGTGGGAACTGAAACCTGACTCCTGACTGTGTGCGTTCTGCTATACCGCTTTACTCGCAGAATGCTGAATGATGTGTGCAGGTTCGATACAAAACCGTAAAACTCGAAAAGAAGAACATAAAATGTGGTTCGAACAGATGGTTCAAATGGCTCTGAGCGCTATGGGACTAAACTTCTGAGGTCATCAGTCCCCTATAACTTAGAACTACTTAAACCTAACTAACCTAAGGACATCACACACATCCATGCCCGAGGCAGGATACGAACCTGCGACCGTAGCGGTCGCGCGGTTCCAAACTGAAGCGCCTAGAACCACTCGGCCACAATGCCGGCTGGTTCGAACAGAAGAGGTACCTTAAACATCCCCTTCGGTAATTTCTTCTCAAAATTGTGATTTTTGTGAACAAAATCGTAACTTTGGGAACTCTATGAACCCAGTCTTTCAGCTCTTAAGAGCACCCTGTACAATTTAGGTCAGTTGATTTTTTACGCCAGTTGTTTCACTCATTTCTCCTTTTTCGAGAAATTAATTTTAGTATTTATTTATGAGATGTTTCGAACACAAAATCTGATTGTTCGTTAAGTAATAAACAGCCTTTCTCAGCTTTCTGATTAATTATATTAACAGAACCTTTGAATTTTACCTCACATGCTTTCGTAAAATTAAACATTACTTTTTTGAAATAGAAAATCGTTAACACAAACAACATATCAAATATGATTCTGCAAATACAGCATCAAAGACAGCAGTCATAAGTCACAGAATACTCATTATCCACACAAAGTTGACTCAGAACATCAGCAAAATATTCTTTGATTTCAGAAACGCTTATAAAAAATATTAAAACATTTTCGCTCATATTTTACAGCGCCCTGTATGGCGTTCCATGGAAATCCATCAGTGCATTTTTTCACAATTTGCACTTTACAGACACAATATATACAGAGTACATAGACACATTGTACGCAGTAAACACAGCAAATTTATTTCTCTTTCCGCTACTGTGGAACATTAGTGCTCACCACAACCCTTTTTTAAAAAGCACATACGACTCAAGGCCGTTATTTGAGAACACATGCCAACGGCACAATAATTTTGCGCGAACACTGTCAGTTGCCAGCCGACGTTGCTGGCTCTGTGTGATGCGTTTACACTGAGCTTCTCTGATGACAGCCATTATTTACGTGTATAAAAACTGCGTCCCTTTTTGAGTCTGGTTACAGCCTCAGTGCAGTTGATCTCATTATGTGTTTGTTCCGAATTTTCCATTGTTTCCATCCATCATTATATTTATTATGAGTACAACAACAAAAAACATGTTTTAGAAACAAAATAAAAATAATAGTTTACATCTCCCATGCAACGAGAAATTTTTATAACCATATTTCTTACTTTGTCCAACAGGTAAATAAAAAAAAAATTCAAATTGTTCGTTACTGAATTCTTTGTTTTTAAAGATTTTTCAGTTAATTAGTCCATAACACACAACTAATTCATTATATGAAGTACTGTTTCCTTAAAATGATTTTCCGAATGTAAGCCTGCTAATTTCATCATTTTACTCTTTAACTGATGATTTAACAATAACTAATAACCCCTAAGTGGAACAATTATGTTTATACCCCTTCCTTGGGGTCAGTACCTTTCACCTGATCTGTTTACTAACAGACCTGTTGAGACGCAACTTTGAATACGTCGATTCATTCACTCACGTGGCTGCGTCAGCTGTGCTGTTGAGAGGCCATTACCATCGCACAGTGTGCACTAGTTCTTTAAACTGCCTCGCTAGACGTCACATGCCTGACACAATGTCCTCCCACAATTCAACCTCTGATACCTAATGAACATAAGCAAGAAATGAACACATGCATTACGATTTATTAGAACTACTGTTACTCTTAATTTTCTTACAGTGCTACGAAGAATTGTGTGTGATACTTGGGTCTTAATATGCTTGCAGTGCTACAGCGAATTAGGGTCATACCTGGGTCTTCTAGTATGTACTTCATACTTTTATTTAATGGAGAGATATTTTCGCTGGTAGCTCCTATTCATGCTCGTCAGAGACCTTAGGCATCCCTTTGACTTCTAGGGAATCTCTTAACATCAATTACATTGTACGAGTATATGCGTCTTATTGCTTGGGAATCAGAATGTACTATTTCTACCAGGTTTCGGCTACATATGCTGCTCATAATATTCCGCTCTTCAGAAAACTCTTCATACATCTTTATTTTGTGATTCATGTTGAATTATTTCTCGTCATTTTCCCTTAATCTCGTACATTTCGAAAATACGTTCTGTTTCCTTGAAAACGAAATCTGTAGACCTCCTTTTACAGCTTACTACTACTTTTATTTTGTCAGTAACATTATATACCTATACTGTCATTCTTCGTTGTGTTTCTGTTGTTTGAAAATACATTCAGATACTTCAAAATCAAACTCTTTACTGCTCCTTTTACCGTTTTATTAATCATGTTAATTTCCTTTAATGCTTGTTTCAGAGTTTGGTAGTCCTGCTGCACTGATCAAGGCTTTCTCACTTTAATTTTACCTTAATTGGATTCGCATTGAAAACTTCCACTGATTGCCACATAGCAATCACTTCCCACAAGAGACCATCAACATTTGTAAAATTTCATTGTATTCTCTGTACCAATTACATCAATAGACATACGGCTCTTCTCCAAACTCTCGACGTCAACGCGGTGTACCAACAGATTCTTTCCCATAATAAAGCCGATGCATTCGGTTGGTACTACCATGTCAATAATTCGCACCTCTTTTTCTTTATACCTAATTTCATTACCATTCGTTTCTTTATTCCATCGTCATCTACAGCCTCAAATTTCTGAACTGATAACACTAATACTCTGTCTCTATCTATTATTTGCCCATAAGATCCTTCTTGTACAACTGCACGTTACATGATTATTGATAACTATCACAATGATCATTAATGGTTCAATACTGGCAACTTCATACCCTACAGTAAAATGATAATTCTCGTTCTCCTCATTGCTTAACTCCTTCTTCTTATACATAATTTCTTTGACATTATTATTGCATCGTCTGTTGTTATGAAATACTGGAACTTCACCACAGTTATTTCTGTTAAAATCGCCATTTTGTCTACAATCATGAAAAGGCTCTCGTCAGTGTTTTCTCTTTCACAATCATTAATTTGTCTACCGCCACGGAAACGCGAGCCCCTTTGATTCACACCAATTCCTTTTCTGGGAAAACCATTACCATGTTTTTCATTTTCATTTATAGCACCATTGCTCACCGTATTACACTTTGCGATCCCATTATCCTCTGATTTCCGCCTCACAATCTTGCAATCGTTACCTCTGGTTGCTTTTTTGGCAAAGCAGCCACCTGACTTGAAGCCTTCAGAATATTCCCATATTTGTTTTTGTGGTCTCTTAGTGACAATCTTGTAAACCTACCTACATTTAAACAATGGCCTCCATTTTTCGCCCTATTATTACCTGTATCGTCTACTATTCTCTCAGTAGAAAATTATCTGAAAGTAATTATTTTTACATAGTGATCTTCTTTGTTAGCATTTCAATTATTGTAATTTACTGCAATAATTTTTCTTAGTTTTGAATCTAGCTTTTCTTCTACTCTTTCATCAGAAATATCAGTGCCTCTGGCAATAAAATCATTGACGTTCCGCTGAATACAAGCTACATTGCCAAATATCTCTTAAGTATTAGTTTATACTGAATCTATTCTGTTCGACAAAGCTGTCCCAGTCTAAACGACTTTTTTGCTTACATTGGAGGTTGACACATCTCATTATTAATCTTCTTACTGATATTTTCATCTTAACATTTAATATCCTGTTGTATTTCTTCCGGTATGATTTTCCACTGCTTCTTCCACAGCTCTGACTTTTTCTGATAAACCTTTAACCCCTGCTCTCTGTTCCTTTATTACAGTCTCTATTTTCTCATCAACCACTTTAAAATTTTTTCAGTGTCCCTGATGGATTTCTCTAATTTATAAGTGGTTACTGTGTTCGTTTCCCTAATGGCTCTCATAAGCTATTGTTTATAGCAGTTTCTTCTATTTTATTGTAGGTCTAAAAAAATGGTTCAAATGGCTATGAGCACTATGCGACTTACCTTCTGAGGTCATCAGTCGCCTAGAACTTAGAACCAATGAAACCTAACTAACCTAAGGACATCACACACATCCATGCCCGAGGCACGATCCGAACCTGCGACCGCAGCGGTCGCTCGTCTCCAGACTGCAGCGCCTAGGACCGCACGGCCACTCCGGCAGGCTATTGTTGATCTCTTTTAGTTGTTGGTTAGTCTTACCTAGCTGTTGTTTAGTATACCTGGCAGTTTCTTTTATTTTGTTGTTAGTCGCTTCTAATTTACTCATCAGCGCTGCAAACCTTTCATGCACACTAAGTTCTATGCCTTTATTTTTGTTATTTTCACTTCCTATGGTTATGCTCTCACTAAAAGGTGCCTGAGTGTTTGGCTCAGGCTAGTTTTGACCTGCCTTTAAATTATCTACTTTTTCCTGGTTCTCGTTTCCAACAATGTACTAATTCTAATTACTGGTCCTTCCATAGATTGTGTAACCGGAAACATATCACCATTCTCTGAATATCTAAGTATCTTCGCACCGTATTTGGTCATATACTTTAGTCACTTATCTTAATTTTTTGACTTGCTCTACCGCTTCTAAGTAAGGTTAATTAACATTAAGCCGGCCGGAGTGGCCGAGAGGTTCTAGGCGCTACAGTCTGGAACCGCGCGACCGCTACGGTCGCACGTTAGAATCCTGCCTCGGACATGGATGTGTGTGATGTCCTTAGGTTAGTTAGGTTTAAGTAATTCTAAGTTCTAGGGGACTGATGACCTCAGACGTTCAGTCCGATAGTGTACAGAGTCATTTGAACCAGTTAACATTAAACAATGTTAATCCGGCTGAATTCAAACTCACTATGAGTGAGTTTCAGTACTCTGCTGGGCGGTGTAATGCTCCAGTGTCTCGTCGTGCGTCGATCCCCCGACCTCTACGTGGGTGCCTCCAGAGCACCCCTTCTCTGGCGCTGCTCTGTGTTGAGCTGCTTCCCGCGCGATGCCGTCGCGTCACGTTGATTCCACTGGCCACGCGGCTTCCTTTGCCACGCTGGACGTCACTATCTTCTATTTTCTCTCCCACGACGTCTTCTCGACGATCGTTAATTTCCACTCGCGAAAGGTTTGCAATCCTTGGTCGCGGTTTCTATTATCCGCTGCGCAATCGTATTACGATTGGTCACACTCTTTCCGCATTACGCGACTCACACAGTTTTAATATTGCTGCCCGCAAACCAGAAATATCAGTCGCTTTTTACAGTTATTGTTCGCTACCCGCTTTCTTTTCCATTGTCCTTGCTACTGAACTGCACTTCGTGTTATTCACATAGGCTTGTAATAAATATCTTCCGTCGAAAGCTATCCGATTACGATTGCATTTCAAACTCAAAGACTGCGATTTATCCAGATGCGACCAGATCACCCCACGCAGCGTATTCCAAGTGCAAGAACACCTCACTTGCGCTAAACCTCTAGAATGACGTCTCAGTTTAGCTAGTGAGTCCGTAGAGTGTGGTATAAGGGGCCTATAGAATGACTGGCCGGGTGCTTTCCCGTCCGAATTTGCGAAGTTAACACAATCAGTCCTTGCACTATCTTAGTGAGTCGCCGTGTAGGATTCTTTCTACCCATTTTCCCGAGAAGCTCGCGAAGTTTATCTCCGTGCAGTAAGCAGTATCATCATCGTCGATTTCTGTGCAATGTGCACTTCTACTCCTTCTAAGAGATGAAGCAGGAAGCTACATTACTCGGAATAATGTCCAAAATAGATGCCATTATGACGTATTTATTTACTAAACACCAGAAAGTGATAATATAGGCACAGTTAATAATGATTAACCGAAAACTAACAATTACTGAAAGCATGGTCTTACGACAGAACTAAATCGGAAGCATACCTCGGTTTAAGATCGTTAATCCCTTAATCGTTAATTAACGAAGTTAGCTTTTCGAGCAACGGATTAACTTTTAGTTAATTTTACAGATCATCAACGACCCTCCAACTTCCGTTAACGGTCTTTGAGTCCGTTGACCGCTACTTAAACATCTACTGTTTATAACAAAAATTACGCCACGCCGCCCGCGGAAATCACGTTCTGACAAGTTCGGGTCATTGTAAGTGTGTGGCTACACCGGGGTGCACGCTATTGTTGTAAGCTGTTTATTGTTTGTTAACTGAGTTCGCGTTAACACTAGAACCGCACACTCGTGACCCACTTGATAATTCTTTCGTTTGTCACTCTTTTGTATTATTGCCTATAGTGTTATGTTATGATATGTTAACCGGAGACCTAGAAACGCAGGAGAGGCTCCGTCCCCGCCACAGCCGCAGTGGTCCGCAACCCCACGACGAGTGCCGCTGTTCACTTCACCCCTCCGCCGCCCCACACCGAACCCTGGGTTATAGTGCGGTTCGGCCCCCGGTGGAACCCCCCAGGGAACGTCTGACACCAGACGAGTCTAACCCCTATGATTGCGTGGTAGAGTAATGGTGGTGTACGCGTACATGGAGAAATTGTTTGCGCAGCTATCGCCGACATAGTGCTGCTGAGGCGGAACAAGGGGAACCAGCACGCATTTGCCGAGGCAGGTGGAAAACCGTCTAAAAACCATCCACAGACTGGCCGGCTCACCGGACCTCGACACAAATCCGCCTGGTGGATTCGTGCCGGGGACCAGGCGCTCCTTCCCGCCCGGAAAGCCTTGCGTTAGACCGCACGCCCAACTGGGCGGGCTGCCTAGAGTGTTACATTTCTGTGACTTTTTATGAAATAAGATAATTATACTTCATTTCACATTTTATGGCGAAAACATAAAAGAGAAAAACCGGAAGAGTCAGTTCTGACCCGCCCGGCGCAGTCGCTATAACAGTCGCATTTTTCATGTAGATTCATGCCTATTGTTAGTGTGTGTTTGGTCAACAATCGCAAAACTCGTTTTTACTTCACTTCCGGCTGACGTTCCAGTTTTCAGCAGGGGACGAGAGGGAGAGAGGTTCAAACAAGTCTGACCTTGTATGCAGATATTGCGTACCCAGAGTTTTGTACCACGAAAACGTGTTTAGTAGTGAATTATGTCTGTGTAGGTAGTGCTTGTAACTTACGAATATATGAAGGCCAAATTTCTGCGCACAGAAGAGGACATTATAAATGCTCTAAATGAGATTTTAGATAATGAATCTGAGGGCGAACCACTGGAGTCTTTACCTGAGGAAGAATTTCCATCGCCAATAGTTCCGGATTCTTAATAATAAGACGATGTTACTCCTGAGAAGGTTCTACTGTATGCTGACGAGAAAGGTATGCTTGTTTATGTGTTTGTTTTATAATAATTTTTTTATCTATAAGTTTCGTAGACACTAATTTCAATTGCAACACTTATGTTTATACTTTGTTTCGTGTTGAATTTTTACAAGTAATATATTACATTTATGAAGGTGTTTTTTTGTTCTAATATTACACAATATATTCAATATTAACTCGTGTTCTAATACGTACAACAACTATTACAGGAACAGCTGCCACAACGACTAAGTCAACTCGAGGAAGTGGACGTCCTCAAGGTCGGCGTGGACAACAAAACGCCCAGGGTTCTGGGCTACTTCACTTTCCTTCAGGTAGCGAAATTGTAGCACCCGATGGAACAACCTGGAAAGTTGGAGTAATAGGTGACTGTTCAGCTGGAAGATATGGACTACAGAATATTTTCAAAGAGAGGACAGGACCATCTCCGCATTTAAAACGAAACGTGAATGAGACCTGTTACAGTACATGGCATCTAACGATAACAACAAAATTTTGAAACATATTGTAAAATGTACAGAAACTGTAGCACGTCGTGTACTGAGCTCAGATGAGTGGACTATAAAAATTGAAGAACTGGAAGCTTTTATAGCTATATTGTACGTTCGTGGTGCTATTGGAGCTAAGAGCTTAGAACTAGACACATTGTGGACAGTGAAGTGGGAAAATTATTTTGTGAAATCAACAATGGCTCGTGACAGATTCAGAGAGATAATGCGTTATATCAGATTTGACATTAGACCGACAAGATCAGAACGACTAAGAGAAGACAAGTTTGCTTTGGTATCAGAAATCTGGAATGAGTTCATTGCGAATGCACAGTCTAACTACGTACCGGATCCATATATAACAACGGAAAACGAACAGCTTTTTCCCGTTGCTGATTCACGCAGTTTATGGCCTCAAAACCGGACAAATACGGGCAAAAGTATTGGATGGCGGTAGATAAAGACTCAAAATACATGATGAATGGTATTCCTTATCTAGGAAAGGATGACACTAGGCGGAGTGATGAGCGTCTTGGTGCCTTTGTTGTAAAACAAATTGATGCAACCTTACCTCAACAAAGGAACAAATGTCACATGTGACAATTTTTTCACCTGCTTAGAGCCCTCTGAGACACTAAAAGCTAGTTCTACGAGTCTTGTGGGCACAATAAATCGATCACGCAGAGAAGTACCAATCTGTATCAAGAAGGCAAGAGAACGGTTATACAGCACAGTATTGTTGAAAAAAGATGATACCACACTGACTGTTTATCAGGATAAGAGCAACAAGAATGTCCTGATTCTGAGCACTATGCATCCTTATGTGACGATTGAGGATGGTATAAAAAAGAAGCCAGAAACAGTTACGTTTTATAACTGCTCTAAATATGGAGTGGACGTGGTCGACCAAATGGCTCGCAAATACTCTGTCAAAGCACCATCGAGACGTTAGCCTGTTCACACATTTTACAACTTGCTGGATGTGGCTGGGATAAATGCATGGGTATTGTTCAATTGCCGGCTGGAGTGGTCGTGCGTTTCTAGGCGCTACAGTCTAGAGCCGAGAGACCACTACGGTGAAGGCAGGGGCAGTTTGAAGGAAGCCAGAAAGAAAAATCAGTTTTGGGCATTCAGATATCGACAGCGGAGCCAGTAGCAGTAATCCGCTTAAAAGAATACCTCGGGCATGGATGTGTGTGATGGCCTTAGGTTAGTTAGGTTTAATTAATTCTAAGCTCTAGGCGACTGATGACCTCAGAAGTTAAGTCGCATAGTGCTCAGAGCAATTGTTCAATTCTCTAAATGATAAAAAACTGAAATGCAGGGATTTCATCGTGCAGCTGGGGGAGGAGCTTGCTGAGAAGTACGCAGCGACTAGAAAGACTAGCGACCCTGTCAGACCTGAAGATATTCCTGACAGACCAAAAAAGCGAACACGTTGCCTTGTAAAGTCTTTTGTGAAGGAAACAAATCATTTGTAAAGTTTCACATCTGCAAGAAAACTGTTTGCAACAAATGTACATCAAAAGACTATTATTTGTGTTCATTATGTAACGGTAGCCAGTAAACACACTCAGCAAATACATGTAAGTTTTAAACTATAAAATTATAATTTGTGTAAACCTTGTTTGTTTTTGTTAATTTCGTTCTAAATTTCCTAGTGCTTCTAACAATAGATTCATTGGCAGTAACAATAACCCATTGACATAGGGGAAATACAGGAAAAGATCGCGGGTCATTAGTGACCCAGCCGCGGTTCTAGGTATGTCCAAATATCAGCGGTTCTGGTGTTAAGTACTACTTTTTGTTAGTGGATTCAGCGAGGAAACTAAGTCGGAGAATAGGATTCTAGGTCTACAACTGACGAAAATCCTTGGTCACATATGAGTGGTAACGTTAGTCTCGTATCAGATCGGGAGATCAAATATTTTTCGATTGTTGACTGCGCTTGTCTAAAAAATCAACAATTAGGGATCAGAATTTGTAACAATACAAAAGCAGAGCACCTGAAGAAACGGTGAAGGCAGGGGCAGTTTGAGGGAAGCCAGAAAGAAAAATCAGTTTTGGGCATTCAGATATCGACAGCGGAGCCAGTAGCAGTAATCCGCTTAAAAGAATAAGAAAGAGAACCACTGGATAGTTTTGCGGCATTTCACCAGTTGGCAGCGGTGTGTCCAACCTTTACCCAGAGTAAACTTTTTTCGTACGATCGTGATTGATTTATATGTCGTCGAATTGGAGTCGTTTGCCAAGCTGATAAAAACTTTAAACCCCCGCAAAAGTTCATTTTCCAGAAGGACCTTGGGCAGATACATCGTTCATGAGCACGTTCGATTAAAGCAACACCTTATCAAGTAAGTAGATACTTTTTATTTAAGTTCACACTAACTAACCTACCTATGGGCATTTGACGAGTACAAGATATTATAAAAATCTGTCATTGTGACAACAAACATAATCTTACCCTTTATTTTTATGAACGTTGGCGTAGTCTGTCTCGTACAGGGCCTTTAAAACCTAATGTACACGCAGGAACCTTTTAAGAGTGTAGGCATTGTGTCTGCTACGTGGCAACGTTGAATGTGTAAAATTAAATATTTTTAGATTTTGTTGTGGTAGATACGCTGATTACAGAAATATTTGATGTATAGCAACGTCTCGAGTCCTTTGCAGCTCTTATGATCACGAGATGGATTAATGAATCTTAAATTATTTCAGTTGGCAAAATCGACTGGCTTGCAACCACGGCCGATTGCTGGTCAGCTCACGACAAAAGTTATTTGGGCACGACTGTTCACAGGTCAGATCCTCACACGAGACCCAGAATGTGTGCAGTGTTCGCGTGCATACGATTAAAAAGTCGCCATTCACATGATATACTGGCACAAGCAATCATTGATATTCAATTTGAGTTAAAAAATAACAGAATTAGTTAAGAAGATAAATATTTGTGTTTGCATAATTATGTTGAACAATATAAAGAAATTTGAAAATTAATATAATTGTACGTATAAAACTGAGGGTCTTCTTTATAAAAAAGTGTAAGTTTCACTTGTTTCGAATTTTCCAATAACGTAAATAAACGTGACTGATGTTCGTCAAAAGTAATATTGTTTGCTATCGGTTTACTAAAATACGTTTTAGAAGAGGACTGCTTTCTTATTTTACACTGCAAAGCATCATATAGGTGCTTCTTCATTTTGAGGTAAGCTTACGTCGCTGGAAAATTCTAAAAGAAGGACTTAACTTATTTACTCTTGTTTTTCTTATTAAATCTAAAATTCATTGACTCTTTCTCTCCAACGGATCTACCTCAGCCAATGACAGTAACTTTGTGAAGTCATTTGTGCACTTCAGTAAGGAAATCGACACATTATCAGGCCTGCCATCAGATGATACTGAATCAAAACCCGATAATACGGTTGCCACCCTTTTCAGTCAGTCCTCTGAAGATGGTGAGATAGAATTTATTTCAGCAGTAACCTGCTTTGCACACCTGACCGTTGCCAGCTCAGTCAATGAAACTACATTGTAAATCTTCAGTTCTTTACCAGTACACATGAGGTGTGTTGCCTATACACTGCAGTTGACAGCAAGCAAAGATGCAGATGCTACTCTACAAATGACTACTTTAGAAATTCCCTACAAAATTCTATGTCCAGAGCACGTCATTTTAGAAATCAGCAGTCAGAAAGTGTAGGTGGCAGCAGGTGGCATTCACACTGATGTAAGAGAGTGGTACATCCAAGTACAACTAGGTGGAACTCTACTTGAGACACTGTTGTTATTCATAATACTCGTACAATAGTTGAAATACTGAGACCTCATCTTCATTGAGTTACGACTCAGCGAAAGGCTCAAACTTTCAATGACCAGGAAGTGAACACAATGAAGTCTCTGGCAAAATTATCTTCGACTTCTATAAAAGATATTACTACCAAACCTGTTTGAAGTTATGGCACCGGTCGCTGGCGCCGTTGATCAAATTCAAGGAGAAGCTCAAGCATATTTTTGGTCACTCTTGCCGACAATTGCAGCAACTGTATTTAAGCTGAAGAATAGGAAGTCTAGGAGTCTTCAGAATTGCACAGTTTCAGACAATGTCATATAAGTGCCATAGATAAAAACTTTAGACCTCTACTACGTATTAGCTTCTCAAACAACTTCGATTCGACGACATGTAAAGGATTCACGATTATAACAGAAATGCTTTAAATGCGAACATTTTTAGGTTAGGCTTTACCGTGACTGTTACTGACATTAAATGAAAAAACAAGTTTACTGTTACCAGTCACGGTGACTGGTAACAGTAAACAGAAATGCTAATGGTTCATTGGTCAACACTAGATTGAGACTCTCCACTGGTTCTGTGTCGTATTCTTACAACCGGATTACTGCTACCGGCTCTGCTGTAGATATCTGAGCGCCGAGAACTGATTTTTCTTTTTGGCTTTCCTCGGCCTGACGTTGCCTTCACAGTTTCTTCAAATTGTACATACCCCAGTTCGTGTACTTCCCTCATGTCTTGTTCTAAATTGTTAAGGCTCGAAGTGTGACAGGTAATTGTTGATTTTTTAGGCAAGGACCGTTAACAATCTATATGATGAACTACAACTTGCTACGGCTTATCGTCCAAAGTTCCGATAGATACGGCTGCCAATGTATGACGACAGTCGAGAGGAAATAGTAAGAAGACTTATGGAAAAAACTGAAGAAGAGATTTTTAGACACGAAGCCGCCGAAAGTTCAAAGGACACTAAGCAGCGTTGTCTGAAGCAGGAACAATGAAGGCGAAAAGGACGACTTTTTACGTCTGTCACTCAGTCTAAAGAGAGGACTAAAGAGAGGACTGGTGGTAACACATCTATGAAAAATTAAGCCCAGATTCTAGTAAAATTGTGGCTGGACACAGAATCAAAAAACTCGTTCAACGATGCAGTATTTATCGGGAAACAGGTTTTAGTAAATTAATTTATTATGTATAATACCACTATACCCACGAAAGAAAAAAAGAAGTCGGACGATTTTGGTAGCTTAAACATTATTCATTTATTTATTACCATGATCGATTTCTGGCATAGTAATATTGCTGCAATGAAGTATTTATGACCTTTAGGCTTCTCCTAATATCTGTAACAGAAAAAGCGAGTCTCATTAGCAAATGCTTATTGAGCAAGATTACGTGCTTCGCATTACAAACGACCTCCTGTAAAGTCTTCACGATGCTAGAAGAGTACGATGCTGCGAGATGGCAGAAGATGTAAACTTCAGAGCCTCGAATAAAAACGGGCAGAAGTCTGGTATTTCAGGTAAACAAATCGCTAAAACATCGAGATCATCTCGTGAAAAACAACATACTTCCAAAATAAAACGAGAACTCATCTCTCTAAGTCGAATTTCTCCTCACCATGCGCGGCCTAAGGCGCTGCAGTCATGGACTGTGCGGCTGGTCCCGGCGGAGGTTTGAGTCCTCCCTCGGGGATGGGTGGGATAATTTAGGTTAACTAGTGTGATGACCTTAGCAGTTAAGTCCGATAAGATTTCAAACACATTTGAACATTTTTTTCCTCACCATTTACATCGACTCAGTTGGATAATACACAAAGGTGGAAAGAAATGTCTGGTCCGCTTCTTCTCGAAAATCCAAGATAGTGGATCACTGTCCAATGACCTAAAGAGAACAAAAATTGTGGCAATTTTGAAAACAGGTAAACCAGCTGACCATATTTCACACCAATTTCCCTTTTGAGCTGTACTTATTAACTCTTGGAGGGGCTCATTTATAATAGAATTGGTGGCTTCGTTCCAGAATGGAACACAGCTGAGTAAGCAGGTTTCAGACCACAGAGCAGTTGTTGCGACAAGGTACTGACTGGTCCTAATAACTTTTATGGATGCTGTTTCCCAGTAAACGTGAAGACATCAATCGCATTCGTAGACCTACCCGCGGCACATGATACAGTCTGGAGAGAAGGGATGATATACAAATTACAAAAAAAAGTCCGGTGGCGACAAACTGTAACTCTCATCAACACCATGATAATCTGTAAGTATCACGGCGTTTACTTTGGAGAAAATGTGAGTAAAGAGAGGAAATAGATTGACGGTCTGCCACAACACTCCATCTTAGCCCCCTTATTATTCCACCTATATATCTCCGATCTTCCCAATACCAGGTCACGAAAATTCTACAACGCGGACGATATCGCCTTTGCTTGTAGTACCAAGGATCTCGGACAAGCGCAGACAACTCTCACAGAACATCTGACCGTCATGAGCTCCTATTTTAGATAGTGGCGACTTAAACCCAGTATAAGTAAAACTGGACTATGTACATTCCATCGGATCAACAAACAAGCTATCGCGGAGCTCAGAGTGAAACTTAACGGAATAACGCGCACCATAAGTACTTTTAATTTTATCCATATTTTGCAGCTTCAAACGTGACTGTACACAGTACACTATAGGTATGAATGAAGAAACTGCTTCAGTCACAATTTTTCGTGTTTGATGTTAGGTTACGAATTTCGTAAGTAAGACGCGGAATGTATGTGCGAGATAGTGGAAAAGATGAATAGCGCAAACTTACCAAATAATCCAAGAAAGGACAGGAATATGCATTTCGTCTCATTCAAGAGAACAAATAAAGCATGTATTAAGATTAATACACCTGAAGATTGACCCACAGGATCCGAAATGCATCGTGTACTGAATAAAAGACGAAAAATTGTGAGTGAAGGCTTTCTTCATTCATATCCTAAGTACCTAGGTGTCACCCTTGACCACAAACTTCGTATGAAAAGTCTTGAAAATACTGCTGCGAAGATAAAAACTCCTAACAATATTATTCAAAAATTGTCCGGCCCCGGTAGCTGTGTGTGAGCGAGACAGAATGTTAAGCCTAAGGGCCCAGGTTCGGTTCCCGGCTGGGTCGGAGATTTTCTCCGCTGAGGGACTGGGTGTTGTATTGCCCTAATCATCATCATTTCATCCCCATCGACGCGCAGGTCGCCGAAGTGGCGTCAGATTGAAAGACTTGCACCTGGCGAACGGTGTACCCAACGGGAGGCCCTACTCACATGACATTTATTTTTATTAAAAAATTGTGTGGAATGACATGGGGAGCTTTATCACATACCTTGCACACATAAGCCATTGCGCTGATCTTCTCAGCAGTAGGGTATTGTGCCCCGGTGTGGCTAAACAGCTGCCACACCAATTTGATCGACGTCCAGTTGATCTACACCATGCGGTTAACAACTGGGACAACACCGGTTTGTTTGCTCCCTCTGCTGAGCAACGTCTATCCACCTACAATCCGTAGAAGCGAGGCCTTCCTTAAAGAATGCTGGAAGCTTCAGGAGGGTCGATAATTACCCATACAGGAAGGATACCAAGTCTACGACGAAACAGACTCCGTTCAAGAAACCCACCGTTACTGCAAGCAGAACAGCTAGTTGCCAGTAACACTTGGGTGATAGACCGGTGGGATCAGTATTGTCAACTTATTGAAACTCCTGATAAGCTGGAGTGGTTCCGAAAGTATAACTATGATACTGCTGGCACAGAACTCGACAGGAAACTATGGGTCAAATTCAACGGACCTCGCGCCGGGCACGGACAATGCGAAGACTTTCTTTACAAATGGGGTGCTACAGAGTCTCCGGTTTGTGACTGTGGGGCTCCGAAACAGACAGTCAAGCACATTAGAGATGAATGCCCATTGCGTTTCTCTCAGAGTTGGAGCGACCGCATGTGAGCTGGTGATACAGCTGTTGTATGGATTAGGAACTTAGATATTGACATTTAATAAGTTTTAAATGTAGTTTAGTTTTTTCGTATTCTTGTTATATACATATTTTAATGTTATATACCTGTATTCTTAAACTGCATGTGATCAATACGAATAAATAAATTAATAACTTGCTTGGCGCCAGAGTAACTATGCTTTCGCTTCGATCCTTGCTGCTGACGCGTTCTCATGTCTAGCCACAGCGCCTCACACAACCGTCCGCCGGTAACGCTATATGATCCACTGCCTCCTTCAACCAGCATGGGAACTGAAATCTTACTGCCGACTGTGAGCTGCTTTACTCCCTGAATGCTAAATGATATCTGCAGATGCTATAAGTAACTGTAAAACTGCAAGTAAGGAAACAAAATGTGATTCGAACAGAAGGCGTACCTTTTGAATGTTACAGGATAGAGAGCGATGCATCACTCCAGATCACTGGCTTCCAGTTATCAACTGTCCAGTGGAGGCCCTCTTTAAATCATCTCAAGCGACGGTTAACACTGAATACAGAATAGTGTATCTGATCAGAAGCTGCTCAACGATTGTACCACATCCTACATTTTGCGACATTGAAGCGACCCTAAATATTGGATCAACAGCAGCACAGACCATCGTTCATAGTCACTTAGGCTTTACTATGAGATGTGCCCGTTGGGTGCCACATTCCCTGACAGAAAGCCAAAAGGAGGTGAGACTGGACTGGTGTCGTTTCGTACTCGAAAAATTCAATGGAGGGAAGTCCCAAGACACCTACAATATCGTCACAGGTGATGAAACGTGGGTCTACCATTATGACCCTGAAACGAAGAAACAGTCTTCTGTGTGGTGCTTTCCAGTGGAGGAAGCACCCACAAAAGTTCGACGAAGTGGGAGCTCTGAAAAAAAAAGTGGTGGCAACTTTTTTCACAAAGATCGGGCATCTCATGTCTGTGACCTTGGACGCACGTCGTACAGTCAATGCTGAATGGTACGTGAACGATCGTATTCCCAAAGTCATCGCCACATGGAAGTCACAGCATCCAAAGTCCAAGAGTGGGAATCTGCTGCTGCATCTGCCCACAGGACTGCCAGAACGATGGACTTTCTCGAGAAGGAAAAAGTGCGAGTGTTACCCCATCGCCCCCCCCCCCCCCCCTATTCACCTGATCTGGCCCCCTGTGACTTCGTTCTGTTCCCTAAGACTAAGGAAAAAATTTGAGGGCAGCGGTTTTCACCAGATGAAGAGGCCATTGCAGCGTACGAGAGTGCACTAGGTGACATCCCATAAGAAGCTTGGACTGACACATTTTCTAAGTGGTTTCAGAGAATGGAAAAATGTATACATGCTAATGGAGAGTATTTTGAATAGTTATAAACGTTTTTTTGCAAATAAATTTTTTCACACATTCCGCTAAGAACTTTCGGCAAAGCCCTCGTATAGCAGTCTTCTTAACTCCCTATGCACAGTCATTGTGCTAGCTGGACTGTTGATAGTGCTTGGCAGTGCGCGAGTGATTTCTTTCGGTGATTTCATGCGATTTATCGCAACCATCCACCGTAATGATCGACGGTCTCCATTCGTCAGTACATGAGGTCTCACTGGTTTAGCTGTCGTTGTCGCGATTGCACTTCACAATCATATTACTAACAAACAACTTGGACAGCTGCAGAAGGGTTGAGATTTCAGTGATGAATTTGTGGCTCACGTGTCATCCAATGACTGATCAACGTTTGCAGTCACTGAGATCCCCGTGACCGACACATCGTGCTGTAACTGCTTCGCTGCTGACAACACAACAGTCACCGCCTCCTTTTACTCCGGCGCGTTATACTTGAATCTGCCATTACATTTGATCAGACAGTATATTGTACTGTCAGTTACATCCTCTTCTTTCTAAATTTGTGCAGATCTCTTTGGGAAGATGCGACTGATACATGTGTCTACAGTACCATATGGCGGAACGACGCGTTCCCAACTGTGTGCCTTGGAAAGCAGCCGCCACTAACCGCCTCCCTGCCTCAGTCGTACCTGAAGCTTAAAATTCATTCCGTGCTACTGCATGCATTACTCGTGGGAGGGACAGCATAACTTTACTTGAATAAGAGTCTACCTAAGACACAAATAAATATATATATTTCCATACAGACCCTATAATACAGGATGTTTATAAATGAATATCATGGTTTTAAGGCTTTATATTATTTACTATATTAAACTTACAGTTATAAATGATATGTCAAATGAAAGAGCAACTCAGTTTTACCAAGAACCTAAACAATTTCAATGTGAGCACCATTTGTTACACGGCACACATCAAGTCTATAGCTGTGTTCTTTCCAAATGTTGATACGTGTGTCTTCAGTGATTGTAGCAACTGCTGCTTCAATCCAGTTTCTTAATTCAGGGAGGTCTGCTGGTAGCAGAGGCACGTACACACGATCCTTGATGAAGCCACAAAGGAAAAAATCGCATGGCGTTAGGTCGAGTGAACGTGGAGGCCATGCAAAGCAAACCCTGTCTTTGGGCCCCTTGCGGCCCATCCAGCGCTTGGGTACAGTGAAGTTTAACCAATGCGGTGGAAACATTGCGCGCTGCGCATGCGCACTGGCGCCAAACACAACTGTTTGAGCTGCTCTTTCATTTGACGTATCATTTATAACTGTAAGTTTAATGTAATAAATATTATAAAGCCTTAAAACCCCGATATTCATTTATAAACGCTCTGTATATTACAAAGTAAGCTGACAGATAGAACAGGGCAAAAATGTACTGAAACGGGTGGCATAAATTCCAGTATACAAGAGAGTTATTGCTTGACTAGTAGAGTATAGCCTATGAATCACGAAAGCCACATACGGAAGTAATCAGAGGACAGAACATGTAATTGAAGGCGAGCTAGAGAGATACTAATGAAGGCAGACAGCAGTACGAAGTGGGGGACTACCTCAGCGACAGGGGGGGGGGGGGGGGAGAGACCGCAGTGCAGTGGTCGAGATGCGATCGTAATTACGAGTTGCCTCCGTAATTCCGGATGATCTGATTGTCAGAACTGGCGAGTAACAAGCTCATTAACTGTTTATCTTCTCTGGTGACTGTAGCACTCAGTTAAGGCGGTTTGATCCTGATTATGACTGCACAGGCCAAGGTAGCGCGCATTCAAGGCAGCAGAATTTGGGTCCCAGTCCGGTGGGCCTCTTGCTGTGGGGGCTATTTCTTACCACAGAAGAAAACGGCCGAAAGTTCGGAGGGCATTGCTCCTCATTTGCACGGTTTCGGACATGTAACCTGGTTGGGTTAGAATGCAAAACACTTATTTCTTCCAACCACCGGAACCGGGCCTCTGGCGTCAGTGTCATGTTATCATGCACGAGGGACCGTTCAAACCCGGCACAAAAGCTTCCTTACAACAGAGAGCCCCATTTTGGCGAAAATTACTGACATCTGAATTAACTGCAGTCACAACCATCAAAAACTTGTGGCAATATCTCTATACAGGGGCTTCATTACTGTCAATTTGATATCTCTCGTTCGCACATGTAACGCACATAAACTCACTAGTAAAATTGTAGTCAGTATTAATTATTATAACGTTCGTTAACTTCTAACTGTGCTGCTTTTCATGTTTGTGTAAGAGTTTGCAGGCATCAAGTGTACCATCGCAGACTTCGTCGGACTAATCTTCAAAGGCGCTTCTAACTCGTCCACTTCGTCTAATCCCCGATTTCCTGCTATCAGAGTTCGAGCAGCGCACCGTAGCGTGTACAGCGACTGGAGCCCGGCACTTCGCTTCTGGCCCACACACAGCCCTGGACTCGTTCTTTGCATCGTAAATAAGACACCGACTACTGTTGATGTCTGATACGTTTGGACGTACATTTGTTGGATGGAGCGCTGTGCAGGTTTTCCGCTTTGCTGGAGATCTGACCAAAAGATACTGTCCTGTCAGGCACAGGACAGTAAGTCTAGAGTTGAAGTGGCATCGTCTAGAGGAAACTGTCTGCGCCAGGGAGTTCTCAATACTCACATTTGTAAGCCGAGTAAAGGATGAAGTGCTATCAGAAATGTTGTGTGAGGGGACGTTCAACCCCGAAAACATCTTATTTTTTCTTCAACGAGATTCAGGGAAGTTCTTGTTATGACTGGTCATCTTGTGTCCTTAGTTTCACCAACCCAACTTAGTTAAATTTACACCAGGTGACATGCTTTGACTTCTGTAATACGCATCTCATTATTATTCTGTCCATTTCGACGACATCCCGTTCGCTTAACATGTATATGTTTTGTGGTCGCAGCTTTCTCACTCGTTCTGGCCGAGCGGTTCTAGGCGCTTCAGTCTGGAACCGCGCGATCGCTACGGTCACAGGTTCGAATCCTGCCTCGGGTATGGATGTGTGTGGTGTCCTTAGGTTACTTAGGTATAAGTAGTTCTAAGTTCTAGGGGACTGGTGACCTCAGAAGTTAAGTCCCATAGTGCTCAGAGCCATTTCTCACTCGTTCAGGACAACGCCTATTCAGACCATAAACAAATGCCCTTCTACCTTTCCGCTTGACGATCTTTCCTCGCTCCCTCCACCCCCAAGTCATCCTTCCCCTCCCCTCTCCTCGCTACAAAAAAGAGCTCTCGTCTGAGGATTAAAATAGCATTGACGTGGATTTGGAAGGAACCAGTGGAATAACACTATCACAGCTTTTTCTTTTTTCATTGATAAATTCTTTGGTTCAGGTATTTTGTGATTTGGTATAAGATTTTACGATAGAGAAGGGAAATTCAGTATGGTACTAAAAATCATGTCACCATTATAAAAACAGAAAATAAAGAGTAATTAGAATGTATTAAAGAAACTACTTGACAGTTCTGTATTTCTTAGTGATATTGTCACCAAATGGCTGTTAAGAAGTGGAATATTTTCCATTAGTGGAAGACACGAGCTAGATAAAAATGATGTCCTTACGTATAATCGAGGTTAACATTTCCCTCCGAATATAAACTGAAATACGAGGGTTGGACCTTTAATAGTGGCAACTATTTATTTACAGCTCGTATAAAGTAGGTACGTGTTCCCAAGTTTTACTGACCTTCAAAGTAGTCACCAGAATTGTGTATAACCCGTTGTCAGCGATGTGGAAGTCGTAGGATACTCTTAGCAGTGCCAGTTGTGTTGACAGTTCGAGCGGCGCGATCTATTTCCCGACTAATTTTTTGCAATTCTGAAGTGAATTCCGTGAAGTGCTTCCTTCAGTTTAGAAATCGAGTTGAACTCACGAGGGCTTAAGTCAGATGAGTGCAGTATGTGGTAAAGCACTTAGCAGCCCCACCAGTCAAACAAATCAGTAACAGCTTGCACTGTACATTCTTGAGCATTGTCCCGCAAAATGATGGTCAAGTCATGCAGAAAGTGGCATCACTTCTCTCTCTGTGTTGTTCAGTTTTGGAACACAACCCACGACCGGGTTATTGACAGAAGTGATGACACTTTCTGCAGGACCTGACCATCATTTTGTAGGACAATGTTGAAGCACATACAGTGCGAGCTGTGGCTAGTTTGTTTGACTGATGTTGCTGCTAAGTGCTAGACCACCTACTGCAATCCCTCGTAAGTTCAACTCCATTTCTAAAGTGAAGGAAACACTTCACGGCATTTGATTCAGAACTGCTACAAATTCATCGGGCAACAGACCGCGCCGCTCGAACTGTCAACACAGTTGGCACTGCTAAGACTTCCACGTCGCAGGCAAAGGGTTATACACAAGGATGGTGACTATTATGAAGGTCAGTAAAACTTTGAATTACGTATTTATTTTGTACATGCTGTAAATAATTAGTTGCCACTAATAAGGTTCCAACCGTCTTAAATTATGTAAATATATTGCTGTACATGTAAATGATACAAAAGACTAAATTTTCTTCAAGTACATCAGATAACAAATCGTTAGCAATGAAAAAACGACAGACAAGAGAGTAAAATTGCGGTTTTTAGAAGGGCATGTGTTGTATACATAGTTCCGTGTAGTCAGCGCGTACACAACTTTCCCACTAGAGCGCACCCCTCTAAGCACAACAGCGCAGGTGCAGCGCTCGTCCGTCTCCACACTACGAGATGGCGCTATCTTAGAGACGGACCAAATTCTGCTTCCTCCGATCCGCGTATTAATATGTAACGCAGCCAATGAGATCGCTGCTAACGTAGAACCTTTTCTCCTCGCGGATCACACTCGCGCAGTGATACCTGAACGCTCGAGATATTATAACGAGTGTATTGACCTCCGATTAGTCAGTCTGCATTAATCTGCGTTTGTCTGTAGTCAATTTTCAGTCTGCGCCTAATAAGATTACCATATTGCTGTACATAGCCATGAAGGTAAATGAACACACACTTTGTCAAGTATCAGAGATATGTGAGAATAAGATTAACGTACCAAGACCAAAGGAACTTAAGATTGTCAATTGTAAATAGCATCCAGAACCAAGTTAAGTTATTTTTATGCTTGTTATTATTTGAATAAATGTGTGTGAAAATTAATCAAGTTCTGTTTAAAGTTGGTCACTGTTAATCTGCTACTCTAAGCGTGCAAGTGGCATTTCTATCGTCTGACCTAACGGCAGAAGATAAACACGCCACGATAAGACCACGAGACATATTGCTGACACTCGCCTACTTCGCTAGAGCGATAAGTCAGATAATCAGATGGTGTGTGTACCGAAGGTGTTATAGTACGCACACCACAGAGTGGTCCTGTCGTGTGGAATGGCACAATAGGCTGCCAAAAAGTGTGTGTGTGATGTGGTTTTGACATTTGTGTCTTGAAAGTGCAGACGAACTCCTCAGCGATACCATTGGATGACAGATGGAATGGTGCTGTATGAAGAAGGGAGAGGCTATACACAGCACAAGAGTAAGAATATTTGGTGGAGGTGAACTGGGGCCACAGTAGGTTTAGAGAGGTCTTGCAGGGCTTAAATATGAACAAGCAGTTTGAGCTAAGGAGGTGGATACCATCCGAGTCACAAACGGAAAACCCATGCTGGCATCGGTGGCTATGAGCCAAGAGGCACCAAGATAGGAACCAGCAAAATCGAGAGGGAGGTGGGAACAAGGAGTGGACACAGGGGGCCACGGAAAATATCTTAGACCCGAGGCAGCTTTGTCGTTCTGGCATGTGGAGCAGGCAGCGACCATACTGGCTGTTGCAGCATCCATGCCCCTGCAGTAGACATATTGCTGTGCTAGCCACTTAGTCAGGGCCACTGCCCAGTGACACTCGTTGAGGAGCTCAAGGACCTGGACATGGAGGGAACGCAGGAGGACCACATATGTTTGGCTGTTTTTGCCCTGGATAAGAACAACACTTTGCATTGTAGAACTTGTCGATGCAACCAAAACTCCTAGAGGTTGAGGTGTGGTATAATCTTGCAGTTTGGGGGCCAATCACAGTGGATGTATTATCAGACGTCATGGATGATGACATTACTGGCCGTTTGGTGCCAGACGAAGTCCATGTCAGGGGAAGCCAGGCAACTGCATCCGCTTCCTTTGTATGCAAGTGGAAGCAGACTTATGGGTCGGCGTCAAAGGCTGGATACTGTCCTATGGGCAGCCTGGAAAGAAGATAGGCATCAGCATGATGTGCTGTGGACAGAACAGGTCCCATATGTCTATCTGGAGAGGTCAAGAGCCCAGCATAGAAAGGGTACATTCTCTTGGTGGGGATGGGGGTAGTCAACTTGAGCAGTGGAAGCTGTTGCTTATGGTCGGTCAGAAGGATGAACTCAAATATATAGTCGTAGTCATGGAACTTTACAATTCGATGTATGATAACTAGTGCCTCCCTCTTGATCTGATTGTGTTGCATTGCAATTATTCAAGTTTTTGGAAACAATAGCGATGTGACATTCCTCACCATCCATAACATGGGAGAGAACTAACCTCACACCATAATCCGATGCATCAGCTGCCAAGACTAGAGGCTTGGAAGGGTCGAATGCAATCAGTCAAGTGGGGAGCAGGAGTGAATGCAGTAGGTCTCTAAACGCTCTGTTGCATTGTGGTGATCATTACCATCGGACATTTTTGAAGGGCAGATGGTACTAATGTTCATCCAGGGCTGTGGCATGTGGGATGTCACCAGTAGTAATTATGTTGTCTAAGTACTGATTTCAATTTAGATCTGTCTTTGGACTCCAGTAGCTTCTGAATAACCTCAAAACACTGAGGGGTTAGGTGGATTCTGAAAGCACTAAACAATTGTCCAAGTTTTCCACTTGTTGAATTAAGAGATCACATTTGTCCTTCTTGTGCAAAAACTGAACCCTACAAAAATGGAAAAGCGAGCATTCAAATTGTGCTCAATGTCCTCAGCAAATTTGCCAGACACCAGGATAACGTCTAAGAAATTCGCCATTCCAGGGTCATTATAGAACAACTGTTCAAAATATGTCTGAAAAATGGCAGACACACTAGGAATGCCAAACTGCAGTCGACTATATAAAGTGAAAAGGAGTGCTGATCACAAGCTTTTCACAAGAAGCTGCATCTGAAGGTGTCCCACAAATCAGTCTTGGTGAACATTTTACCATCCCTGAACTTATAATGTCTTTCACTTTGGAATTGGGGCAGATGTCTGTCATTGACTGAGAGCTAACTGTAGCACTAAAATCACCACAGATCCTGAGAATGCAGTTTGGCTTTCCCACAACCTCTATGAGAATGGCAAATCTGCTGTTTGAGACCAGCATGAGAATTCCCTCATCTTGAGGCCGCTGCAGTTTCTGGTGAGGCCTGTTGCATGGAGTGAATGGGATGGTGTGAGCCTTACAGAACTTTGTTCCTTTCATGAGAAAGAGGGGAATGTGGGCTTCGAAATTAGTGATCCTGGAGGAAGGTGCTGAAAACGTTGCCAAAAAGCTCTGACGTCTATGAACTATCCACGACGCTAATGGTGAGATTGGGGCTGCGAAAAGGCCCAGACCAAGGATATTAGAAGCACCATGGGCGGCCACCACCTGAATCCGAACTGTGAAACTCGTGGAACCGTACTCAAACTGAGTCGAAAATTCACTGGAGATGGAGATGAGATTGTTACCAAAACTATGCAGGGGGTGACAAAATACTGAAGGGAATGTGTGCCCCCACTTTCTGATACATAGGCTAGTCGATAATGGGGGTAGAGGTGCTGGTGTTTCTCTTCAGGTCCAAAAGTACTCAGTCAGTTAGGATATAGAAAGACTTCAACTTCCTAGAGGGTGGAACAATGGACTGCCCCAAAGATACTGCAATGAGGTCAGTGTCCGCTATTGCCAATCTTGAGTCATGAGACGCAACGAAAGTCCGATCAACAGGCATCATCATGGAAGTGTAACTGTCTTTGGTCATTTGGCCAGATTTGCTGCCAGCAGAACTCTTTGTCTGCCTGAAGTGGCGTTGTGATCATTGGTGTGACTGGATATTCATCCACAGTTCGTTGAGTTCAAGGACGACTGATCGCTGCAATCTATAATTTACAATATTACAGTCGTTGAGTGCAACCGGACAGCACGACCTATGCTTACCCTATCAGGCAGACAGATGAGGGCAGCTGACGTTATTGCACATACAATAGCTACTTATACACTGTCACTCATCATAGCAAAACTAGTGATACACGAGCACAACTGCAGGTAAAGTGTGGGTGACAGCTAGTCTATAATAAATTTCAGCTGAATTAGATTATGTGGAATCAAATGATGAGTGGATGAAGAGGACCAAATAAATGTAGATGCACTGTCATTAAAACAAAAATACAAAAACCATTCAGCAGTGCTAAACGCACAATGTAATGAATATGATGTGATGTTGGAAAAATTGTGTGGGGACTACTACCTCGATTTATTGATTTTTGCTGGCAGTCGTTTGGACGAAATTGTACGCGAGCACACCCGCTGGATTTAAACTGTAATGGTCCCTGATGTCGCACTGACATTGAAGTTTTGAGTCTGGCCTGAAGTCATGATTGGTAAGCCGATAGGTTGATGTGCTGGCGCATGCTGGTGCCAGCACACCAGGTGGCAAACGAGTTCCGAGAAGATCGACAGAGGCCAAATCCAGACTCGCAAGAGACGCCCCGCTAACGGTCTCTTGGCTACCAGTATTTAGATCGAATCAGCAGACTCGAGGGCCAATTAATTCATATCCGTCGCTCCGAGTGAGTTCCAGTCTGTCATCAGTCGCAGCCCAGTGGGAGTCGCAGTCACAGCCTCTAACTCAGACAGCCCATTGCGACCAGAGGAGTGTATATAGCGACTTGTAAATCACAATCCTGTGACGCCAGTGATCCATAAGTATCGCTTTGTTCCACACGGTCCTGTTCTTTTCTGGGTTTATGGCAACAGTGGTCACCTCGATAGAGATGTGGTCCAGAAACGCACTAGCTCTGATATGTACTTCATTGGAGGTCCTGATGGTTTAGAGCGCCGCCACCAGGAACAAATTCGCCCATGTCATTTGCATCTTGTTTGATTATTCTTGTTTTCTTTCCCCATATTCACAGCTTAAAAGGACCGCACGGCCTTCGCAGCCGATCCCTGGAGCCTTCAGGGCACCACAGGAGGAGTGGATGGGCGATGCGCCCTCATCCCTGCCGTCCCCGCTCGCCGACCCCATGGACCTGGGCACGCCATCGCCATCGCCGTCACCGTTGCCGTCATCGCCCCAGCACAAGCCCTCAGGACTGGACACGTGCCCTGGCAGGAGTTTGCTGGAGTTGGTCCTGTTGCCTCGCAAGCCAGATGCTGGGGTACAGTCGGGAGTATGCCGTCCTCTACAGTCACGGCTCCCGGCCCATCTGTATGTCCAGCGTCCTGCCTCCCTCCCCATTGTCGTTCGCAGCCTCACTACGTGACAACAGTGCGGCATTTTGCGGGTGAGGTATGTGCTGGCGTACGCTGGTGCCAGTACATCAGGCGGCAAAGAGGTTGTCAGAAGATCGATGGAGGCCAAAAAACAGAATCACATGAAACGCACCACCAAGGCCCTCTCAGGCGCCAGTGTTTCGATCGCCGCCGCAGACCGGAGGGCAAGTTAGTTCTAGTCTGTCGCACTGAATGTGTTCCAGTCAGTCATCAGTCGCAGACCAGTGGGAGTCGCAGTCACAGCCTCTAGCTCAGAGTAAGACAGCCCATAGTGACCAGATGGAGTGTAAATAGCTGACTTCTACTTTACCAACAGAGAGGCTAAGATGGACTAGAATGGAAGAGCTTGAACCACAACGATGTCTTGAGTGATTTTCTATCCATATAAATAAAGAACCCAGTTAATATATGAGAGCAGTTTGTGTTATAGAAAAAATGTACCGGCTACCAAACATCCTCTCCTTGCTGCCTATGGTACAGCTCTATAGATACGAGGAGACGACATCAGAGATGGCGACAAGAGTAATTCTGAAGAAGAATTTGCTTGCTTGTGTTTCAGACTGCAGGGGTTCATTTGTTCAAATGTTTGACACTTTGTTGTTGTCTTCTTGCATGAATTCCAGGAGCGGAGCCGCAGAACTAACCAAATTTCTCTTTTCAGAGGCTTTTCTTGCTCTTTGCTATAACATATTTGTGTAGACCACGGCTACCCCTCCCCTTCCACCCCTGAACCCGCGCCACAGCCGGAGACGGCCAATGTGATGGATCTATCACAAGTTTCTCAGTTTCAGAACCAACAAATTACTGCTTCCTGGCCATGGCAACGGGTGCACATAAGACTTTGCAGGACCATTCTTGTCCACTTGGTGGCTCATAATGGTACACTCTCTTAGCAAATATCCATTTGCAGTGCCTATGAAGTCTACCACCTCACGCAGCACCATTGAAGTGTTGTCGTCAATATTTTGCATTGAAGGTTTGCCAGAACCCCTTGTGCCGGACAGTGGACAGCATTTCACTTCCCTTCAATTTGAACAGTTTTGTGAACGCAGCAGCATTCTGCATCTAACAAGTGCTCCGTTTCACCCTCAGTCCATCGGAGAAGCAGAACGCTTTGTACGCACTTTCTGGCTACGGATGACTAAGATTCGCACCACCCACATACGGGAACAGGCGCTGAAACTCTTTCTTGCCACTTATCGCTCCACCCATCAGAGGGACCATCACTGGCGGAACTTCTGCATGGCCGCCGCCATCGGACGCTGCTACAGCTGCAACACCCACTGCAGCGTCGAGCACCACCAATGGTCCGCAAGTATCATTTGGCGATGCGCGATCTTGTTCTTTTCAGGGCTTGTGTCAACCGTGGGCAGTGGGGACGAGACGTGATCCAGGAACGCATTCGCTCCTATATGTACTTAAATGTAGGTCCTGATGGTTTGCAGCGCCCCCTCCAGAAACAAATTTGCTTATGTCATTTTCCCCATGATTCTTCTGCTTTTTTCCCTAGATTCATAGCTTCAAGGAACTGCCCAGGCTTTACAGTAGCCTCCAGGTGCCACCAGGGCACTGCAGGAGGAGCGGATGGACGATGCACTCTCGCCCATGTTGTCCCCAATCTCCGACCCCGTGGTCCTAGACCCGCCATCGCCGTCGCTGCCATCGCCCCAGCACACGCCCTCAGCAACTTTCTGGAGGATGTTCCTGTTGCCCCGCAAGCCAGTTGATGCGGTACAGTAGGGAATATGCCATCCTCCAGTCACAGCTACTGGACTACCTCTACGTCCAGCATCCTGCCGCCCTCCCCCTTGTCATTTGCAGCCTCACTACACGGCAACGTTGCGCCATTTGGGGGGGGGGAGGGGGGAAATGTGCTGACGTATGCTGGTGCCAGCACACCAGGTGGCAAGGAGGTTGCCAGAAAATCGACAGAGGCTAAAAACAGACTCACAGGAAACGCACCGTTAATGCCCTCTCGGTCACCAGCATTTAGATCACCACTGCGGACCAGAGCACAAGTTAGTTCGAGTAAGTGACACCGAGTGAGTTCCAGTCTGTCATCAGTCGCAGCCCAGTGTGAATCGCAGTTGAGCATGTGCTCAGACAGCACGTAGCGATTAGAGGTGTGTACATAGTGGACTTGTACTGAGCTTGCAGTGAGGTTAACACGGAGTACAAAGGAAGATGTTGTACTACAACCACTATCTTGAGTTAAGTAATTTTCAATTCTTATTAATATAGAACCCAGTTTATATATGCATGCAGTTTGTATTATAGAAAGAGGATTCTGGCCACCAAACATCCTCTCCTTGATTCCCATGGTACGGCTCCACAGAGACAACGAGACGACATAATTATCGAGTGCCAGCGACAAGCAGCGATATTTCGTAAAGGTCCATTAGTAGCGGTGTTGATATTGTTATGGTCTTCGGTCTGGAGACTGATTCATTGCAGCTCTCCACATTACTCTGTCTTTTGCAAGACGGTTCATCGCTGAATAACTACTGTAACCTACAACCAGTTAAACGTGCATCCTTCATTCATCGCTTGACATCTCACACTCTTCCCCCCGTCACAAAATTGATGATTACTTAAAGGCTCAGAATTGATTGCCTGTCATTGTGAAATTGTCAGTCTGTTCTTATACTGATTAAATACGTCAATGCTGATTATCAGCAGCCTCAGTGTTTGCAATACTTAAGCCATCATTTTCCGTTTTAATATTGGCTCCACATAGGATAATTCAAAAATGGTTCAAATGGGTCTGAGCACTACGGGACTTAACTACTGAGGTCATCAGTCCCCTAGAACTTAGAACTAGTTAAACCTAACTAACCTAAGGACATCACACACACATCCATGCCTGAGGCAGGATTCGAACCTGCGACCGTAGTGGTCACGCGGTTCCAAACTGACGCACTTACAACCGCACGGCCACACCGGCCGGCACATTGGATAATTATTGCATCTGAGCGTATTTCAGTAGTTGCATTCTGGGTCGTTATCTCAGGAATGGGCAGATACAGTTCGGTGATTCTGGGATACTCCCAAAGGGATCAGTCCTGTCTCGTTTCTGAGAGTAGTGCTGCTAAGTGTAAATGGGCCACATATGGACCTGGTACGGCACCGTATGCTTCCCTTAGGCCAGGTGTCGATCAGCTGCACCCGCAGTTGCTTTTTCTGAACACGATGGTCAGAACAGCGTGAGTGTCCATCGCCGGTGTGATGAGCTATGACGAAAATTCAGCCCTGTGCAGAATGCTGCCCATTTAAGGAAACAGAAGCTATTCAGTCAGAGCACCGGTCTACAGAATTCCTTTGCTGTAGTCGGCAGATTTTCGAGAAAGCAGGAGAGTAAAACGCCACCCGCAGATACAGATCTCTGTCTCTTTTGTGGGAAAAGAAATACTGAATTCGTTCTAGAATTTCCTTTCTCCCTTTGTAGATGCGAGGTGCCAGCACCTGGACGTTTTCTCAGCGAACTGTGAGCGGCCTCTCGTGTCGTACAAATCACGAGAAAGAACTCCACTGGTTACTCCTTAAAATTTACCAGAGAGCTGATTGCATCTGATAAGAGTGGGATTTTTGTGCTTAACGTTTAGGAATGGTGCTCATGTAAACTCAAGCCATTGGCTCGTTGATTAAACATTTCCAAGAAGAAGGGTTTAGCAGCTCTATTACGAGCATTTTCACTGGCTAGAATTTGTGATATCACCGCAGACACCACACTTGCTAGGTGGTAGCTTTTAAATCGGCCGCGGTCCGCTAGTATACGTGGGACCCGCGTGTCGCCACTATCAGTGATAGCAGACCGAGCGCCGCCACACGGCAGGTCTAGAGAGACTTACTAGCACTCGCCCCAGTTGTACGGACAACTAGCTAGCGATGCAACACTGATGAAGCCTGGCTTATTTGCAGAGAAGATAGAATAGCCTTCAGCTAAGTCAATGGCTACGACCTAGCAAGGCGCCATTAACAGTTGCTATTATTTATAACATACGGTCAAGAACGATGTATACAAATGATGGATGAAAGTTAAGTATTCCAGCAGCTACGTACTTTTCTTTATAGCATTCATTCCGTATCCTGTTTCAGACCTCACGCCAGCCTGCGTGAGTTTAAGCGCGTGCCTTTCGGCTACTTCCGAGTGGCGTGGCTGTCTTGCTACGCCACTACATTTTTTCCAGTGCCGCATCGTAGTGCCGAAACGGGGGTGAGTGCTAGTAAGTCTCTCTAGACCTGCCGTGTGGCGGCGCTCGGTCTGCTGTCATTGAAAGTGGCGACACGCGGGTCCGACGTATACTAGCGGACCGCGGCCGATTTAAAAGCTACCACCTAGCAAGTGTGGTGTCTGGCGGTGACACCACAAGAATTTAATGGAGTTTTGACATTGGCTAAAGATTGCTTATGTGAACTTTGGGAAGAGCAGAGAGGAGATAGCTTTCCCGTGGGACTGTGGTTCAAGAGTTGGGAGAAGGCACTCGATATTCAGTTCTGTTGGACGACACAGTTCTCCAGCTGATTTTCTGCGGCTCGGTGGGAACGTTTTATTTCTGAGAGATGAAACGGTATCGAGCGGCCAATCTTTTGGCAGCTGTCCACAAATCTCCAAACTCCAGCTTCAATTACGGTGTGAATCTCCACCAGAGGCGACTGGGAATGAGAGTTATCAGTTGTCTGGTAGGAGCATGGTTTCGAATAACTTACAATTCCGGATTGACTGGATTTCAAATTCTAAAGGTGGCAGGGGTAAAACACAGGGAGCGAGAGGCCATTTACAATTTGTACAGAAACCAGATGGCAGTTATAAAGAGTCGAGGGGCATGACAGGGAAGCAGTCGTTGGGAAGGGAGTGAGACAGGGTTGTAGCCTCCCCCCGATGTTTTTCAATCTGTATATTGAGCAAGCAGGAAAGGAAACAAAAGTAAAATTCGGAGTAGGTATTAAAATCCATGGAGAAGAAATAAAAACTTTGAGGTTCGTCGATGTCGTTGTAGTTCTGTCAGAGACAGCAAAGGACTTGGAAGAGCAGTTGAACGGAATGGACAGTGTCTTGGAAGGAGGATATAAGATGAACATCAACAAAAGCAAAACGAGGATAATGGATGCTGAGGGAATTAAATTATGAAACGAGACACTTAAAATAGTAAAGGAGTTCTGTATTTGGGGAGCAAAATAACTGATGATGGTCGAAGTAGAGAGGATATAAAATGTAGACTGGCAATGGCAAGGAAAGCTTTTCTGAAGAAGAGAAATTTGTTGACATCGAGTATAGATTTAAGTTTCAGTAAGTCGATTCTAAAAGTATTTGTATGGAGTGTAGCCATGTATGGAAGTGAAACATCGACGATAAATAGTTTGGACAAGAAGAGAATAGCAGCTTTAGAAATGTGGTGTTACCGAAGAATGCTGAGGATTAGATGGGTAGATCACATAACTAATGAGGAGGTGTTGTTGTTGTGGTCTTCAGTCCTGAGACTGGTTTGATGCAGCTCTCCATGCTACTCTATCCTGTGCAAGGTTCTTCATCTCCCAGTACCTACTGCAACCTACATCCTTCTGAATCTGCTTAGTGTATTGATCTCTTGGTCTCCCTCTACGATTTTTACCCTCCACGCTGCCCTCTAATGCTAAATCACTTATTTTACTCCCTAAATAGCAAAACTCCTTTACTACTTTAAGTGTTTCATTTCCTAATCTAATCCCCTCAGCATCACCCGATTTAATTTGACTACATTCCATTATCCTCATTTTGCTTTTGTTAATGTTCATCTTATATCCTCCTTTCAAGACACTGTCCATTCCGTTCAACTGCTCTTCCAAGTCCTTTGCTGTCTCTGAGAGAATTACAATGTCATCGGCGAACCTCAAAGTTTTTACTTCTTCTCCATGAATTTTAATACCTTCTCCGAATTTTTCTTTTGTTTCCTTTACTGCTTGCTCAATATACAGATTGAACAACATCGGGGAGAGGCTACAACACTGTCTCACTCCTTTCCCAACCACTGCTTCCCTTTCATGCCCCTCGACTCTTATAACTGCCATCTGGTTGATGTACAAATTGTAAATAGCCTTTCGCTCCTTGTATTTTACCCCTGCCACCTTCAGAATTTGAAAGAGAGTATTCCAGTTAACGTTGTCAAAAGCTTTCTCTAAGTCTACAAATGCTAGAAACGTAGGTTTGCCTTTTCTTAATCTTTCTTCTAAGATAAGTCGTAAGGTTAGTGTTGCCTCACGTGTTCCAACATTTCTACGGAATCCAAACTGATCTTCCCCGAGGTCCGCTTCTACCAGTTTTTCCATTCGTCTGTAAAGAATTCGTGTTAGTATTTTGCAGCTGTGACTTATTAAACTGACAGTTCGGTAATTTTCACATCTGTCAACACCTGCTTTCTTTGGGATTGGAATTGTTATATTCTTCTTGAAGTCTGTGGGTATTTCGCCTGTCTCATACATCTTGCTCACCAGATGGTAGAGTTTTGTCATGACTGGCTCTCCCAAGGCCATCAGTAGTTCTAATGGGATGTTGTCTACTCCCGGGGCCTTGTTTCGACTCAGGTCTTTCAGTGCTCTGTCAAACTCTTCACGCAGTATCTTATCTCCCATTTCATCTTCATCTACATCCTCTTCCATTTCCATAATATTGTCCTCAAGTACATCGCCTTTGTATAAACCCTCTATATACTCCTTCCACCTTTCTGCCTTCCCTTCTTTGCTTAGAACTGGGTTTCCATCTGAGCTCTTGATATTCATACAAGTCGTTCTCTTATCTCCAAAGGTCTCTTTAATTTTCCTAGTGAGATAGGCCTCTACATCCTTACATTTGTCCTCTAGCCATCCCTGCTTAGCCATTTTGCACTTCCTGTCGATCTCATTTTTGAGACGTTTGTATTCCTTTTGCCTGCTTCATTTACTGCATTTTTATATTTTCTCCTTTCATCAATTAAATTCAATATTTCTTCTGTTACCCAAGGATTTGTATTAGCCCTCGTCTTTTTACCTACTTGATCCTCTGCTGCCTTCACTACTTCATCCCTCAGAGCTACCCATTCTTCTTCTACTGTATTTCTTTCCCCCATTCCTGTCAATTGTTCCCTTATGCTCTTCCTGAAACTCTGTACAACCTCTGGTTTAGTCAATTTATCCAGGTCCCATCTCCTTAAACTCCCACCTTCCCACCTTTTTGCAGTTTCTTCAGTTTCAATCTGCAGTTCATAACCAATAGATTGTGGTCAGAATCCACATCTACCCCTGGAAATGTCTTACAATTTAAAACCTGGTTCCTAAATCTCTGTCTTACCATTATATAATCTAGCTGATACCTTTTAGTATCTCCAGGATTCTTCCAGGTATACAACTTTCTTTTATGATTCTTGAACCAAGTGTTAGCTATGATTAAGTTATGCTCTGTGCAAAATTCTACAAGGTGGCTTCCTCTTTCATTTCTTCCCCCCAATCCATATTCACCTACTATGTTTCCTTCTCTCCCTTTTCCTACTGACGAATTCCAGTCACCCATGACTATTAAATTTTCGTCTCCCTTCACTACCTGAATAATTTCTTTTATCTCGTCATACATTTCATCAATTTCTTCATCATCTGCAGAGCTAGTTGGCATATAAACTTGTACTACTGTAGTAGGCAAGGGCTTTGTGTCTATCTTGGCCACAATAATGCGTTGACTATGCTGTTTGTAGTAGCTAACCCACACTCCTATTTTTTTATTCATTATTAAACCTACTCCTGCATTACCCCTATTTGATTTTGTATTTATAACCCTGTAATCACCTGACCAAAAGTCTTGTTCCTCCTGCCACCGAACTTCACTAATTCCCACTATATCTAACTTTAACCTATCCATTTCCCTTTTTAAATTTTCTAACCTACCTGCCCGATTAAGGGATCTGACATTCCACGCTCCGAGGAGGTATTGAATAGAATTGGGATGAAGAGGAGTTTGTGGCACAACTTGACTAGAAGAAGGGATCGGTTCGTAGGACATGTTCTGAGGCATCAAGGGATCACTAATTTAGTATTAGAGGGCAGCGTGGAGGTTAAAAATCGTAGAGGGAGACCAAGAAATGAATATACTAAGCAGATTCAGAAGGATGCAGGTGCAGTAGGTACTGGGAGATGAAGAAGCTTGCACAGGATAGAGTAGCATGGAGAGCTGCATGAAACCAGTCTCAGGACTGAAGACCATGACAACAGCAAACAATTATGGAATCTTGATATTTTTGATAGGTGTTCCAAGGCTCATTAACGGTCCAGTCAGTTGTCCTAGCTGTATGTGTGGCGAACTATTCCTTGTGGCAAGGTGGGAGCAATCATTATGCAGACACTGTAATCGTATCTTTATGTCAATGAAGACGACTGTTCCATTCTTGCTTATTCTCCACGTTCTTTCTCAAATGAATCAATCATTACTTCAGACAGGTCATTATCCATAAACGTTAGTTGTTTTATTTGTTCTTTGTCCCCTCAATATCACTTTGTCAGGAAATTCACGTCATATATTCGCCATATAGGTTTCATAATAAATCGGAGTCAAATTGAACCACTGTCTTATTTCAGTAAACATATAAACCCCCTTTATATTGATATTATCAGTGCTGTTGGAAAGAACTAAGACTGAGGGGTATCCTATACCTAACAAGAATACTAAAAAAGTTTCTATAAAATTTATTTCTGGCTGACAAGCTCAAAATTAGTGTATCTCCATGAAGGTTGCTAGTTTAGTTGCTATTTAGATTTACGGTGTATCAGACGCGAAGCAGATTACAATTGAATTAATAATGTTTATCAACGGCGAGTAGATTTGTCTTTTGTAGAAAGGACTTCAAAGTCTGTATCGTCCACCTCTGTCTTAAATATGAGACAAATGTGAATGTCGTTAGCTCTTGTAAGCCAGGAAAAACCAACAGTGCATAATACATACGTGAAGAAACTTAACATACAGTGCTGAAATCATTTATAGACGAATGACTGCCTGGGTTGTGAAGTGCTGCGTCTCATTTAAGAGTCAGGGAGTTCGTCTAATGCGCTATGACGAAGCCCAAGGAGGATGAATGACTATTCTGCCTACGTTGTACATTAATATGCAATTCTGTTTCTTAAAAGCTTTAGTGAATCGCAAGGACCGCTTTGCAGGATTCGACCAGCACATCAATCTTTGGGCTTCTCTGTTTTAATTCCAGAAAATTCCTGGTATGTGACATAGGACTCAACAATTATCTACTAACATGGATAGTTACATATTTTCAGAATTTTCCAAGTTCACAACTTTAGTATCCTTTAATGCAATGAGTAGATTCTCGTCCTCCATCGGATGTAATTTGATGAATTACAACCTTTTCTTAAACCAGAAGTAATGAAAGGAAATAAACTTTCTTTACTGTGTGATGTGCAGCACACAATATGTCATAGAAGGACATTACGCATAGAATTGAAGACAGTCTGCTGCTTGTATTTATTTTAGTGTATAAGCTTATTTCGGCTTTATTATCTTCATCAGGACATGTCCTGACGTAATTAGACACATGTCAACTTTGAATAAACTTACATTGCTTTCTGCAGTTGTCAAATGTAATACTTTTAGTAACATTCTGAAGTTGTTGTACAATTTGTTGTTACATGTATCTTATAATACATTTTTTACTGTGAGACAGTCGTAAGATTGGCCACTAGTTGTTTACTCAAACATGTTTATCTATCTAAGCGTCTTTCAGTAAAGAACTATTTGTAAAACTTACCACCGTCGGATGGTAAAAAATTTATTACAGTATACATGCAACAATAAATTATACAACAACTTTAAAACGTCACTAAAAATATTACATCTGACAGCTGCATACAGCAATAATAGTTTATTCAGAGTTGACACATTTTCATCTACAACGTCATATATGTACTGATAAAGGTGATAAAGCAGAAATAAAAGTTCAAATGTGTGTGAAATCTTATGGGACTTAACTGCTAAGGTTATCAGTCCCTAAGCGTACACACTACTTAACCTAAATTATCTTAAGAACAAACACACACACCCATGCTGGAGGGAGGACTCGAACCTCCGCCGGGACCAGCAGCACAGTCCATGACTGCAGCGCCCTTGACCGCTCGGCTAATCCCGCACGGCTAAAGCAGAAATAAGCTGACATACTCAAATAAATATGAAGCAGCATACTGTATCCAATTCTGTTCATAAAATCTCTTCACTTCATAATGTTATCCCTTGGAGTAAATGCAGCTCGTTCCAGAGAGTGCATAGCTATCTTGTTGCAGTCATTTCTATATCATCACTGGCTGTACTAGGCTGTATAGCAAAACTTCACATAATATACAATTTACACACATACCGAGAAGTTAGTAGAGGGATGGGGATAACATAGGGCTCATTTGTCGGGGCCACCCTGTTCATAGCGTTATTCCGTTGTGTGACAATTGTGGTTCAAATGGCTCTGAGCACTATGCGACTCAACTTCTGAGGTCATCAGTCGCCTAGAACTTAGAACTAATTAAACCTAACTAACCTAAGGATATCACACACATCCATGCCCGAGGCAGGATTCGAACCTGCGACCGTAGCGGTCACGCGGTTCCAGACTGAAGCGCCTTTAACCGCACGGCCACACCGGCCGGCTGACAATTGTGCTTAGCACATCTAAGCTCATGGGGAACTATCTGCCCCTCAAAAGATCCAAGTGATGCAGATCACTGTGGCATGTCCAGCTCACATGGCACTCATCAAGTGTAGATATTCATGTAATAAGTGGCACTACAATTCTGTTGGTTTGTGTCCACGTAAAGTGGAGAATATCGATTTGTAACTGGTCCAAGGGTGTTACTAACAGTAGTAAATGAAATTGACATAAAGCTATCGAGTTTTAACGCACGATTGTGTGAAGTGCCGCAGAAATAACTTAGATAGTCGTAACTCGTTCTCTGCAAGGTCGACGCTGGGATACATCTCAGGAAAATAAAAATCATCTGGAAACGAAGTTTCACTGCGGCGTGAAATATATATAAAATAACCGTTCATGAATGTGTATAAATTAACCGTTCGATGTAATAAACCATGACGGAGTAAATTGTTATAGATGGAGCAGAGCATGTTCAACATAGCAGTTTTATTCAAATCATTTAAACTACTACAGAAATCAACAGAGTATCTCCATTAAATCACAGATCGCCATACAAACCAATCAGCCTCGCCTGCTAAAATCAATTAGTCAGAGCTTAGCATTCCGCCCTCAATCAGGCACACATCGGTCTCCTTCCAGAGTAGCTAGACAGCGGGTCGTTGCTGTCGTTGAATATTGTCCCAGGAGAAGCAGCACGGACTGGTGAGTTAGGAGGATCCAGAACTGGCTGAAGGACTCAGTTGGATCAGCCTGACACAGCCGCAATATTTCCGCTGTTGTTGAAATCGAATTACTCCACGAGACGTCACTGCGTGGGCGCGCGGCTGCGCTCTGTTCTGCTATGCCTGCAGCGTGCCGCAGTACTGTTGCGTGGCGTTTCCAGTGTGTGCCGGGACTGCAGATATGTAGCTGAGGAAAAAAAAAAGAAACATGACGTATCTTTGTCGAGTTGATCTTTAAGACATCACGACTACATCTCATACCCTCCTATTCTCATTTCGTAAATTTTCACGGCATTCACGATTGAACGACGGTACATGCGGTAATTTTCAAGTTCGGAATGTGAGAACTGGAGTGCAGTTGTGCCTCCGCCGCCTTCCATTTCTTTAGTTAATCTCGACTATTTGGCTTCATTTCGAAAAACTGGCTCACCTAAGCAGACGTACTCGATTCGTTTGTTGTTTACAAGAATGTGGAGGAGAACAAACAGATTTGATACGTGCGTCTATAGTCAGATCTATGGGGCGTATAAGTTAATTTAGAGGGTGTCCCAGGAGGAATGGTTATTATTCAGGGATATTCACTCTAAGCGGAAAGGCCTAGTAGCGCCGCGTTCTAAAATACGTATTTTAAGACCAGCTTAATCCAACCTAATCGTCAGATAGGTGGGGCCTAGGAAGACTGCGTCATCGGTTCGCTAGACAAACAGTTCAAACAAATTGTATTATTGAGTTTTATTAAAATAGAAAATGACAATACTTAACTTTGAAAATCACACACGTGTCCCGCAAACAAAAGGGCGGCATGCAAAATAAGAAATTTTCTTCAGTATAAACTATTACATACGTTGTACAAGCAAAGTGATTAGTGTCGATGCTGCTATAGAACTCGCTAATCTTGAAGTTACATTTCAACTGCGTCGCGAGCAGTCGGGCGCGGCGCTTATGTCCCTTTGCATAGGAGCCGCTGCTGCCGCGTTATCGTCCTGGACAATGGTTGGCCAGCGTGCAATTGGCTGACCTCTTCTCACAGCCCTCTCTGCTCTATCGTTCCCGACTGGCGTGCCGCCGCTTGCCTTTACGTCGTAACAAAATCTATGAACAATTCTTCATATTCGATACTATGAAACAAGTCTTTACATCGAGAAACAAATCTCTCCTACTGCAACCTCTTTCCTTCCTTATTTTGAGAAGAGATAGTATGGACCAAAACAAGGAATGAATGTCCGGTAAATGTGGGTTTCAAAGAGCATACCTCAAGAGCTATGAGCAATTTTTCAGTTGAAGAGATGTCTTGCAATTTAGTGTAAATGAACAAGACCTAATAGCTCGCAAGGTATGTACTTTAGATTTCATGTTTACTGGACTTTTTTCTTGTTTTGGTCTATACTACATACTCTGAAAGTTTGTCCTTAGAGTTCTGGTTCACCCCATTTGTCGTTTGATGCATAACTTCCGAATCACCATATATACGAGGGGCGTTAAGTACGAAATGTAACACATTTTTTTTGTAAAGGAGGTTGGTTTTATTCAGGTTCTGAATACACTATGTTATCCCCCATTCTTTAGGCTGCAAAGTCCTATTTTTCAACATAATCTCTTTCAATACGACTGTTTTACGTCACATTACTGGGAGGGCGTGTGTGCCCTCATGATACCACTCTACTGGTCGACGTCGGAGACAATGTCCTACCGCATCAGTAGCCGTCCCATCATCCCATCATCCACCTACTGCTTTCCACAGTGTGCATCCTTCATTGGACCAAACGGAAATCGGAAAGTGCGAAACTCGCGCTGTAGAATAAATGAGGAAGAACAGTCCACTGAATTTTTGTGAGCTCCTCTCTGATGCTCACGTTTGTGTGAGGACTTGCGTTGGCATCGAGAAGGAGAGTTCTTCTGTATTTCTGTGGCGACGATGAGAGTGTCTGCGTGTGGCCAGCCCGCACGCGCGACGTCGGTCAGATTTGCCGGACCTTGGTGCAATGATGATAGCCGCCTCGCCCAGCGACTCAGCGTGCTTTTGTTGACTACGAGGTCTCCGTAGACATTCTGCAAACGCTTATGTATATCAGCGATACTCCAGCTTTATGCCAGAAGAAATTCAGTGACAACTATCTGCTTGGAACGCACCTCCATTACAAACGCCATTTTGAAGGGTGCACATAACGACCCACAAAAAATTCCACATCTTTTCAAACAAAACTGTCCGAGAGAAAAACGTGTTGAATTACTTATTGAACGCCCCTCTATGCAGGGTGTCCTATTCATCTTGCTCACCTAAAATAACTTTTTTCCTGGCACATTAAATGAAAAATTGTTTCAATGAATGTTTTCTAAGGTCATTGCTGAGGGTATTCGTTTTACGTATCTACACAGATGTAGGAAATACGAGATGGAGGGTAAATTTTTTAAATGGAATTATGTACATTTTATTCGAGAATACACTCACCGGCTCCAACAGCTATTAAAAATGCATCACACTGAATATTTTTAACCACGAAACTAGTGCTTAAGGAAATGGTAAATAATACGTAAATTCTCTATGTGAAATGACACTTTATTTCATTAACTAAAACATTTAACCCGTTCAAGGCACGTTTGAACGTTTTACAAATTACCAATAAACGTTCAATGCAACAGCACTGCACTGTACAGTAACAGGTTCTTGTTATTGTCTAGTATCATATTATAGTACTTATTGTGAGGTAACGGGCGAGTTGTGGCGCCCTGGAAATATTACATGTTCGGAATTTGGGCGGCCGCACAGGGCGCTCTTCAAAGCCGGGGCGCGGCAGCAAACACGTGGCGGCAAACGTTAGCCGGACGAGAGGGGTAGCTCCAGCGCACGGTCCAGCCGCGTGGCTGGGAATTCTGCTGTGACGAGGACGGTGCTTTGTGTCGATGGAGTAGATGTCTATGCCGGGAGTGCCAAAGACGGCGGACTTTGTAAAACCAGGCATTTCATAGTTCGTGTAGAAATTAATAGTAGCCAGATGAATCAAGATACCTCAAAAAGAAACATGTACTATTATTTGCATGGCGATTCTGATGATGTAATCAGATTTTCAATATCTTTATTAGGTTAAAGTTTAGTATCTGACGGTAAATTATACAAGTAACACCCAGCAACGAATTTGCAAAATATAAATGCTTCATCCGATTTTGTCGATCGCCGTGTCTTTATAAAGCTATTAGTGTAAACATAAATTGGTATGAATTACAGGTATGCAACTTGAATAGTACTTGAGTTATTGGAGGTCAAAGTGGCAGATTACTATCGATCGCGTCACACCATAAGTACTCCACAGTTACACGACAAAACGGTAGCAGCATGCTTATAAATATATTTACTCATCTATGTCTTTGTTTATATCCGATATATACTATTCATGAGGAAATTGGTTAAATATTTACTGTGTTTTAGAAAGCACAGAGACATTACGCTCCTGCCTACCTTTTGCTTCTTTTCTTTTGATATAAGTTTATTGAATTGTTCATGTATTTAATAATGTATGTTAGAGCGTGTATATGGTCCAGCCGTAGGAATATTTATTTAATTTCAAGTATTTAACTGTAAATCCAGTATTTCGAATATGTTTCATTATGTTTGTGTGACTGTGCGTTGGCATGAAGACATGACGCGAGCGCTCTAGCCAATCACAGCACTGGACACGGGGAGTGCTGAACAGGACGGGACTGGACACGGAAAGTGCTGGACGGCGCGGCGGACGCGCAGTTGCGGCAAAGACTTGGGAGTGGAGCAGTCTGCGCGTGACCGCGAGAGTTAGAGATACTTCGGAGTGCCGACTTGCACTCTTGTGTGATTTTCGTGGCTACTGCAGTGAAGACGTAGTGTGCGTTTGGAAGTGAACGTCTCGCGAGCTACGTTGTTGTTCTTAGCCAATTACGTGCTGTAGGAATCTATTGTTTCGCTGTTATTCAACTTATATTTTATTTAATTGCTGGACCATCGACACCAATAAGTGTTTTGCAAAAATATACCACATTCTCAAAAATACTTCTACTATCGTACTCATCATTTAAAGTCGTTAAGATTTTATTTAATTGCAATCTTATCGTATACTGTAGACTCAGCAGTATTTGGCGTGTAATGCGGCAACTACGTATCCCAGCCCATAGACAGCGAAACCAGCCTAAACTTGTAATATTGCAACGTTGAGTCAGCGGGTGCGTAGTTTATAGAAAGCCCGCATTATGATAATACAGAAGTAATATGACCCTCTGTAGTAACTTTTACTGTAATACTCCCACTACATGAAAAACAGAGTGACATGCTCAAAATGGTAATCATTAGCATTCATGCATAGGGCCAGTCTGTGGATGAAGGGCGCCCTAAATTACCTTCTCGCCCCCAGGGGCTCAGCATTCATTTGCTGGGCACGGACTTGGCGACCCCGGGGTTCCTGAGTTGGGAACTGGTAAGCGCCGTCAGTCCCCTGTCACCGAAAGCTCTTAGCATACTTCAGAGACCACCGTGAGGTGCGGCGGTGGAACGTTGTATGTCTCAGGGAATGGGGATCTTGGCTTGACCGCCTGGATCGCGAGGAAGGAATAAACCTCTATAAACAACCCCTCAATCTCAAGGTGTGCTGTGCGCTGATGAGATGCATGGCTGTTGAGGTGGAGCAGTCGTTAGCGGGCAACCTCTGGGGAACCTGCCGCACCTCAGTTGTATAAAGCTTACCTAGGCACGCGGGGCTCTGTCTGGGTGGACACCTAGTTCCCCAGCTGCTCGTGGGAGCGAGTTTGCGACAGAGACTAAATTTCACAACACCTTGAACTACAGCAAGCGTGTTGTGACTTGCAGAGATCTCGTTGACATTCCACAAGACGAACTGAAGGCTGAATGGTCCCGGGAAGGAATTGTCGACGTACAATACGTTATGAAACGGGTGAATGGTGCTCTCATGAAGTCTTATACTTACGTTTAACAGCACCAAATTGCCAGAGCATGCGAAGGCAGGTTTCCTCCGTCTCATTGTATGGCCTTATTACCCCAACCTCATGCGGTGTTTTAAATGCCAACACTTTGGACACACTACTCTCGGCTGTAAAGGGGAAGCCACTTGCGGGAAATGTGGTAAAGCCGCCCATGAGGGAGTTGGTTGCTCCTCTCCTCCCAAGTGTCTCAACTGCTCTGGGGATCACCCTGCGTGGAGTAGGGAATGCAGAGTTTTCCTTGAGGAACGGAAGATCCAGGAACTTAAAACCACCGAACGCATCCCGTATGGTGAGGCAAAGAAAATCTACAAGCCCACGCAGCCGCCCACATTCGCTGGCTCCTTTTCTTCCGTTCTGAAACAGCCAGTCTTGAAAACCGATGCCGCTACACAAACGGAGGTTGCTACTGTCAGCACTAGCACCTGCGTTTGTCAATGTACGTGTGCTGCTGCCGTCCCTGTGAAGCCTGCTGCTCCTCCCCGGCCTTCTGACCAGGCCGTGGTAGCTGACGTCATGGAGCTTCCTGCCCCTTCCCGGGTCCAGTCTTGTGCACTGCCCAGCGCAGCTACACCCCCTACTGCTTCTGATGTTTTGGCTCCAATTCCACCTCGGGCCAGAAAACCTAAGTCAAAGCCAAAGGTAAAGACTCGCCCGCTAAAGGAGACTGAAGTTATACAGTCTGCTGAGGTTGATGTCATTCTCTCTGACGTCACTCTCGACTCCTCTTCAGAGGCGATGGAGGTTGATGTCAGACTGGGGCAATCATCTCGCCCCAAAACTGAGCCTCCACCTGTTGTGCGCTCTCCTCCCCGACAGAAAGTGAGAATGAAGGTCCTCCCACCCTGATAGATGGCTCCCATTATACAGTGGAATGGATTCCGGGCACATGTGGAGGAACTGAACCTCCTAGCACGGCAACGTCCCCTGTGCCTGTGTTTACAGGAAACGCATTTCAAACCATCTGATGCTCCTGTACTAAGGGGCTATACGTTTTATCGCAAAGATGACCTGACTGGAGAAAGGGCCAAAGGCGGAGTCGCCGTGTTCGTCAATAACGACCACCACTCCTCTGCTCTCCCCCTGGATACTGACCTGCAAGCAGTTGCAGCTGAAATTCATTCACGTCAGAGACTTACCGTTTGCTCCCTTTATTTACCCCCTCTGGGAGCAATGACCTTAGACGCTCTCACAGATCTTATCGACCAACTTCCCCGCCCATTTCTCCTCCTGGGAGACTTCAATGCCCATCATGTCCTGCGGGGCCCTACTTCTCTTTGCACTCGAGGTCGAATTTTGGAGAGCCTTCTAACATCTCAAGTGTTGTGCATCCTCAACACAGGTACTCCGACTCATTTCTCTACTGCTACTGGGTCATTCACAGCCATTGACCTATCTTTCTGCTCTCCAACCCTCACCGACTCTGTTCACTGGGAGGTCATTGACGACCTTCATTCCAGCGATCACTTCCCCATCCGCATTCATCTCCTGCATGGTGTATTGCTGGGGCAGAGGCCACCATTGTGGATGACTGGCAGGGCTAACTGGCCACTGTTCACTCGGTTGGCTGTCTTTGAACGCCACAACAGCGTACAGGAATGGGTATATCACATCACACTTGCGATCCATCATGCTGCTGACCTGTCCATAACACAGACTTCTGGCCCTCTTAAGCGGCGCCTTGTGTCTTGATGGACGGAAGAGTGCCGTTCAGCCATGCGGGACAGGCGTGCGACTCTTCACCGATTTAAATGCCGCCCAACAGCGGTCAATCTTACCGCCTTTCGAATCGCGAGAGCCAGGGCATGCCGTGTCATTAAAGAGAGCAAGAAAAGGTCATGGCAGGAGTTCCTGGACTCCATCATTCCACTTGTTCCACAAAAGTGGTTGAAGCCATCGAGAAGATTTCCGGTAAACGCAGCCGTTTACCAATAGCTGCAGTCCTGAACCAGGGATGCCTCCAAACAACACCCAGAGCCATTGCTCAGACGCTGGCAGAGCATTTAGCACAAAGTACTGCCACTGAAACCTAGGATCCAGCGTTTCGTCGCTACCGTGCGACTTTCGAAAGAGCGAACTTGGACTTTCGGTCGAACAGTTCTGAGGCCTACAGCTCCCCTTTCTCCATGTGGGAACTTGAATCGGCACTTACTGAGACTTCTGACACTGCACCAGGTTACGACCGCATCCGGTACTCCATGCTTCGACATCTGCCAGCGGCGTCAAAGGAAATCCTCCTCGAATGTTTTAATCTCATATGGCAGACAGGAGTGTTCCCCACCTCGTGAAGGGAGGCAATCCTCATCCCTCTCCTCAAACCAGGAAAGGACCGCACATGTCCACTAGTTAACGTAGTATCGCCTTGACAAGCTGTGTCGGAAAGACCCTGGAACGCATGCTTAACCGCCGTCTGGTTTGGCTGTTAGAGACCAAACAGCTCCTTAGCCGCTTTCAGTGTGGATTCCGAAAATTTCGGCCCACGGTCGATAACCTGACCCTCCAAGAGGCGGCTATTCAGCAGGCTTTCCTCCGTCAGCATCACTGTATCTGTATCTTCTTTGATATCAGTAAGGCATATGATACTACTTGGAGACACTGTATTCTTGCACAAATCCATCAATGGGGCTTTCGTGGCCGCCTCCCCATTTTCATTCGGTCTTTCCTGTCTCAGCGGTTTTTTCGGACCCGCGTTGGTAACACACTGTCTGATCGCTTTGAGCAAGAGAACGGTTTGCCCCAGGACAGTGTTTTAAGCGTTACCCTCTTTGCCATAGCCATCAACAGTATAACGTCTACAGTGAGGAGTCCAGTACAGTGTTCCTTATTTGTGGACCACTTTGCTGTTTTCTGTTCCACCTCCAGTGTAGCAACCGTGAGCCGTCAGTTGCAGCTAACAGCGCAGCGGTTAGAGGAGTGGGCTGCAAAGACGGGTTTTCGGTTTTCTGCCAATAAGTGTATTTGTGTTCATTTTAATCGTTCTCGTCGTCTTTTTACTTTGCCTGCCTTGCATATGGGGGATACTGTCCTACATTTTAGAGACGCAGTGCGGTTTCCGGGCCTAATTTTTGACTCCAGGTTGTCATGGCTGCCATACCTACGTGACATGAAAGCCAGAACCCTGAAGGCACTGAACATCCTCAAGTGCCTCAGCCACAGGTCTTGGGGAGCGGACAGGGCGCGTCTCCTTCAGTTTTATCGAGCTTTTGTGCATTCACGGCTGGACTATGGGTGCACAGTATATGGGTCAGCGAGGCCATCTTATTTGCGTATCCTTGACGCTGTTCACCATGCTGGGATTCGACTGGCCACGGGTGCTCATCGGACCAGTCCCGTACCCAGCCTCTGTGCTAAGGCTGGCGAACTGCCACTTGCCATCCGGCGGCAGCTCCTGCTGGTGCGCCAGGTTTGTAAGTTTCTTGCAGCTCCCAGCTCGCCTGCTCACCATCTTGTTGCCCATCCACCTCTGGATCGCCTTTTTTCCCACCGTCCCCGGGCTACGTTGCCGTTTGGGATCCATGTGCAACGTGTGCTAAAGTCGCTCGGTGTGGAGGCTGTACAACCCCAAATCCAGGGTTTTAAACGCCTGACACCCTGGTTACTGAAGAGGCCCGGAGTGATTTTAGATTTATTGCATTACAAGAAAGATTGCACTCCTGCCACCGTTTTTAATGCAGCATTTTCTGCCATTTAATCTGAGCACCACGACTATGTGGCTGTTTTTACGGATGGGTCGAAACAAGGGGATTCCGTTTGTTGCTCAGTTGTTTTTCCGTATCGTGTCCTCAAGGTCCGACTGCCTCAGACTTTTACTGTCTTTGATGCAGAATTGTCTGCGATCTTGCGGGCACTGGAGCAGATGTGACATTCTTCCTCTCTTACATTTCTTGTCTGTTCCGATTCACTCAGTGCCCTTCACTCATTACAACGTTTGTATCCGGCAGACAAAATGGTCCAGACCATCCAGGATGCCCTCCTCCGACTACAGCGACTGGGGCAGGTTGTAGCTTTCTGCTGGGTTCCGGGGCATGTCGGCATTGCTGGGAATGAAACGGCAGATCTCGCAGCCAAGGAGGCGTGTATCGCTCCACAAGTATTTCAGTGTGCTATCCCCCTGCACGCACTCACCTCGCTGTTGAGCTCACGAGTTATGCGTCGGTGGGAGGATGAGTGACTGGAAGTGACTGACAATAAGCTCCGTATAGTCAAGCCCACAACGCGTAGGTGGTGTACTTCCTTTCAGCCCCGTCGACGGGACGAGGTTCTTCTCACTCGGCTTCGAATAGGCCACAGCCCTATGACGCATGGCTTCGTGCTCCGGCAAGAGGACCCTCCAATGTGTGGTGTTTGTGGCGTCATGGTCACTGTGCGCCACGTGTTATTGGATTGCGTTTTATTTTCTGACCAGCGGGCTGCGGCTGACTTGCCAGTGGACCTGCCATCTCTTTTAGGCAACACTCGGACGAATGTGGTAAAAGTTTTAAAGTTCTGTGCGATGTCAAATATTTTTACAAAGATTTTAGGGAGAGGATTTTAATTTGCGCACTGTGTGACAAGCTCGCCAATATTTTATGTAAGTGGCCAGCCAATGACAATTTCCTGTGTCATTCTTGTTGCTATGTTTTCCCTTTCCTTAGGTTTTACTTTCTTATATATCATTTTCCTTCTTTTCCTGCTTTCTTTGACTGTGTGCTTCAGTTTTATTAGGTCTGTCCACATTCGTTCCTTTTAATGTTTGTCAGGGCGCTGATGACCTCGATGTTGAGCGCCTATAAGACACAACACACACACACACACACACACACACACACACACATACACACACAGAATTACCTTCTCTGTGATGGCGGTACAAGGTCAATAATTTGTTGTTACATGTCCTCTGGTGTTGTTGGAACATTTTGGTAAACAGCACCCTTGACCTCTTCCCCCAGAAAACAATCCAGCGCGTAGGATTGGTATCTCCAATAATTTCGCAATAAACATTAACAGTCTATGGACATTGACACTCTACCTGTTGGACCCATCATGTATTGTTGATAGAACAATAATGCGTATTTCTGATACTGACAATTCGTTTGTTGGAGAATGACGCCTCGTCGGCAAAATGAATATCTGAGAAGAAATTAGGATTACTCATAACCTATCGCTGAGCCCACAGACAAAACTGAACCCTATAGCTGAAGCCATTTCCATGAAGTTCCTGGCGTAAATGGAGATGGTGAGGATGCAGTTTATGACGTTGGAGAATGCGATGTGCACTTGTTTCCGAGACACCAACTTCGTGTTGAATTCGTCTTGTGCTGAGTTGAGGATTCACAGCTACGGCAGTGAGCACAGCGACCTCAGCAGTTTCATCTCTTCCTGTTGTATGGCAGTTTCGAGGTATTGCATTTAAACTTCCAGATTCAAGTAGATCTGATATGAGACGAGAAAACATCCAGCGAGAAAGCGATGGCTTGTCAAGGAATCGTCGGCTGTACCGTAGTTGTGTATGAACAGAATTTTGTCCGCCTATGGCAAATTACAGTACAGCTATCTTCAGTAGAATACAAGATAGACATAATAACGTAATAATCATAATGTTCTCTAACAGTACTGAACATAAACATGCAAGTTACTGAATTATTTCCTATCAACATACTTACTCTGTAGATGAGTAGCATTTCTACCCTATCATCATACGTTGGTTCAAATGGTTCAAATGGCTCTGAGCACTATGCGACTTAACTTCTAAAGCCATCAGTCGCCTAGAACTTAGAACTAATTAAACCTAACTAACCTAAGGACACCACACACATCCAAGCCCGAGGCAGGATTCGAACCTGCGACCGTAGTGGTCGCTCGGCTCCAGACTGTAGCGCCTAGAACCGCACGGCCACTCCGTCCGGCTATTATCATACGTGTACATCATACTTCTTTACGCAACAAAAATTGTATTCACAATAAGTACTACCGTCATGCAGTTATTAAGTTATTCTGATGCATGAGTACACTTGTATTGAGTGTATTGTCCACTGAAGCAACAACAAATAAGGTGCGGCAGCGAAGGGTAGCCGCGCGGCTTTAAGCGCCTTGTCACACTACGCGCGCCGCCCCCCGCTGGAAGTTCGAATCCTTCCTCGGGTATGGGGGTGGGTCTTCTTCTTAGCGTAAGTTAGTTTAGGTTACATTAAGTAGTGTGTAAGCCTAGGGACTGATGACCTCAGCAGTTTGGTCCCATAGGAACTTACCACAATTAAAAAAAAAATGAGTTGCGCGTGGGTGGAGGGGCGAAGCTACACATCTACTACAGCTCTACACTGGGTATGTCATGTGTACAATCAAGACAGTAAACAGTACAGTTTCTCCACAGCCTGTGTACTCTTCATCGTTTGCACGTCTACGTTTTATTGTAAAAAGTGGTACAATGTGTGACATTTTTGAATAGGTCTTGTAGAGTGTAGGTGTATTTTTAAATGAAATGTGCTTGTTTCCAATCTGCTCAATGTATGAGGCTACATAAAACGTATACTCTCAGCAAGAATTACCCATCTGTGTTAAAAAGCAAAGATTGTGATAATTTTCCATTTAATGCATCAGGAAAAGTTATTTTGGGTGAGGAAGATAAATGGAACCCACTGTATATGTACATCACGAAAGCGAAAGCTGATGAGCTTAGAAGGGGAGGAGGAAATGAATGGAATCTTCATGCACTGAGAGGGTATTTGACCTTATTTCACTGATAACAGCACTGCGTCCAGCAATCAAAGGTACTGAGTTTTGAGACACGATATTGTACCGCATCGCCTGGGTGCAACCACTGATTCGGTTGTGCGAAAGGTTTCATAAAGCCGTTGTATTCTCTCCTGAGCCAGGCTTTCCCACACTGGTCCTTGGTATCCTCGGTGTTGGAAGTAGGACACATGCTAGTCCATCACATATTTGGTTGGAGACAGACCTGCAGATCTGGGAATCATGATAGCCACGGGAGCAGCAAAACGTCACACAGACAATTGATAGAGACACATATCATGCATGGATGATCGTTGTACTGTTTAATACTGGCACCAAGACGCTGCCGCTTGAGCAGTAACACATTAGGATGTAGGATGACCATGACGTTCACTGCTCAGTCAGAGTTACAACATTCACCACCAGCCGTCATATGAAGTCACGGCTCCCCAGTACATGACGGAAAAATTAATACCGCTGTGCCAAACATGGAAGAATGAGGCCTTCTTCCGAGATCGGCATTATACTCGCCGACGACGATCGAGCGCGGTTGTGGAGAAACGCGATTCACTGCTGAACACAATGCGACGTCATTTATCGACAGTCCACGCTTTCTGCTACTGCATCACCGCAAACGCAGCCCTTGCATTGTTCACGCCTGCCTACGTATCAGATGGTAATTCCCTAGTCCGGCTTCGCTAATCTCTTACTAATGGTCTCACATTGTGGGAGGGAGTCTATTTCTTGTGGTCGGATGGGAGGCACAAATGTGAAGAGACTACGATATAAATGGCGTATAATACGAGATCCTCAAAACCTTCTGGTGGTCAGACGTCGTTGGCCATAGCTTTGGCGACTAGTATGCCTATTGTCAAATGTTCCCATACACCTTAACATAGAGACATTGAAACAAATCTGCATACTACACTATTCGACCAGCGGGCCAATGGAGGCTCACAATAAGGCCACTTTAAGACTCTGATGTGCTAATATGAGTACGTGGCAACTCTGTGTACTTCACGAATGACGCTGTTCACACTCCTTTTCTAATCTACCAGACCTGATAACTATACTGATGACAAACAACGGTAATGCTCTCGGGTCACTATTCTACCTATCAATCATAACTCACATTAGTTACCTACTCGACGATTGTGTGTACTTATTCGAAGTTTCACGGACATCCGACCGTATCTTCTGAGTACTTGAGTGTCTTGGTCGGACAGTCTATATAGAGACTTATCTACAGACTATTCCCCAAACGATGTAGTTGCCTTTTGTTTCCTTAAGTTTTTGCACCTACTCTTCTTTCCGACTTAAGGACCGTCCTATTTACCTGTGCTCGCCTCTCAGTGACGAAAACAGACATCAACGTTGTGGAGAACTGGGCTTATATGCCATCTCGTACTACAATAGTTCAAATGATTCTCGCGAGGATGGCTCAACCTTATTAGATAATCGCTCAACTATTTCACCGGTTTCGTAAGTGATTGTGAGGTTGAAAGAACTCTTAAGTTTGCCATTTCAACTATAATGACTGTAATTCATAAGAAGTAACGACAGTAGTGAACACTAAAAATATATGGATCAGTTATTTATTTTCCGTTCGCAGTGTAACCTCACCCAGTATTCGTTAATTAAGTTACTAACTCAGTCACCCACCACGGGAATCTAGTCCCGTTTTCCAACTGCTGCGTCTTGAGTACATACCACAATAAAACACGCGAAAACAACAACGAAATTAAAGAGTTTATACCACTAACGTGCCGTGAGACATGCTAATGTTACTGAGAGGATTTTGAAGTTAGACTGCGCGTGTGTCAAATGAACAAGGGTATCGGACTATAATTTCGAATTTTATGAAATAGTAGGGAAACCAAATGGGCTTTAATCTTGGGAGTAAACGAAAATGGTAAAATCATAAATGAATAAAAAAATGTACGGTCGCCAGGCTAATTAGGCACATTAATTTTGGAAATGTATACTTGAGAAAACTGAATATAGGTTATTGAAGTTACTTTTGTTGAGATTTCCCTTTGAATAGCAAACAGGATACAAAGTGACACAGTGTACTCTGAACTGTGTGTAGCAGCAGTTACCAATAACATAAGCCAGTAAATTACGGGGAGCCAATTTGCATCAAATTCATACTAATGACAGTCACAGGCACACTCAAGAGCATTACTTAATAAAATACTGAAATGTTACTGCATGAAATGTAGATCTAAATTTGTACATGAGGGGCTTCTATCTTGACTGACATGAAAATCACAAATAAAAGTGAATAACATCATAAGTACACTGTTTATACTCCTCTACACATAGCAGTTTTCCTTAGTAACAGTAATAGTTTTATTTTTTCCTAACAGGTGGAGAATATGATGGGGACCAATAAACTAACATAGTTACAGTAGTCAGAGCTCTTTGATTATTAAAATAGTAAAGACTATCTCTAAAAGCTAATCATTCACTTCACTTGGAGTAGTTCATAAATTACTTTGCAAGGCAATAAAATATAACACTGGATTAATTAATTTCAAAAAAGGAACCTTCCATAATGGGTACCAAAAACACACCTTTTTTAAAATTGTGCATAATTTTTCTTCTAACAATACTATCGTAAATCAGTTCATTGAAGATTTATATGTACTTCAACTTCAATTACCTGTGAAGCAGGTATTCTTTGCAATAATATATTTTATAATAAACTAAGGATACTTTAGCAAAAGCCTACCCAACTTCACTTTTGTGTTTTTAGCTTTAAATTTTACTACTCCTTTTACTTTAGAGAAAAAATCACTTTTAAACACATGAATGCAACAATTGTTCATTTAAATCAGGATACTCAATTTTAGTAGCACTTAGGTGAGGACCCTGCTTAGGTTCGTGACCAGGATTGAAAATATGGCTCCAGACACGAATTTAAGTTTCATGTGATTATTATTGAAACAACACACAAATTAACTGGTCCATGCCCATATACAATATTGAATGTGTTAAGTTTGTGAAGCCCTGACGAAGATTGGTGGCAGGCGACATGTCGGCTAACTGTGCTCACCGCCCTTGATGTACGAATGCTCTATAAAATCTTTTCTTTGCGTCGGATTTTCAACATATTGCACCCATTCCATTATGCCGTGAATACCAATTAATAGCCAGACCCACATCCGAGGAAAATCCCTTATAATGCAGCTTCCAATTCCCTCTCTTAGCACCGTCGAAGTGTACCGTGCCAAGGTTAGCCACATACTGCGTGTCGTTCACACAAAGAAGCCGCTCAGTTCGACCGCCAAAGCCATCTTTCACATCGCGCCAGGCCACTTGCATTGCGGAGGGACTTCCCTACAGCGTTTACATATTACAGATACAAATAGCCTAAGCATAAACCAGCTTTTAACAAATGTTTTCTTTTGATAAACATATTCATATTTACCATTTCAACGTATTGTTTTGCTTTTTCATATGTATATTACAAAACTCTAATAATCTTGCCATAAATCAAGGAATTTAAACATCACAGAATACACACTTCAGAGATTGCAGATACACAGTTACATAATATAAACCTACTACTAGATCTAAATGTTACAGTTTTTATGAGTCATTTAGACTTACAATTAGTTGCCAAATTATAAACGGACGTTTCTAACAACTGTGAGAAGCTGTAACCGCTTTTCTACGTGTAACTGAACAAACGTAAGAGGCGTGTACATTCAATGCGAACGTGTTGGTGGATATGGTGCTCTGTTTTTCCCATACGAAATAAATCACAACACTTCCTTGCGCTGCCTACCTGAATCTTCGTTTCTACAATCCAGTTACATCCGCCTAACAATACGGCTATATCCAGCGCAGGGCTACAGCTAACGTACCGCTAGTACTTCCTTCTGAAATAAATATTGAGAAGAAAATGTAACAGTCGCCAGTCCTGATGGGACAAAGTTTGTGCTTTGTGTTTGTAATGATTTATTGACAGATATTATTGGAACATTTTCCCTTAATGTAGTAGATTGACTTGAAAACAAGTGCATGTAATCACGATCATCCCGATGTAGCTTTTTAGCTACCACGGTTGAGAAAAAACTATTAGGGGATATTTAAACTGTAATCGCATTTAAATCCTTGACTAACCTAATTCTTCATTTGTTTCGTATCTCTAGAAGACTGAGCTTTCGATCTAATAACACTTCCAACTCGTATCGAAAAGAAGGCTTCAAAAGACTCAATAGCAACCATAATTTCGTAATAGCAAGGAAGACACAGGAACTGGAGTTTTCAGAATGAATTTAGGAGCAATAGCATAAAGTGTACAAATGAAAAAAAGGAAATGGAAAGAAAAACACTTGGCTGAGTACTGGGCAGGTGTTCCCTCGCCATCAGACGATGGCACTGGAACCAGCCTCAGTCTGCGCGCGCCCTGTGCCACTTTTCTCCAGTTTTTTGGTAATCAGTACTGGCTGGCGCGAGGCTACCTTTGTTCGAGAATTAATTAGCACTGGAGAGACTGAGTCAAGTCCAGCGAGCTACCCAACTCTGCAGCGTTTATGAGCCAAGAAAAGACCGACGTCTCTCAGGAGCACTTTAACCTTATTACCTGGGAAGGAGCACGTAGTAATTTCAGACAATGAGAAGCTACTGTAATGAAAAGATCCGCAAGGGAGGATGCTACGCTTATTAAAGTTAATTACACAGCACGAAGGCAAATAAGCATAACGAGGAACACTGACGTTCATTTTGGCAACAAAAACATCACACACACACACACACACACACACACACACACACACACACACACACACACATACACCGTCAGACATACTGAGCTGCCATACAAAACGCTTGACCGCAAATGCAGGCACACCACAGGCATGTAAACTGTGATGTCCACCGTCCATCATTCTGCACTTCTCATGTACGTGTGAAATATGACTTCTGTCACTGCAGAAGAAGGATTTTGAGATAATCGAGGACCACCACAGCAACGCTTCAAGCCTTCTTATGAAACTATTTGCTTTTCTGAAACTCCGATTACCCTCTGGTAGTTATTCCCTTTCCGATACTACTTCATATTCTAGTTACTTGCTATTGCATTTTGTTCCTTTCTGAATCCTAATGTACGTAGTTCCGCTTTCAACAAGTTTTGCGTCTTTTATCATTAGTTGTAAACAGCCACTGTATTGATGACTTTTTAAAAGAAATTTAAAACAAGCAAAAAGTTAATATTTTTTCCTTAAATTGACTAGATACATGCAGGAAGTTTGAGTGTTGCACGTACAAACGAAAGTAGGGAGTAGAGGACACTGAATCAACGAACGACTGAGTATAAAACACCTTGTCACAGAGTCCCCGAGGATCCAACATGCACTTGACACTGAACACAATACAACGAATGTTCTACCCGTCCAGCGTTCATGTGAAGGCAGGCCTGCCGAAGATAGCAGGCCACTCCAAGGGCCTCAACAATAGAACATTTTACGACTTTATTTCACATGGATGCTTAAGACGTTAAAAAGAGGTGCCCTGCCCATTAAAGGGGATCGGGAATGGCAGGGCCTCCCCTTTCACCACATAACGTGGATTTTGCTCACAACTGGCCTGTTAGTGTGACTTTCCCTTATCTAGAAGGGAAGACTGGGGTTGAATTTCATACAGATGACCACATACAAGAGTCGTCGGAGCATCAGAAAGGATTAGAGCCTGGCGCAGGGATTGTCCATCTGAGTGCATAAAAAAATATCCACCACGATCAGACAAAAATACTCATTGAATTTGCGATTAATTTTACATTCTTAAGAGGAGCATTTTCAATAGGGGCTTTTGCAGTGCTAGCATTTCCTTGATATCTCTATAAATGGGGTTAACACTTTTCATTGAAAGTCGGATTAAAACCACAACAATTTAATATAAATCGAAATTACACTTATACAAACGAAGTATAATTATTAAGTATACATATTTTGTTACCTATGGATGTTAATACAAGACTGTGGGGCATAGGGTGAGATGGCGTAAATTCAGCAGTCAGCCACAATACTAGTGTTCGAAATGGACAAGGAAAGGTGGGATTTGACCATCCAGAAAAGAATATACGCTAATAACTAGTGAAAGGTAAGAGACGGGCTCTAATAGCTAATACATATATATATTAAAAAGACAAGCTATGAACTACTTGTAGGCGCATGTTATTAAAGCGACCTCCCGTCCGCAAACTAGTAAAATTCGTAAAACCCATTCTGCAACACCTTGATGTATGAATACGAATAACAAGAAACGCGGACCATGCTACTTCTGGTTCAATTTAGATATCGTGTGCAATACTGCTCGCCACGTGTTCACACGTGGGTGACAGAGAAGGGAAAACTTAACTCACAAGGCCGTTATGAAATGTTAACTAATATCATGCAGTATTGGAGAAGGAAACACATTCGCTGATAGCGAAGTAGTTAAAGTGGGTTGAATTATACCGAACGTGGTGACTGGGATGGTTTAAATGGTTCAAATGGCTCTAAGCACTATGGGACTTAACATCTGAGGTCATCAGTCCCCTAGACCTAGAGCTACTTAAACCTAACTAACCTAAGGACATCACATACATCCATGCCCGAGGCAGGATTCGAACCTACGACCTAGCAGCCGCGTGGTTCCGGACTGAAGCGCTAGAACAGCTCGCCCACAGAGTCCCACGTAAACTTTGCATACACCAACTGACCAAGCACTGACGATAAGTCCAAGAACAAAATGGCAAAATGAGGAATAAATAACAGCAATGAGGCGCAAATCCTCCCTAACTCTTTAACACGTATTCGCGACTTAATCCAATTCTAAATTTAGCAACAGCATGCATGCTTACCAGCTTACAAGCATCTTCTAGATCTCGCCACCGACTCGCCACGATTGCTAACCGCCTAGCGGCCATTGCTCCAGCGGAACCGGGCCTTGTGGGGGTGGGAATTGGCGCACTTTTCGCCAGCCATTCAGTGGGTACGGATCTGTCGCCGAACTAGCTGCTGTTCAAGTAGGCATTCCTGACTTGGCGGAGTGACTCGTGATTGGGTGGAAGTTAGTCATGGAGTCGTCATGGAGGCCATTTTTACAGAGCCAAACGTGCAGGAGAAACTGACTTTTAGGTTGGTACTACTACTTAGATGAATAAGAAGGACTACTTTGGATTCTGCAAGTCATTCAAAGCTCAAAGGTCAGCGCGGGAAAACGAAAGCTAACATGGCTAGCTCATTGAGACTACTGAATATGAAAATAAAATAAAAGTAAATTGCTCCAATACTCTCTCCGGTTTCATTATGCTGTCGATACTGAAAAATTCAGCAGAATATCAGGCATGCTACTGCCGTATTAGCAATGATAATAATACTACTACAGTATCGTAAATCGTAAATGAAAGAAATGCAAGGTAGATGCACGTCTTTGAACGTGTACTTTAGACTGTTCAGGGCTGCTTTAGAAAGAAACCTATCTGGCAGCTGTATGTTTATTTTACTATGAGAAATGGAATCCAGCTAATAAACACACTGCCCAGTAAAAACTGACCCTCAGAAGACGTAGACGGATGTCAATGTAACGAACACACAATCAGAGAGTATTCAAAATATTACAGTTGCAATTCTGTGTGACAGCTAGAATGGTAACGAGAGTGCATTAGCGTATTGTTCGTGTTTAGTATTGTTACCAGGCCTGGTAGGGTATATAAGGGGCATGAACAATGTCAAATGTTGAGTTATCACTGCGGAAAAAAAAACACGGAGACGCCACATGCTCTTGTGAGACACCGTTATCAACGTCTGAAAGAGTTTGAAAGAGGCATCATTGTAAGTCTCCATGAGGCCGGCTGTTCCAGTCGTGGAATTTGCAGATTGATTGGGCGTTCGGATTTGACAGTGACCCAAAGTTCGACTGCATGGAAACATGCGGGCAGCCACATTCGTCGTCAACGTTGCGACCGACAACGTCAGATCTCAAAGACGGAGGACAGCTGTGTTGTGCACTACGCGCATCGTAATTCCTTCTCACCTGCACCTGCCCTCCAAGGACAAGTAATGGGCTCCCTTGAACATTCTGTGTCATTTCACATCGTTGGTCAGCGACTGAAAGCAGCCGGACTGCCAGCATTTGGAGTGGTGCCGTCATCGGGATGCGTCGACTGCTGATGAATGGCACTGTTCATGCTCAACGATGAATCACGGTTCTACGCTACCCCAGAACACCATCGTGTGTTAGTATATTAGGAACGTGGGGAGAGGTCTTATTCTTACAATAAGAGAGAGAAAGCGGAGTTACTGCTGTTGTCCTGAGAAACCATCAGGTGTAACGTCAGGTTATGGCTGGTAGTGACTGAGGTAACTCTGATGGCGCGACTGCTTGTCACGATTATACTGCGTCATCATCTTCTGCCTCTCATTCATCAGTATCGTGGCGACAGTTTTCATCGGGAGAAAGCTCATCCGCACATGGTACATGAGTTTATGAACAGTCTGTATGCTGTTCAGATACTCCCGTGGCCATTGAGGTGGCCATTGAGGTCTCAAGATCTGTCCCCTATGGAAAATGTGTGCACCAGCGCGGACGACAGTTCCGTTGCTTTGCCAACATCCAGGATATCAAGGACGAGGTACAACACTTGTGTACCAGCTTCACTCATGGGAGGATACAATGGCTTTCGAGACCCTTCCCAACCCAATCAGTACACGGATCCAGGCCAGGGTGCGTGCAACGTCATACTGATAACTGGTCGCGTACTGTCTTTTGACATTTGAGTCGATTATGCAATCACTTAGATAGCACCACATACCGTGTCAACCTGTGAAGTCTCACACAGTTTCCTCCTGCCCTCCTGCGTGGTTTAGTTGTTTGTTCAGGCAGATCAAGAAGCTGGCTGGCTGATCAAGTAAGGGTGCACCCAAGGAACAAGTCGTGCAGAATATTTGGGCGACATTTTCCTGGTATGGGACACTTTGCTGCATAGCCTATTGGAAGACACTGGAAGATCATATACGACTTGGCTCATGGGCGTAACAGAGAGTATCTTGGCAAAGTCATTGGAGTTATATGTATGAATAAGTACAAAGAGGCCATAAAATGTGTCCTCACCGCTGCCAGAGCTAAATCGCGGAGGTGACACAAAGCCTGTGTAGCACTTAGGTACATCACTGCCTCTCTCCTTCGTCTCCCTCCTTCCCATGCCCTGTCTGTTTACCATGGACGTGACACAATGCCTGTGTAGGACATAGGTATATCCCTACCTCTCTGCTGTCCCTGCCTCCTCACCCCTGCCCCCACTGTTCCAAAGTTGTGAGGAGAAACCAGGAAAGTGACCTTGAGCTAGCCATTAACATAAGGAGCATTTACTATTAACCTTTTAGTCATAATGTGGAATGGACAGACATGGGTTCAGAAAAAATTTTGTAGTTTCTTGAAGTAAGGCAGTACCGCTTGCAAAATATTTTATATGGTTATTGACAATGAGGCGTTTCGCCCTTGTTGGGGCATCTTCAGATTAATCTGTTTCGTTTTCTTACAGATACCGGTATGAACGACACCATTCTTATCGTATGCGTTGTTCCGGGTCAGCTTCCGTGGACCTCGCCGTTTAGTTAAAGCCGCAAAACCCTAGTTTGTGACGTTGACAGAAGGGGGACAGCGGCTGCAATACGTGCGATGGATTAACTACCGTTGCTGCTGTACGGTGGCCACCCTGCGGGTGATTTTTAGGCGGTTTCCAACGCTCGCTTTGGCAATTGAAGAGTGCTCGTGAGTCTCTGTATAGCAGTGATATGCGTATCAGTAAATTCTGTAGGATCTAATCGTAGGCAATAAAATTTCTTGATAACGATTGACATAATATTAGTGTAGAGTGCACATGGAACCAACTATAATTTTGTAAAGTGTAACTACAGGTAGTCTACCAGTTGTCCTAAGACTGAGTATTCTGTAGAAATAAAGATAATTGAAATGCATTTTAATTACATTCTTGGCCGGTCGCTGTGGCCGAGCCGTTCTACGCGCTTCAGAACCGCAGGTTCGAATGCTGCCTCGGGCATGGATGTGTGTGATGTTCTTAGGTTAGTCAGGTTTAAGTAGTTCTGAATCTAGGGCATGATGACCAGTTCTAAATCTAGGGGATGATGACATCAGATGTTAAGTCCCATAGTGCTCAGAGTCACTTGAACCATTTGAATTACATTACTGCAGCAGGTACACCTAGTCACTTTATTTGTTATTGATTTCAAATACTTAAGAGCGAATGTAATACATAACTCATGTAATGAATATACACGCCTGGAAATGGAAAAAAGAACACATTGACACCGATGTATCAGACCCACCATACTTGCTCCGGACACTGCGAGAGGGCTGTACAAGCAATGATCACACGCACGGCACAGCGGACACACCAGGAACCGCGGTGTTGGCCGTCGAATGGCGCTATCTGCGCAGCATTTGTGCACCGCCGCCGTCAGTGTCAGCCAGTTTGCCGTGGCATACGGAGCTCCATCGCAGTCTTTAACACTGGTAGCATGCCGCGACAGCGTGGACGTGAACCGTATGTGCAGTTGACGGACTTTGAGCGAGGGCGTATAGTGGGCATGCGGGAGGCCGGGTGGACGTACCGCCGAATTGCTCAACACGTGGGGCGTGAGGTCTCCACAGTACATCGATGTTGTCGCCAGTGGTCGGCGGAAGGTGCACGTGCCCGTCGACCTGGGACCGGACCGCAGCGACGCACGGATGCACGCCAAGACCGTAGGATCCTACGCAGTGCCGTAGGGGACCGCACCGCCACTTCCCAGCAAATTAGGGACACTGTTGCTCCTGGGGTATCGGCGAGGACCATTCGCAACCGTCTCCATGAAGCTGGGCTACGGTCCCGCACACCGTTAGGCCGTCTTCCGCTCACGCCCCAACATCGTGCAGCCCGCCTCCAGTGGTGTCGCGACAGGCGTGAATGGAGGGACGAATGGAGACGTGTCGTCTTCAGCGATGAGAGTCGCTTCTGCCTTGGTGCCAATGATGGTCGTATGCATGTTTGGCGCCGTGCAGGTGAGCGCCACAATCAGGACTGCATACAACCGAGGCACACAGGGCCAACACCCGGCATCATGGTGTGGGGAGCGATCTCCTACACTGGCCGTACACCACTGGTGATCGTCGAGGGGACACTGAATAGTGCACGGTACATCCAAACCATCATCGAACCCATCCTTCTACCATTCCTAGACCGGCAAGGGAACTTGCTGTTCCAACAGGACAATGCACGTCCGCATGTATCCCGTGCCACCCAACGTGCTCTAGAAGGTGTAAGTCAACTACCCTGGCCAGCAAGATCTCCGGATCTGTCCCCCATTGAGCATGTTTGGGACTGGATGAAGCGTCGTCTCACGCGGTCTGCACGTCCAGCACGAACGCTGGTCCAACTGAGGCGCCAGGTGGAAATGGCATGGCAAGCCATTCCACAGGACTACATCCAGCATCTCTACGATCGTCTCCATGGGAGAATAGCAGCCTGCATTGCTGCGAAAGGTGGATATACACTGTACTAGTGCCGACATTGTGCATGCTCTGTTGCCTGTGTCTATGTGCCTGTGGTTCTGTCAGTGTGATCATGTGATGTATCTGACCCAGGAATGTGTCAATAAAGTTTCCCCTTCCTGGGACAATGAATTCACGGTGTTCTTATTTCAATTTCCAGGAGTGTAACTTTGTTCCTGAATCTGGACAAGTCACGACAATTGCCTGACTGAACATAAACGAATTCAAGGACAGTAGCCAAGTCTTCACAGCACACACTGTCTGCAATGATTTGGAAGAGTTCACAGATAGTGCACTATTTTCGGGCTCTTGTTGTCCCATCGCTAAGTTTTATCTACCGGGTGATTAAAAAGTCAGTATAAATTTGAAAACTGAATAAATCACGGAATAATGTAGATAGAGAGGTACAAATTGACACACATGCTTCGAATGACATGGGATTTTATTAGAACCAAAAAATACAAAAGTTCACAAAATGTCCGACAGATAGCGTTTCATCTGATCAGAACAGCAATAATTAGCATAACAAAGTAAGACAAAGCAAAAATGATGTTCTTTACAGGAAATGCTCAATATGTCCACCATCATTCCTCAACAATAGCTGTCGTCGAGGAATAATGTTGTGAACAGCACTGTAAAGCATGTCCGGAGTTATGGTGTGGCATTGGCGTCGGATGTTGTCTTTCAGCATCCCTAGAGATGTCGGTCGATCACGATGCACTTGTGACTTCAGGTAACCCCAAAGCCAATAATCGTACGGACTGAGGTCTGGGGACCTGGGAGGCCATGCTTGACGAAAGTGGCGGCTGAGCACACGATCATCACCAAACGACGCGCGCATGAGAGCTTTCACGCGTCTAGCAATATGGGGTGGTTCTAATAAAACCCCATGTCATTCCAAGCATTTCTGTCAATTTTTACCTCTCTATCTACATTATTCCGTGATTTATTAAGTTTTCAAATTTATACTGACTTTTTGATCACCCGGTATATTACCACATAGCGCACAGGAGGTCAGATGTGGAGGTCGTTAGTGTCCACGATTACGTGCACACCATTTTCCAATTCACTGAAAACTCATCTACTGATCAACGGCCCACTACCGAAATTAGGCAGCAGCTGTTGCTAATAAACAGGAGGTAATTAACATTGCTACATTACAGAAATGAACTTCTTCGCTATCGACTCACCGCCGGACAAGTCACTCGCAGAGATTGGCAGCCGAAGCCATGTGAGTTGCACCCAATCCTCGTCCTCCGGTCGGGACAGCCCCCGCGGACAGGGACTGCAGCGCCGTCGTCGGAAGGAAGTGTTGGGGAGGCGCCGACCGGCCAGCTCGCGGGCGGTCTCGGGGTCAGCTACTCGCGGTTAACGTAGCCTGCTAACCAGTGGTCGTTATTTGGACTTTTGTGACCACCACCTGAACGGATTGGATATGAGCTGCTTTATTTAACAAGTAGCTTGTATTGTGGCCTGCCGTATATCTGGAAGGTGCATCTAATAAAGTTAAGTAATATCAAACAGTTGCTTACTAAGTGTTGTTCGTCTGATAGCTCTTCTGTTTCCTTATCACTTATCCCTCAGACGAAACAATAAGAGATACGTTAAGTGTATCAAATACGTAATTCAGTATCCCGGCTTAATTTGGAAATGAAAGTAAATAGCAATTTCTCTCTGCTATAACTAAAATTAGTTCAATGTCAGTTACTGTATAATTTATCCAGTTAAATAAAACAGGAAGGAAAGTATATAGATTTAGCGGATTTGCTTTGGTCACTATCCCATTTACTGATATGGTACAAAGTGGCACCATCATTCTGCCAGCGGCGGTCTCAAAGGAACGCGGAGAAGGTTATAGACGTTCACTGCACCCTCTTTCACTTTGGTTCTCAAAATGTCCCTAAAGGGAGAAAAACAATAATGATGAACGACTTGAAAATGGGAATGACTGCATAAAATATATAACGCGTATCCACAAGACGTTTGGTGGCTTAAAATATGTCATGGCGATGTGTCCACTGACAAACGATTCCGGATTGGTCCAGCATTAGGATCTTCGCGAATATTTGTGACCATGATGAATAGATTGAAAAGGATAAGAAAGGGCAACATTCTACACGTCTAGGCCTGGAATGGAAGAAATATGAATGTGTAAGAAAAGCTAGAAAATTTGGAAATGCAAATACAAAGACTCAGTGGACGAGGGAATGCTAAATAGTACTCCGTTCGAAATTTCTTTTGTGAAAACTCTGATAGATTTTTAAATAAAGGAAACGTTATGAACATCCTACAACTTTATTCTGCATGTCTACATACAACGAAAGGCCAAAGAAATTGGTGTAATCATGCGTATTCACATGCAGAGACATGCAAACAGGTAGAATACGCGCTGCGGTCAGCAACGCCTATATAAGACAACAACTGTCTGGTGCAGTTGTTAGGTCTGTTACTGGTGCTGCAGTGGCAGGTTATCAAGATTTAAGTCAGTTTGAACGTGGTGTTATAATCTGCGCACGACCGATGGGATACGGCATCTCCGAGGTAGCGATAAAGTGGCGATTTTCCCATACGACCATTTCACGAGTGCACCGTGACTATGAGGAATCTGGTAAAACATCAAATCTCCGACATCGCTGCTGTCGGAGAGAGATCCTGCAAGAACGGGACCACCGGCGACTGGAGAGAATCGTTCAACGTGACCGAAGTGCAACTCTTCCGCAAATTGCTGCAGATTTCAGTCCTGGGCCATCAAGAAGTGTCAACGTGCCAACTATTCAACTAAACATCATGGATATGGGCTTTCGGAGCCTAACACCTACTCGTATACGCTTGATGACTGCACGTCGCAAGCTTTACGCCTCGCCTTGGTTCGTCAACACCGACATTGGACTGTTGATGACAGGAAACATGTTGCCAGGTCGGACGACACTCGTTTGAAATTGTATCGAGCGGTTGGACGTGTACGAGTATGGATGCAACTTCATGAATCCATGGACACTGCATGTTAGCAGGGGACTGTTCAAGCTGGTGAAGGCTCTGTAATGGTGTGGGGCATGTCCAGATGAACTGATATGGGACTTCTGATACGTCTAGATACGACTCTGACAGATGACACGTACGTAAGAGTCCTGTCTGATCACCTGCAACCATTCGTATTCATCGTGCATTCCGAAGGACTTGGTCAGTTCCAATAGGACAATACGACATCCCACACGTCCAGAAATGCTACACGCTGGCACCAGGAACAGAGTTTAAACACTTCCGCCGACCAGCAAGCTCCTCAGACATGAACATTATTGAACATATCTGGGATGCCTTGCAATTGCTGTTCAGAAGAGATCTCCACCACCTCATACTCTCACGGATTTATGGACAGTCCTGCAGGATTCATTGTGTCAATTCCCTCCAGCACTACTTCCGACATTAGTGGCGTTCATGCTATCCCGCATTGCGGCACTTCCGGGTGCTCGCGGGGGCCCTGCACGAATTAGTCAGATCCACCAGCTTTTAGGCGCTTCAGTGTATTTGCAGCACTCTGGCGATAGAGGGCTCCAAATTGTAGTGTGTTACGTAACTATGTCGGTGCCTGACAAACAGCATGTTATAACTGAGTTTCACATCTGAAGAGTTCGTCCACGCATGGGACATCCACACTCTCTTTCAGCACGACAGTACCAGACCATACACGAGCTCTGCGATACCTGCAACAATCCGTTGCCTTGGGTTTACTGTCATTGATCATCCGCCGTACAGTCCTAACATGGCGCCATCTCTTTTTCATCTGTTTCCAAAACTTAATCAGCGTCTTCCATGACTTCACTTTGGTAGCGAAAAAACCGTGCAAGCACAGTTGATGTCTTGGTTCCTCCAATAAATTCAGAACAAAGCGATCTCTCGTTGGGGAAATGAGTTCAGCGCCAGGGTGGCTATGTTGAAAAATAAATGACAAACGATGAATAAAAATGTACAATATTAATAGTGGTTGTTTTATTTCAAAAGCGTTGGGAGTTTTCACATAAAATGTACGGAGGGATTACTTTTCAGCACTCCTTCATGGATATAGTAGGACTCAGTGAAGTAAAAGGGCGAAAAATAAGAATATCTGGTGCGATGAGTATAGGTTAATATCGTCAGTAGTAGAAAATGGTATAACGGGAATAGGCCTCGCTGTCAGGAAGGTAAGGAAAAGAGTGAGTTACTGTGAACGGTTTAGTTATTTGGTTATTCTCACCGAAATCGAGCACATCAATAGTTTAGGCAACCAGAAGGCGAGCTAGAGAAAGTGTGTGAGATCATCGAAAGCGCAGTACAGTATTTAAAGGAAGGTGAAATTACGCGTAAGAAGAGGGAGTACGTGACATCACAGCGCGGATTATTGGAAATTGGTGGTAAGGTCTTACGGGACAAAACTGTTGAGGTCATCTCACTACTCACTACTTAATCTAACTTTAACTTACGCTATGGACAACGCATCCACGAGGGAGGACTCGAACCTCCGACGGGTGGAGCCGCACGGACCGTGACAAAGCGCTTTAGAGCGCGCGGCTACCCCGCGGGGCCCATAGGATGGATAATTCAGTATGTTAAGAGAGATGAAAACGGAATAATAATAGAGTACTGGGACGATAAAGTAAAAGAAAGAATAGAAGACAGAGTTACAGGAGAATATGTGCTTGGTGGTAGGGATGGAAGAGGAGAAGACTCCTAGATGTCTGAAATAAATTTCCGTAAGTAATTGTGTAAGGGTCAGAAGACGACGAGGTACAGATGGAAAAGTCCTTGATACACGAGATGATTCCAGCTCAATTACTGCATGATGAAGCAGGCTCTGAGCATTATGGGACTTAACATCTGTGGTCATCAGTCCCCTAGAACTTAGAAGTACTTAAACCTAACAAACCTAAGGACATCACACACATCCATGCCCGAGGCAGGATTCGAACCAGCGACCGTAGCAGTCGCGCAATTCCGGACTGAGCGCCTAGAACCGCTAGACCGCCGCGGCCGGCGATGAAGCAGGGACTGTGAATTTACGTACTGAGTCGTGAAGTTTACCCAGGAGCAGATATTGACACGGATCTCAATTTAGTAAAGATGAAGAGTAGGCTGAAAGTCAAGATAATCGTCAGGAAGAATCAATGGGCAAATAACGGAGACACTGCAGCATCTAGGAATAACGCGGTGGGTTTGAAGTTCTCTGAGACAGTATATAATGCGATATTGAATACTACTATAAGTAGTTCAGATGAAAGTGAATCTTCATCACAGAAATTGGGCGAACAAATATTTGTACAAAACTGCGAAGCAATCTTGCGAAGCAAAGGAAATATTTGAGCTTATTGACGAAAAAGGAAAATACCATAAGCATGGGGTAGAGAAAGGAATACAGCATATGAGTCGTAGGAAGCTAAAGCGAAAATTCTGTTAGGAAATTTGAAGAAATAGACAAGTATAAGGTTATCGGATTCAGTAAATAGAAAACTCAGAATAATTTTAGTTGACATGAAAATGAAATTCGTCAGCATTATGAGTGCAAAAGGAACGCCATTCGTAATTGCACAGGACACAGCGGGTAACTTAGTACATTGCGGGCCTCTACATTGGGGCAGGAAATGTCTAATGACGTTATGGACGAAGCAGTTGATATCGGTATGTAAGACATAGGATATCCATCTTTAAAGTCAGAGTTGAGCAGAAAGTAAATCAAAAATTCCTTCAGAATTTCTGAATGGAAGTGTGTGAGATTTGAGACATGTCATTAGACATCCGGAAGAATATCGACATCAAAATCCTGAAGATGAAAATATGAGACCTATCACACATTAATATCTCCAGTATACAAGTTGCTGACAAAATGCAAAACAAAAGTGAAAATCTCTAAGATAACACTCTGTTTCGGTGTCCTTCTTCTCTTAGTGTTCAACCCTGAGGTTGGTTTGCAGCAGAGCGCCATTGCTCTCATATGTCTGCCTTCCTCGTCGTTTCCACGTATGTGTTACATCCAGCGTCATTCATGATCTGTTGCATGTATGATATCCTTCGTCGCCCCCGCCGATACCTTCCCTCAATAGTTCCTTCTGCTATTGTTCCAATGATGTTGTTGTATCGTACGATGTGCCCTACAAGTTTGTCTCTTCTTGTATGGGTGTGCCTCCACAGAGATCTGGTTTCCTGTACTCTTCTAAACACCTCTTCATTTGTTACATTGTCTCTCCAGCTGATCTTCATCATACTTCTGTAGCACCACATCTCCAGAGCCTCTAACCGTCTTCTGTCTTCTCTTCCAGTTGTCCAAGTCTCACATCCGTATAGGGTCACACCTTTCATGATACGTTTCCTTATTTTCAGACTGATTTTGTTGCTGGTGAGTAAGTTTCTTCTGCTGCTGCTACGATCGCAGATTCGAATTCTGCCTCGGGCACGGATGTGTGTGATGTCCTTAGGTTAGTTAGGCTTAATTAGTTCTAAGTTCTAGGGGACTGATGACCACAGCAGTTGAGTCCCATAGTGCTCAGAGCCATTTGAACCATTTTTAAGTTTCTTCTCCGATGAAATGCAATTTTGGCCTTTTGTATTCTGTTCGTAATTTCTTTCCGGCTTCTACCATCCCTTGTGATTTTGCTTCCCAGGTAAGTAAATTTGTCTGTCACTTCCGGATCCTCTCTTCCACTTCTCATTCTCAGAGGTTCATATTCTGCTCCTGTACTGCATACCATAACTTTAGTCTTTTTCTTGTTTATTCTCGTCCATACTGATTGCATAGAATTTTTTCCATTGCTCTGAGGACTTCCTCTAGATCTTCTTTTGTCTCCGTGACTATAGCAATATCATATGCTTAACGTAGCGTGGCTATCTTCTGACCATTAATTATGAAGTCAGCCTCAGTAGTTTCTGGAACTTGGTCTATAACTTCCTGGATGTAAGCATTGAATATTTGCTTCTTGTTCCTGGTGACAGTTCCTAATCAGTGCCACCTCATTCTTATGGAAACCGAGTATCACACGGATGTCTTTGTACTATATCCACTTTTCCTCAGCAGTCTGAACATCTCTTGCCAGATAACGTTATCAAATGCCTTTTCCATGTCTACAAAGGCAATATAAGTTGGTTTATTTTTCTGTAACTGCTTTTCGATAACGAGTCTCAGTGACAGAATCGCATCTCTTGTTCCCAAAGTGATCTTCACTCAGCGTATCTTCCACCTTCTCTTCCATTCTCTTCAGAACTGTGGTGTCACCGCCAGACACCACACTTGCTAGGTGGTAGCTTAAATCGGCCGCGGTCCATGTAGTACATGTCGGACCCGCGTGTCGCCACTGTGATCGCAGACCTAGCGCCACCACCAAGGCAGGTCTCGTGATACGAGAGTGGACTCGCCCCAGTTGTACGAGAGCACTAGCTACCGCCGAGTTGTACGCGAACCTAGCTACCGCCCAGTTGTACGCGAACCTAGCTACCGCCCAGTTGTACGCGAACCTAGCTACCGCCCAGTTGTACGAAGCCTTTCTCTCTCATTAGCCGAGAGACAGAATAGCCATCAGCTAAGTTAATGGCAACGAACTAGCAAGGCGCCAGTTGTATCAGTGCCTATAGCTTACGAGTATTCAAGAGAGATGTATTCCAAAGAACCATTAAAAGATAAGTACTAAGCATCTACATACTTTTCTTCTTATTCATTTATAAGTTCTCATGTTCCAGACTTCACGCCCGTCTGCTTTATGCCGTGCGTGCACTATCGGCCACAGCGTTAGTCTAGTATTCCTTTTCAGCAATCCACTTCACGGTGTCGGTCCAGCTACCGACACAACATTTATTGGCGACGAGGGAAAAGTGAACTTTTTCTGATTGCTTACATTTCATTGTGTCATGGCTTCGCCACATTCTCCAGATGTACTGTCCGAATTTTATCGCTTGCAGAATCAGCAGACGCAGGCGTTACTGGATGCCCTTGGACAGCTCGTCCAGGGTCACCGTACCATTCCAACCGATGCGGCCGCCGCCGCTTCTTCGCTACCGCTGCCACTAAACGCTGTTGCACCTCCCTTTCGACCATACGTGGCAGCCGATGAGACGTGGCAAGAGTGGTCTCGCCAGTTCACCTTCCACCTTGCTGCCTACAGAATTCAAGGTAATGAGCGGCAGCCGTTTTTGCTTTCTTGTGTCGGTGTGTCCACATACCGTGTGATAGTGAAATTGTTTCCCCGACGAGACGTAGCAACTTTGTCCTACGAGGAAATTTTGTCTGCCTTAGATGCCTATTTCAAAGAAACAGTTAATGTGGTTGCAAAACGGTATACGTTCTTTCGTACAAAACGTACGGCCGGTCAAACTAATAGGGAGTGGGTAGCAACATTGCAAGGACTTACTAGGGACTGTGCCTTTGAATGTGACTGTGGTCTTTCTTATTCAGATACAATGGTGCGTGATGCAATTGCACAGAACGTTTCTGATGTTCGCATACGGGAGCAAATTTTGAAACTGGTTAATCCCTCCCTTCAACAAGTGATAGACATATTGGATAGACAGGACACACTTGACTGTGCTCAGGAATCTTTTGAAACTTCGCCAGCTGTGTGTAACATTAACCGGCCCGCCGGGCGCGCTCGCGCAACGCGGCCCGGTCAACTGCCCTCGCGGCCGTCCGCACAGCTGCCGCCGCGCGCTAAGCCAGGTGTGCCGCGCCAGCACACAAATGTAGTGAAATCATGCCCGCGGTGTGCTACTAGACATTCGCGTGACTTACCATACCTGGGACATGTCATTAATGCCCAGGGCATACATCCGAGTCCAGAGCACCTCCGTGCCATACAAGACTTGCCGTCCCCTAAAAATCTGAAACAGCTACAGAGTGTGTTGGGTAAAATTAATTATTACCATAAATATGTGCGCAATGCCTCTTCCATTTCAGCTCCGCTTCATCGCTTACGCCGTAAAGGTGTTCCGTTCGTCTGGACGCCGGAATGTGAACGCGCCTTTCGCCAGTTGAAATCGGCGTTGCTTTCTAATACTTGCCTTACGCCATTCGATCCCCAGAAACCCCTTTTGTTGATGGTCGATGCATCGGATTTCGGGATCGGTGCTGTGCTTGCGCACAAAGTTGGCTCACATGATCGCCCTATTGCCTTTGCGTTCAAATTGCTCTCGTCTGCGCAAAGAAATTATTCACAGATAGAGAAAGAAGCTTTGGCTCTCGTGTTTGGTGTTACTAAGTTCCATGATTTCTTGTATGGTCGTCACTTTACCATCATCACAGACCACAAACCTTTGACATCGCTTTTTCATCCGACCAAGCCTGTACCTCCACGTACAGCGCAGAAATTCATTCGCTGGTCTATTTTCCTCTCGCAGTACCGCTACGATATCTTGTATCGGTCCACTGCTAAGCACGGAAACGCCGATGCGTTGTCCCGTTTGCCTGTTGCTGAGGATAAAGCATTCGATTCTTCCGAACTTGCTTGCATGTTCATTGATTCGGAAACCGATGAAGTGGTCGAATCGTTTCCGATTGATTTTCGTCGTGTCGCTACAGCCACAGCTGCTGACCCTGTCCTTGCTACTGTTTTACGTTTTGTTGCTACGCAATGGCCTTTGTCAAAGTCTCGGATCGAGGATCCGTTGGTTCGCCGATTTTTTGCTCACAAGGAGAGACTTTTTGTTCGACGTGGTGTTTTGTTGTTGCGTTCTGATAATGATCAGTCCAGAGTCGTGGTCCCACGTTCGTTACAGTCCTCTGTTTTACGGCTTCTTCACCAAGGACATTGGGGTATAGTGCGAACGAAACAACTTGCTCGTCAGCACTGTACTTGGTTCGGAATCGATGCTGCGATTACGAATATGTGTTCTTCGTGCCCGGCGTGTGCCGAACAACAGTCCGCACCGCCGCGGAAAGTCTTTGCGTGGCCAAAAGCCACTTCCCCTTGGCAACGCTTGCACATTGATTTTGCTGGTCCATTCTGGAATGCTCGATGGTTGGTTCTGGTCGACGCCTTCAGTAATTTTCCTTTTGTTGTTCGGATGTCTTCCACGACGTCCTCCGCCACCATCCAAGCGTTGTCTGCTATCTTTTGCATTGAAGGTCTTCCGCAGACTATTGTTTCCGACAATGGCCCACAATTCATGTCCGCAGAATTCCAGTCTTTCTGCCAGGCCAATGGTATTCAACATCTGACATCCGCGCCGTTTTCGCCTCAGTCCAACGGTGCCGCTGAACGATTGGTCCGGACTTTCAAGTCACAGATGTTGAAATTGAAAGAGTCGCATTCTCGGGAGGACGCATTGTTGCTCTTTTTGTCTTCGTATCGCTCTCAGCCCCGAGATGGTCGCTCGCCGGCTGAGTTGCTCCACGGTCGTCCTCATCGCACCTTGATGTCTTTGCTGCATCCGCCGCATCAGTTTCCTGTGCAGCGGCAGACTCCTGCTTTTGCTCCAGGCGACGTTGTATTTTATCGCAACTATCGCGGTTCACGGCGTTGGCTCGCAGGGCGCATTCTTCGCTGCCTCGGCCGCGCGATGTATTTGGTTTTGGGGGCCTCTGGTGAGGTGCGTCGGCATCTCAATCAGCTGCGCCTCTGTCGTCGCTCGGGTTCTGCCGCTCCCCGTCTGCTTTCAGCGACGGTGCCGTCCGGTCAGCGCCCTGGGGACCCATCTACTGGCTCGCCTCATCCCCAGGTGTTACCGACGATGCCTTCCATTTTGCCCGATGGCGACGCGCCGCCGCCGCCGCCGCAGCAGCAGCAGCAGCCGCCGCCGCCGCCGCTTGTTCTCCCGCCGGCGCCGACCGCATTCGACGCTTCGTTGCAGCCGCCAAGCGCCTCCCAGGGTCGCGCGCCGCCGATCGCTTCCCGTGACCAGCTGTCCTCCGCCATGGAACTCCCGACCGCTCCGGACCACATGACGTCATCGCGCGTCGGCTACCCCGACGCAATGGAGGTCGACACTTCGGCCCCTCATGTTTCTTTACGGGCGCATACACCGCATGTTGATGTGCACCCTGGACTAGTTTTGCAGGCGTTTCCTAGCTCCCCTCGGACCGGATGGCCGGGTGCGGGTGGCACAGCCTCGCCTGTTGTTAGGCTCCCCACCTCATCGCATACGTCAACATGTGGTCCTCCCCACGGCGGGCGGAAGCCTTATCTCACGACCGTTCGCCGATTTGCGGGGGAGGAATGTGGTGTCACCGCCAGACACCACACTTGCTAGGTGGTAGCTTAAATCGGCCGCGGTCCATGTAGTACATGTCGGACCCGCGTGTCGCCACTGTGATCGCAGACCTAGCGCCACCACCAAGGCAGGTCTCGTGATACGAGAGTGGACTCGCCCCAGTTGTACGAGAGCACTAGCTACCGCCGAGTTGTACGCGAACCTAGCTACCGCCCAGTTGTACGCGAACCTAGCTACCGCCCAGTTGTACGCGAACCTAGCTACCGCCCAGTTGTACGAAGCCTTTCTCTCTCATTAGCCGAGAGACAGAATAGCCATCAGCTAAGTTAATGGCAACGAACTAGCAAGGCGCCAGTTGTATCAGTGCCTATAGCTTACGAGTATTCAAGAGAGATGTATTCCAAAGAACCATTAAAAGATAAGTACTAAGCATCTACATACTTTTCTTCTTATTCATTTATAAGTTCTCATGTTCCAGACTTCACGCCCGTCTGCTTTATGCCGTGCGTGCACTATCGGCCACAGCGTTAGTCTAGTATTCCTTTTCAGCAATCCACTTCACGGTGTCGGTCCAGCTACCGACACAACAAGAACTATTTTTATGAGGATTTTTGATGCATGTGATATTATGCTTAGAGTTGGTACTGTTCACATTTTGTAGCTGCTGCCTTCTTTGGTATAGGAACAATGATACATTTCTGGAAGTCTGTCGGTTCCTCTCCTGTGTTATAGATGGACCTAATAAGTTCAAGCAGCATCATTTTCATGCTGTCACCACCAACATTCTTTATTAGTTCTGCAGGGATGTAATCAATACCCGTTGCTTTGTTGTCCCGTAGGTCTTTTAGGGCTCTGTCAAATTCTTCTTACAGAATGTCATCTCCCTTGTCATCTTCGGCTACTTGCTCTTCCCTTCCATTACTTCCTCCGAAAGAGGTGTTCCGGCGTACAGCACTGCTGTATATACTTTCCATCTCTTCACCATGTCTTCACAAAACAGCATTTTCCCCTCTTTATTTTCTTTTGTGCCTAAGAGTGTTGTTTTACGTTTGTTAAAAAATTGATTTGCCGTTCTGTAGGCTAAATCATTTCTTATGTTTTGCATATTTTCTTCCACTTCCCTGCTCTTTTCTTCAAGAAAATTTTCTTTTGCTTTCCTAGCTTCTCTATTAACTAAATTCCTTAGTCTTCTGTATTCAGCTTTTCCTTGTCCATCAGTTGCATTTTTGTGTAGGACATTCGTTGTAGGAAAGAAAAATACAAAAGAGAGGTAGTTCTGACTCTGCGCTTCATTGTGTCAGTAACACATACACTGAAGCGCCAATGAAACTCGTATAGACATGCGCATTCAAATACAATGCAAACAGTCATAATACGGCGCTGCAGACGGAAACGCCTATATAAGACAACAAATGTCTGGTGCAGTTTTCAGATCGGTTACTGCTACTACAGTGGCAGGTTATCAAGATTTAAGTGAGAATGAACACGGTGTTATAGTCAGCGCACGAGGAATTGGACACAGCATCTCCGAAGTAGTGGGGATTTTCCGGTATGACCATTTCACGGGTGCGCCGTGAAAATCAGGAATCCGGTAAAATATCAAATCTCCGACATCGCTGCGGCCAGAAAAAGATCCTCCAGCGGCGATTGAAGAGAATCGTTCAACGTGACAAAAGTCAACCCTTCCGCAAATTACTGCAGATTTGATACTGGCAATTTACAGGTGTCGGTGTGCGAAGCATTCAGCATTCAACGGAACATCATCGATGTGAGTTATCGGAGCCGAAGCCCCACTCGTGTACCCTTGATGACTGCACAACACAAAGCTTTATGCCTCGCCTGGGCCCGTCGACACAGACATTGGACTATTGATTTCAGGAAACATTTTGCTTTGTCGAACGAGTCTCGCTTTAAATTGTATCGAGCGGATGGACGAGTACGAGTGTGGGGAGAACCTCATGAATCCATGGACCGTGCATGTCAGCAAGGGACTGTTCAAGCTGATGGAGGTTCAGTAACAGTGTGGGGCGCGTGCAGTTGGAATGGTATGGGACCCTGATACGTCTAGATACGACTCTGGCACATATGTAAGCATCCTGTCTGATCACCTGCATCCATTCATGTCTATTGTGCATTCTGGCGGACTTGGGCAATTCCAGCAGGACAACGCGAGACCCCACAGGTCCAGAACTGCTACAGAGTAGTTCCAAAAACACTGATCTGAGCATGGACACTTCCGTTGCCCACCAACTGCCCACACATGAACATTACTGAGCACATCCGGGATGCCTTGCAACGTGCTGTTCAGATGAGGACTCCACCCCCTCGTACTCTTACGGATGTATGAACAACCCTGCAGGATTCATGGTGTCAGTTCCCACCAGCAGTACTGCAGACATTAGTCGAGATGATGCCACGTCGTTTTGCGGCAATTCTGCGTGCTCACGGGGGCCCTACTCGACATCAGGAGGTGTACCAATTTCATTGGCCTTTCAGTGTGTGAGACATAAGGAAGTCAAGACATTTTGTAACGATTTGCAGTTTAAAAATAGCGTTCGATAACGTAAAATAGTGTACGGTATTGGAAATTCTTGGAAACATACATGTAACCTGTTAGAAAGGAAAGGTTAATGTGAAGTATACATACACTACTGGCCATTAAAACTGCTACACCAAGAAGAAATGCGGCTGATAAACCGGTATTCATTGGACATATATATTATACTAGAACTAACATGTGATTACATTTTTACGCAATTTGGGTGCATAGATCCTGAGAAATCAGTACCCAGAACAACCACCTTTGGCCGTAGTAACGGCCTTGATACTTCTGGGCACTGAGTCAGAGCTTGGATGGGGTGTGGATGGTACAGCTGCCCACGCAGCTTCAACACGATACCACAGTTCAACAAGAGTAGTGACTGGCGTGTTGTGACAAGCCAGTTGCTCGGCCACCATTGACCAGACGTTTTCAATTGGTGAGAGATCTGGAGGATGTGCTGACCAGGGCAGGAGTCGAACATTTTCTCTTTCCAGAAAGGCCCGTACCGGACCTGCAACATGCGGTCGTGCATTTTCCTGATGAAATGTAGGGTATCAAAGGGATCAAATGAAGGGTAGAGGCAGGGGTCGCAACACATCTGAAATGTAATGTCCATAGTTCAAAGTGCCGTCAATGCGTAGAAGAGGTGACCGAGACGTGTAACCAATGGCACCCCATACCATCACGCCGGGTGATACGCCAGTATGGCGATGACGAATACACGGTTCCAATGTGCTTTCACCGCGATGTCGCCAAACACGGATTCGACCATCATGATGCTGTAAACAGAACCTGGATTAATCCGAAAAAATTATGTTTTGCCATTCATGCACCCAGGTTCGTCGTTCAGTACACCATCACAGGCGCTCCAGTCTGTGATGCAGCGTCAAGGGTAACCGCAGCCATGGTCTCCGAGCTGACAGTCCATGCTGCTGCGAACGTCGTCGAACTTTCGTGTAGATGGTTTTCGCCTTGAAAACGTCGCCATCTGTTGACTCAGGGATCGAGACGTTGGAAACTTTCCTCATGTCAGCATGTTGTATCTGTCGCCACCGGCGCCATCCTTGTGTGAATCCTCTGAAAAGCTCATCATTAGCATATCACAGCATCTTCTTCCTATCGGTTAAATTTCGCGTCTGTAGCACGTCATCTTCGTGGTGTAGCAATGGTAATGGCCAGTAGTGTACAAAACAAGTGAGAACACTAAGCATAAAATCCCAATAGGGAAATGCTCACATTAGGAAGGGTATAAAGAAAAAATGCAGCCCTTTTCCACTCAATAAAGAAGAAGCCGTGAATGTAGTAAAAGACATGCTATGAGATGCACTTAAAATTTAGGGTGGAAGGATATCGAAAATAACAGACGAGGTGAAGGGTTTCTTCTATTACAGAAGCAAAATTACGGGTGGACGGTATTTGGAGCAAACTAGTGCAGATAATCAGACCATACCTCGCTAACACAACTCTGTAGTACAGTACTGTGTGGAAGCGAAAAGCGACCTGTGGGAAATTCGTAAATAAGGGGAAATAGAAGCGTTTGAGATGTCCTTCATGTGTAAGGCTGCTGATAATTAAGTGGGCTGGTATGGCATTAAGCAATTCGCGACAGGAGCACGTCGAAATCGCTGATTCGGAGAAGAGGTGTTATGGCGGGACATGTGTTTAGTCATCTTACCCACGCAGTTACCAGGACACGGTCCGCAATCCACCTTCACAGGTTCACAGGTTTACTCCTAACATGGTACCTGGTGGATACCTCAAACTCCCCTTGCAATCTCTGAGCTTTGCACCCCCCTCCCCCTCCCCCACGTCCGTAGATATCTTCGGGAAGAATTACTGTCATAAGAAGATAGTGCAACATTCATTAGGATTTTATTCAATTATAACTTGCAGCTGTAATGTAGTACATATACAATACTTGAAGATAACGGAAGTTACGTACAAAATATGCTCAAAATTCATAGCGTAGTGAAGACTCAAACTAAGACTTAAATGATTCACTGAACGTAAAGAACTCTGGAAAGAAGAGTGCATTTGAAGCATGATAGAAGAGTACATCGTACTGTTACAGGCATTTGGTGTTACCCAACTTGTCCGTTTATGACACCATAAACGAACAAGTTAGGGTAACACAAAATGGCTGTGACAATACATGTCATGACGTGCAGTGCAGTAGGGGAGTTGGTTCCTTTTCCACAACTGGCATCTCACAAGGAGAAATCAGATTCTTACGCTATAACCAAATCTAAAAGTAATAAGTCTCCATGTCTCATGTCCTGAGGGGATAATCCCAGCGAGATGGAAGTATCTGCTGCCCCACACTATGAACGACAGAAGTTTTCAATTAAACATAAGAAGCTTCGCCAACACTTCAGTTGAGGGTGAATAAGGTGACATGCGTGAAATATACCCGCCTGGGTCTGTCGTATCTGACTGGCATATCTCGTCTAAAATCTGCTGTTGGTGCGATACCTCCAAGGCCTACTCCATAGACATTTTCACATAACGTTCATCCGAGACATCGCTTAAGTAAACACCGATTTGTTTAGAAGTTCATACAGAACCTGAGTATACTGCATTATAGTTGAATGTCAGTCCCTGGACGCCGAAAACACTGGCAGTTAGCGTGTGGAGATTTATAAGCACTTTGTTTTTGATGTTAAAACAAAGCCTTTCAGGTGTCCTGGTCCTTTCTACAGTGGCTGGAAATATAGATCCCAGCCTCACCTGCAGTTTCGTTCTTATTGCTTTAGGTGTAAATCTCATTAGCTTCATTATTCAGAGCATTGGCATTCTGTAGGTTGACGCTGCAATATAAAACATTTCAAACCGAATCGCCGATGTACATGTTTGTACTACACCCCATACTTCAGGAGCTGAGCTGTTGATGTATCTCGAATGACGTAAATCTCGACGAATCTGTGAAGTCTACTTGCATTCGGTATTTAAACTCTGAACGATAAAGCCGAAATCTGTCGTATCACTCCTATCCTTCAGGTTCAAAAATGGTTCAAATGGCTCTGAGCACTATGGGACTCAACTTCTGAGGTCATTAGTCCCCTAGAACTTAGAACTACTTAAACCTAACTAACCTAAGGTCATCACACACATCCATGCCCGAGGCAGGATTCGGACCTGCGACCGTAGCGGTCTCGCGGTTCCAGACTGCAGCGCCTAGAACCGCACGGACACTTCGGCTGGCCCTTCAGGTTCATTAGAACATTCCTTGTTATTATCCAAATGGAGATGCCTTATGCCTCGGGAAAGGTTTGACAATTTTCAGCTGTGAACTCCTCGTCACGCTTGTAAAGTTCGTCTTAACACACTGACGATGTTTGTTATTCCACCAGAAGGCGGAAAAAAATCTCAACACAAAGAAATTATTAATGTAAGGTAATGAAATTTCGGGTAATTTCCTAGTTAACATATTCAAATGATTAAGAATGCAAGATCAAAAGTACCCGCAGCTCGTTGTCTAGTGACTAGCGTTGCTGCCTCTGGATCACGGGGTCCTGGGTTCGATTCCCGCCCGGGTTTTGGATTTCCTCTGCCCGGGGCCTGGGTGTTTGTGTTGTCCTCATCATTTCATCATCAGCGTCATCATTCGTGACAGTGGCTAGATTGGATTGCGTAAAAATTGGACTGTGTAAGGACTGGAACTTTGTACGGGCGCTGATGACAATCCAACCAACATCATCAAGATCAAAACTTTCGTGAGATAAACCATTGCAAATGTGAAATGCTGATAAATTAATAACCTGCGTAACCGCCAGAATGATGGAACGTGCACGCATTGTGTTGTGCACTTCTCGGATGTCAGTTTGGGGGATGGATTTCCATGACTGTTGCACTTGGTCGGTCGATACAGGGATGATTAATGTGGTTTTTGGATGACGCTGGAGCTGTCGTTCCGATGATGTTCCGTATATGCTCGACTTGACACGAATCTGCTGATTGAGGAGGCCAAGACAACACGTCCATACTGTATGGAGCATGTTGGGTCACAACAGCGGCATGTGTGCGAGCGTTATCATGTTGGAAATCTGGAATGCTGTTCATGAATGGCAGCAAAACAGGTCGAACCAAGAGACGGACGACAAATTTGCAGTGAGGGTGCGTGGGGTAGCCATGAGATTGCTCCTGGTGGGATACAAAGTCGGACCCCATAGCATGACTTCAAGTGTGTCTAGCACTAGCACTGGCCTCCTTCTATCCAACACAAGACCATCGTCGGCCCAGAGGCAGAACAAGCTCTCACTAGAAAACACAACAGACCTTCATTTTGCCCTCCAATGAGCTCTTATTTGATACCGATGAAGTCGCAATCAGCGGTGCTTAGGGGTCAGTGAAATTGGCGCTACAGGGCGTCTGGTTTGGATCTGTCCATGAAGTTACCGATTTTTAACCGTTCGTTGTGACACTGTGGTGCCAACAGCTACTCAAATTGCTTCTGCAGATGCAGTACGATGCGCCATATGCAGAACACGATGGTCTTACCTCTCGGTAGTGCGTCGTGGCCATCCGGAGCGCGGTACAAGCAATGATCACACGCACGGCACAGCGGACACACCAGGAACCGCGGTGTTGGCCGTCGAATGGCGCTAGCTGCGCAGCATTTGTGCACCGCCGCCCTCAGTGTCAGCCAGTTTGCCGTGGCATACGCAGCTCCATCGCAGTCTTTAACACTGGTAGCATGCCGCGACAGCGTGGACGTGAACCGTATGTGCAGTTGACGGACTTTGAGCGAGGGCGTATAGTGGGCATGCGGGAGGCCGGGTGGACGTACCGCCGAATTGCTCAACACGTGGGGCGTGAGGTCTCCACAGTACATCGATGTTGTCGCCAGTGGTCGGCGGAAGGTGCACGTGCCCGTCGACCTGGGACCGGACCGCAGCGACGCACGGATGCACGCCAAGACCGTAGGATCCTACGCAGTGCCGTAGGGGACCGCACCGCCACTTCCCAGCAAATTAGGGACACTGTTGCTCCTGGGGTATCGGCGAGGACCATTCGCAACCGTCTCCATGAAGCTGGGCTACGGTCCCGCACACCGTTAGGCCGTCTTCCGCTCACGCCCCAACATCGTGCAGCCCTCCTCCAGTGGTGTCGCGACAGGCGTGAATGGAGGGACGAATGGAGACGTGTCGTCTTCAGCGATGAGAGTCGCTTCTGCCTAGGTGCCAATGATGGTCGTATGCGTGTTTGGCGCCGTGCAGGTGAGCGCCACAATCAGGACTGCATACGACCGAGGCACACAGGGCCAACACCCGGCATCATGGTGTGGGGAGCGATCTCCTACACTGGCCGTACGCCACTGGTGATCGTCGAGGGTACACTGAATAGTGCACGGTACATCCAAACCGTCATCGAACCCATCGTTCTACCATTCCTAGACCGGCAAGGGAACTTGCTGTTCCAACAGGACAATGCACGTCCACATGTATCCCGTGCCACCCAACGTGCTCTAGAAGGTGTAAGTCAACTACCCTGGCCAGCAAGATCTCCGGATCTGTCCCCCATTGAGCATGTTTGGGACTGGATGAAGCGTCGTCTCACGCGGTCTGCACGTCCAGCACGAACGCTGGTCCAACTGAGGCGCCAGGTGGAAATGGCATGGCAAGCCGTTCCACAGGACTACATCCAGCATCTCTACGATCGTCTCCATGGGAGAATAGCAGCCTGCATTGCTGCGAAAGGTGGATATACACTGTACTAGTGCCGACATTGTGCATGCTCTGTTGCCTGTGTCTATGTGCCTGTGGTTCCGTCAGTGTGATCATGTGATGTATCTGACCCCAGGAATGTGTCAATAAAGTTTCCCATTCCTGGGACAATGAATTCACGGTGTTCTTATTTCAATTTCCAGGACTGTAGATGTAAACTTGGATAAAATACAAGCGATATCGTAGAATTCATGTTTAAGGGTAATTCAAAAAGATTCTAGGTTATTAATCGCGTAATTTTCCAGTGCTATTAAAGGAAAAGTGGTTACCATTTTGTAGTGACTTTGTGTGCAGGTAAGTTAAGGGCAACAGACTTCCTTTCGACGATGTCACGACATTTCGATAACTTGTCTAGTTGTGTTCGCCAGGTACATATGCCAGATTTCATTATTCGCTGTTTACATTGGAGCATCTAGTCGCAAGCCACAGAGCGTCCAATGACATCTACTTGCGAAACTGTCGAATGAAACTTGTAATGTAGCAAAGAAAACATATTCCAACAAAGATGAAGTGTTTTCTTTTACATAACTCATTTCCCCAAAAATGGTTCAAATGGCACTAAGCACTATGGAACTTAACATCTGAGGTCATCAGCCCCTAGAACTTAGAAACACTTAAGCCTAACTAGCCTAAGGACATCACACACATCCATGCCTGAGGCAGGATCGAACCTGCGACCGTAGCGGTCGCGCGGTTCCAGACTGAAGCGCCTAGAACCGCTGGGCCACACCAGCCGGCACTAATTTGTCATCCCACATCCTCAAGAGAGGGAGAATTTCAACTAATAAAGGAACCGCGAAAAGCGGCTATGATCTGGAATAACGAATACTAAAAGACCGATTTATATGGGCAGTGACCCACGTGAAGTTTCAAAAATAAAAAATCTCCTAAAGAAAGGAGAACCGTATTTTATAAATATTACCTAATAACTCAGTATTTTCAGCAAGGGAAGATGACCGATCCTGCGGTGGAGAATCTGCAGAACGCCGATTGGATCAATTCAAAATCGTGCAGTCAAAGGGGTAGTCGTCCTTGAATATTTCTTAACATCGATTTTTTTCTTAAAATGTTCTCTGGGTTGTTTGCTCTATTGTATTGTTCACCTCCGTTATCGAGTAACAGGACGATATGTGGAAAAGTGTAACCGGAAACTATTCACAGCAGGAACAAAATAGTCGACATGTAATTTCGACGATGACCTAACAGGTATTACGAAAATTATGAACTTGATCGAACTTGAGGTCGTACAGCCTGTTACAACCTCCGCACAAAGGCGGACGAAAAGCGTTTCGATCGAACAAAGCAGCGGCTGACAGAAGCTGCCAAGGAGGCCTCCGGGACTATCATGATGAGACGAAGGTGGAGAAGGTCTTCCTTTTGGAGGTGGAAGGAATGCTGAACGGTCCAGCGATAGCTAACTAGATATATTTTTAACTTAACCAATAGAAATGTAAACCAAAACTGAAACGCGTTTTTCTCGAAACAGTATTTTTCAAATTGGCGGGAAACGTAACTTAGAATGATGCATTAGGCTTTGATCGGAATCTGATGCCGGCATTCTAAATTGAACTCTCCACCAGCGTACTTAACCTTTCCGTGAAATCTTCAAAAGTCTAATTTCGGTGCACGTTTTAGTATCGATTTTGTGCTTGAAGAAAATGACATTCGTTTTAACATGTCACAGTTCTTAGAACTGAATATTTTCAATTGTCCTATGGTTGGTGATATAAAATATACTGAAAATGGCTTTATTTATGACCGGTGCAATGGGAGAATGTCGGGAATTTCATCCGATGACCAGTGTTGGCTGCAAGGGGAACTTCCGCATGGTGCAGCGGTACAGGGCACGACTGGTGTGGTCTCAAAAGTGATTTCTTAAAGACAAAAGTGTAAGGAATGAAACTATATCATTATTTTTAATTTACTTGAAAAAAGGTCGGGAAATTCATGTATTTTTCGTGCGTGCGAAAGGGGCTACCACCTTAAGTATGAGGTGAAAGCCTGCCCGCTAAATGCGCTGGGCATGAGCTCGCTATTGGCTGCGGTTTTATACAGAAAGGACGTGCCGTAAGTGCTCCCGCTGTTGGTTGAGTAAATGTTCCACCCAAATGTGCGAGCACACGTGGATGAGTCGCTCAGATTAGCTGTGTATGCAAATGCTATCTATCCATTTACCTACTGTACACTGAGGTGACACAATTCATGCGTCGCCTCCTTAATATCGTGTCGGATCTCCTTTTGGCCGGCATATGCAGCAACACGACGTGGCGCGGACTCAAAAAGTCGTTCGAAGTCCACTGCAAAAAAATGGTTCAAATGGCTCTGAGCACTATGGGACTTAACTTCTAAGGTCATCAGTCCCCTATAACTTAGAACTACTTAAACCTAACTAACCTAAGGACATCACACACATCCATGCCCGAGGCAGGATTCGAACCTGCGACCGTAGCGGCCGCGCGGTTCCAGACTGTAGCGCCTTTAACCGCTATGCCACCACGGCCGGCAAAGTCCACTGCAGATATTGAATCAAAATACTTCTACAGACATTCATAGTCGCGGAAGTGTTACCGGAGCGAGAGTTTGTGCACCAACTTACCTCTTGATTATGTCCCATAAACTTTCGTTAGGATTCGTGTCGGACGGTCTGTGAGTCCAAATCATTCACTCGAAATGTCCAGAATGTTCTTCACATGAATCGCGAACAACTGTGGCCCGATAATATAGCGCATTGTCATCCATAAAAATTCCATCGTTGTTTCGGAACAAGAGGTCCATGAATGACTGTATATGGTGTCCAAGTACCCAGACATAACCGCTTTCAGACAATTATTTATGTAAACACAGTGCACACCGTTATGGAACCACCACCAGCTTGCGCAGTGTCCTGTTGAGAAGTCGGGTCGATGGCTTCATGGATTCTGTGCCAGACTCAAATTCTAGCACCAGCTGACGAGCGCACGGTTTGCCAAGCGTCTAGCGTGCAACCGCTATGGTCGCGAGCCCAGGAGAGGAACTGCAGGCGATGTCCTGCTGTTATCAAAGGCACTGGCGTCGCTCGTTTGCTGCCGTAGCCGATTAGTGCCCATTTCAAAGGACTGTTCTAACGGACAGATTTGTGGTACGTCACAATTGATTTCTGACGTTATTTCACGCAGTGTTGTTTGTCTGTTAGCACTTACAACTCTACGCAAATACTACTCGTCTCCCTCATTAAGTGAAGGCCATCGGCCACTGGGTGGTCTATGATAAGAGGTAATGCCAGAAATCTGGTATTCTCGGCAAGCTCTTGACACCGTGTTTCTAGACATGCTGAATTCCATAACGATATCCGAAATGAAATTTTTCCATTCGTGTAGCTCTAAACTGATTCCCGTCGTGTGGCCATAATCACGTCGGAAGCTTTTTCATATGATTCACTTGAGTACAAACGACAGCTCCGCCAGTGCACTGCCTTTTTGTACATTGCGTGCGCGATACTACCGCCATCTGTAAAAGTGCATATCGCTCTCCCATGACTTTTGTCACATAGAGTATTATTTCTAAGATGCTTTTGTCAGTTTTTGCTAGTAAATTTATTGAAATTAGATGTCCATGATCGTCTCCTATGTCTCATGGTCCAAAGGAGATATTATAACTTGTATGTTCCACCAATTTATACCACATGTTTAGGAAATTTGATTCGTTACACTTACGTAGACATGAAGAGCATCAGAATCCGCTTCTTACTTTTCAAGGTATTAAAGCTTATTGCGTATTCTGTTACCCAATATTTATTTTATCATATTCCAGAATTGCTTTGACAGAGCTTTAGTTAAAGTGTAATAACAATCTCTAGGACGATGTGTGAAAGAAGTGGAGGTACTAAGGTAAGAGGGAGCTCCTACTCTCCAGGACACTACATAACCAGCCACCATCAAAAGCCGTGTAACTCCACAAACTAAGGTTATCGAAATATCGTGGAAAGGTGACTGCAGCATTAGATTGGCTGTTAACTGAGACTCTCCGAAATCGTAAATTTCGCGGTAAAAATCTGCAAGATCAAAACGTATGATCGATTTAGCAGAAATGAAATATACACTAAAGTGCCAAATAAATTGTTACGGGAATGTGTATTCAAATACAGAGATATGTAAACAGGCAGAGTACTGGGCTGCAGTCGTCAACGCCAATATAAGACAACAAGTGTATGGTGCAGTTGTTAGATCGCTTACTGCTGCTATAATGGCAGGTTATGAAGACTTAAGTGAGTTTGAACAGGTGTTATAGTAGGGGCACGAGGGATGGGACACAGCATCTCCGACGGAGCGATAAAGTGGTTATTTTCCCGTACGACTATTTCACAGGCGTATCGTGACCATATGGAAATGGTTAAAACTTCATATCTCCGACATCGCGGCAGCCGGAAAAAGATCCTGCAAGAACGGGACCAACGACGACTGTTGAGAATTGTTCAACTGACCGAAGTGCAGCCTTCCTCAAACTCCTGCATATTTGAATCTGGGCAACTAAAATGTGTCTGTGTACGGACCATTCAATGACACATCATCCCACGGTCAGTCATCACCGACATTGGACTGTTAATGACTGGAAACATGTTGGCAGGTCGGACAAGCCTCGTTTCAACTTGTATCGAGCTGATGGACGAGTACGGGTATGGAGACAATCTCATGAATCCAAGGAATATACATGTCAACAGGACACTGTTGAAGCTGGTGGAGGCTCTGTAATGGTGTAGGACGTGTGCAGTTGGAATGATATGGGACCCCTGATACGTCTAGATGTCTAGATACGACTCTGATAGGTGTCACGTACGTAAACATCCTGTCTGATCACCTGCATCAAATCATGTCCATTGTGCATTCCTGTGGACTTCGGCAATTCCAGCAGGACAATGCGCCACACCACACGTCCACAATTGCTACATAGTGGCCCCAGGAACACTCTTCGTCTTCCGCTGCCCATCACACTCCCCAGACATGGACATTATTGAGCATATCTGGGATGCGTTGCAACGTGCTGTTCAGAAGAGATCTCCATCCCATCGTACTCTTGCGGATTTATGGACAGCCCTCTAGGATTCATGGTGTTAGTTCCATCCAGCGCTACTTCAGATATTAGTCGACTCCATGTCACGTGGTGTTGCGGCACTTCCGCGCATTCGCAGGCGCCCTGCACGATATTAGGCAGGAATACCAACTTCTTTGGCTCTCCAGTGTGTGTCTCTCTCTAATGGGTATAACCTAGAGGTCTCCTTACTACATTTCCAGCAATTGACAGAACAGATATAGGCAACAGCAGTGTTTTTCAACTGGTGTCTCACGACTCCTGTTGGAGAGGGGAGGGGGGAGGGAGGGAGTAGAAAACTTTTGCTCGAGGGATCGCTGGGGTAGGATTGATCAGTTTAATAAATGGCGCAATAAGAATGTGCAGCATAGCCGATTATGTATGTTTCGTTACTGTCACGGAATGTTTGGTGTAAGCACGATGTAAAGCCGCTCACATTCAGAGGTGGTACTTATTTTTAGCAATGAATGTAGTTTGAGCCTGTTGAAGACACGATGTCTATCGACCTCTACCGACATCTCCGGAACGGAAGTACTGTGCCGATCGCATTCACGAGTGAGAGTTTGCAGGGAGAGGGGACGGACCACATCAACTCCCTCGTGGGAACGGCAGTGTGGAGATCGTACTGATAACTTTGTTTTCGACACGATCATCTGCTGTGCTAAAAATACCCCACGAAATTACATCAGTTCTTGAAAGCGCATTTAAACATGCTCACGTTGAAATGTGATACAAAATGACTGCAACAACACACACAACTTACTTTCAAGACTTCGCACGTCTGTTACTGGAATCCTCTTCAGTAACCGTAATTCAAACATTATAACTGATTGTCAGAGTTGGCAACAGTTTGAGAAGGCACGAAGTTGTAGAGCAGAGTAACAGTGTTTTTGTGGAAGTAAGACCTTCCAATATTACAATGACGTGATTTTCTTGCACGTTGAAGCTGTGGTAGTGGGATGTCAAGTCCCATACCACCTTCCGAAAGTGGGAGTCCTATGTTGTCGGTAAGAACTGACACAACTACGTTGGTAGCTACAGCAGTGGCTGTGCCGGGGTTGGTTATTTTTTTCTTTATTGTTACTGCATTCACCCTCGCCCCATGTGGTCGTGAGGCAATGGGGGATGGGGGGCTGGCAGCAGTACGAATAATCCGCTCTTTAGCCAGTAGAAAGTAACGCCAACTTAAACGCTAAAACAAAACAACAAGGAATCATATGTAGTGTGAACTTGAAATTATTTGAAAAGGTAACATACATGGGAAAAATATAGATAGTAAAATTCTGTCGTGATGAATTGTTTAAAGACAGTGATAAAACTAGCACTGAGAGAGAACACATTATGGTTGTTGGAGTCGAGTGTTTGTATGGTGTATGTTATTCAGAGGTCTTCGATGTGAGTGGGGAGAGGTGGGAATTTGCTGAGTTGGTAAAGGATACTTCTGGGGAAGGTAAGCGGATGCGGAAAGTGAGGTGGAGAGCCTGGCGTTCGAGGATCCTTAGGGACTTATAGAACGCAGGAGTGTCGTATACCCATGCAACATAAGGGTTGCACTTCCAATATTCGGTTGGTGAGTAGTCTTTCCTTTTATTTTTATTTTATTTTTATATATATATATATATATATATATATATATATATTTTTTTTTTTTTTTTTTTTTTTTTTTGGCTGGATGGGACGGTTGTAAATAGCGAGGTAGAAGTCATGCAGACGGGAAGTGTGGGTGGTGCGTCCTATAATTATTGCATGAGTTTTGGAGGAGTTAATCTTAAGCAGCCATTACTTACACAGGTGAATTGACTGAGGTGGATTTGGAAGGATCGTTGGGTTTTCTGAAGCGTAGGGCTGTTGTTGTTGTAGTCTTCAGTCCTGAGACTGGTTTGATGCAGCTCTCCATGCTACCCTATTCTGTGCAAGCTTCTTCAACTCCCAGTACTTACTGGAACCTATATCCTTCTGAATCGGCTTAGTGTATTCATCTTTTGGTCTCCCTCTACGATTTTTAACCACCACGCTGCCCTCCAATGCTAAATTTGTCGTCCCCAGATCCCTCAGAACATGTCCTACCAAACGATCCCTTCTTCTTGTGAAGTTGTGCCACAAATTTCTCTTCTCCCCAATTCTGTTCAATACCTCCTCATTAGTTATGTGATCTACCCATCTAATCTTCAGCATTCTTCTGTAGCACCACATTTCTAAATCTTCTATTCTCTTATTGTCCAAACTATTTATCGTCCATGTTTCACTTACATACATAGCTACACTCCATACAAATACTTTCAGAAACGACTTCCTCACACTTAAATCTATACTCGATGTTAACAAATTTCTCTTCTTCAGAAAAGCTTTCCTTGCCATTGCCAGTCTACATTTTATATCCTCTCTACCTCGACCATCACCAATTATTTTGCTCCCCAAATTGCAAAATTCCTTTACTACTTTAAGTGTCTCATTTCCTAATCTAATTCCCTCAGCATCATCTGACTTAATTCGACTACATTCCATTATCCTCGTTTTGCTTTTATTGATGTTCATCTTATATCCTCCTTTCAAGACACTATCCATTCCGATCAGCTGCTCTTCCAGGTCCTTTGCTGTCTCTGACAGAATTACAATGTCATCGGTGAACCTCAAAGCTGTTATTTCTTCTCTATGGATTTTAATACCTACTTCGAATTTTTCATTTGTTTCCTTTACTGCTTGCTCAATATACAGATTGAACAACATCGGGGAGAGGCTACAACCCTGTCTTACTCCCTTCCCAACCACTGCTTCCCTTTCATGCCCCTCGTCTCTTATAACTGCCATCTGGTTTCTGTACAAATTGTAAATAGCCTTTCGCTCCCTGTATTTTACCCCTGCCACCTTTAGAATTTGAAAGAGAGTATTGCAGTCAACATTGTCAAAAGCTTTCTCTAAGTCTACAAATCCTAGAAACGTAGATTTGCCTTTCCTTAACCTTTCTTCTAAGTTAAGTCGTAGGGTCACGTGTTCCAACATTTCTACGGAATCCAAACTGATCTTCCCCGAGGTCGGCTCCTACCAGTTTTTCCATTCGTCTGTAAGGAATTCGCGTTAGTATTTTGCAGCTGTGACTTATTAAACTGATAGTTCGGTAATTTTCACATCTCTCAACACCTGCTTTTTTTGGGAGTGGAATTATTATATTCTTCTTGCAGTCTGAGGGTATTTCAACTGTCTCATACATCTTGGTCAACAGATGGTAGAGTTTTGTCAGGAATGGCTCCCCCAAGGCCATCAGTAGTTCTAATGGAATGATGTCTACTCCCGGGTCCTTGTTTCGATTCAGATCTGTCAGTGCTCTGTCAAACTCTTCACGCAGTATCATATCTCCCATTTCATGTTCATCTACATCCTCTTCCATTTCCATAATATTGTCCTCAAGTACATCGCCCTTGTATAGACCCTCTATATATTCCTTCCACCTTTCTGCTTTCCCTTCTTTGCTTAGAACTGGGTTTCCATCTGTGCTCTTGATATTCATACAAGTGGCTCTCTTTCCTCCAAAGGTCTCTTTAATTTTCCTGTAGGCAGTATCTATCTTACCCCTAGTGAGATAATCCTCTGCATCCTTACATTTGTCCTATAGCCATCCCTGCTTAGTCATTTTGCACTTCCTTTCGATTTCATTTTAGAGACGTTTGTATTCCTTTTGGCCTGCTTCATTTACTGCATTTTTATATTTTCTCCTTTCATCAATTAAATTCAATATCTCTTCTGTTACTCAAGGATTTATATTAACCCTCGTCTTTTTACCTACTTGATCCTCTGCTGCCTTCACTACTTCATCCCTCAGAGCTACCCATTCTTCTTCTACTGTATTTATTTCCCCCATTCCTGTCAATTGCTCCCTTATGCTTTTCCTGAAACTCTGTACAACCTCTGGTTTAGTCAATTTATCCAGGTCCCATCTCCTTAAACTCCCACCTTCCCACCTTTTTGCAGTTTCTTCAGCTTTAATCTATAATTCATAACCATTAGATTGTGGTCAGAGTCCACATCTGCCCCTGGAAATGTCTTACCATTATATAATCTATTTGATACCTTCAAGTATCCCCAGGATTCTTCCATGTATACAACTTTTTTTATGATTCTTGAACCAAGTGTTAGCTATGATTAAGTTATGCTCTTTGCAAAATTCTACCAGACGGCTTCCTCTTTCATTTCTTACCCCCAATCCATATTCACCTACTATGTTTCCTTCTCTCCCTTTTCCTAGTGTCGAATTCCAGTCACCCATGACTATTAAATTCCGTCTCCCTTCACTGACTGAATAATTTCCTTTATCTCACCATACATTTCATCAATTTCTTCTTCATCTGCAGAGCTAGTTGTCATATAAATTTGTACTACTGTTGTAGGCGAGGGCTTCATGTCTATCTTGGCCACAATAATGCGTTCACTATGCTGTTTTTAGTGGCTTACCCGTACTCCTATTTTTTAATTCATTATTAAACCTACTCCTGCATTACCCCTATTGGATTTTGTATTTATAACACTGTATTCACCTGACCAAAAGTCTTGTTCCTCCTGTCACCGAACTTCACTAATTTCCACCACATCTAACTTTAACCTATCAATTTCCCGTTTTAAATTTGCTAACCTACCTGCCCGATTAAGGGATCTGATATTCCACGCTCCGATCTGTAGAACGCCAGTTTTCTTTCTCCTGATAACGACGTCCTCTTGAGTAGTCCCCGCCCGGAGATCCGAATGGGGACTATTTTACCTCCGGAACATTTTACCCAAGAGGACGCCATCATCATTTAACAATACAGTAAAGCAGCATGCCCATGGGGAAAAAATTACGGCTGTAGTTTCCCCTTGCTTTCAGCCTTCCGCAGTACCAGCACAGCAACACCGTTTTGGTTAGTGTTACCAGGCCAGATCAGTCAATCATCCAGACTGTTGCCCCTGCAAATACTGAAAAAGCTGCTGCCCCTCTTCAGGAACCACACGTTTGTCTGGCCTCTCAACAGATATCCCTCCGTTGTGGTTGCACCTACGGTACGGCCATCTGTATCGCTGAGGCACGCAAGCCTCCCCACCAACAGCAAGGTCCACGGTAGGGCTGAGGGCGAGGAAAGCGGTATCACCAGCATATTGATGGAGGTAGACGGAAGGAGGTGGTCTTGGCAAATAGGCAGTATATAAGAGGTAAATGAGAGAACAGAACCTTGGGGCACTCCTATAGTGGGATGGAAGGTATGGGAGTTAGTTTGTTAACAATGACAAAGGATGGGAGATGGAGAGGAATGATACAATAAGGCTGAGGAGCCAGGATTGGTACTGTCATATTTATGCTTTCATGGATAGTAGGGAACTGGGAGTAGTCAAAATGAGGAACGTCATGGATGGGGACGATGTCGATGAAGTACGATGCAAAGTGAGTGGCTTTGCTCAGGTCGGCGGGGCTGGCACGGTTTTCCGCTTACCTAAGTAAGATTGCAGCATCTGTCTCGTGCCAAAACGACGCGTGCGTTGGGCAGGTAATTATAGCTCCGGCCCGCCGCGGGACTGTGACGGGCCGGCGCCACGTTTGAAACTGCCGCTACCGCCTCCATACAAGCGTCAAGCATCTGTCTTTGCTCTCTTTCGATGTTTAAAGCAGCCCCCACTCACACACACACACACACACACACACACACAGCCAACAGCCCACTTAGTGTGTGCTACTGGTCCCTCTTAAAATTGCTGCTACTCCTTTTGTTGTTCCTCCTTTACAACGGAATCCCGAATCCCGATATATTAACGCAAGAGCCTAGAATCTCGTCTTTTCAAATTTTGTGTCGTTTTTCAGGCAATGCTACGACGAACTTGTCAAGCTCTTTTGTTCAGTATGGCGCTTATACTCGTCAGCAACTCTGCGAATTGTTTGATCTGTAAAGACGCTGTTGCAGTCAGAAGGGACACCATACACACCGGGTACACAAAGAGCAATCTCGTATCTTGGGGGAGGCTGTCCAAAACACTGGTCTCAATCCATATCTCTGCAGCACACTTCGGAATTTTCTGGTCGTTGACCCACGGTATAGAAGAAAACCAGGCGTCTTGGCCTCTTCTGCCGATTCTCAAGGCGTTCTTCTTCGGTGGCACCTGAAAGCATTTACAATGTCTCTCTTGCTGCAACCATTCTATCTGAACATGTGTCTCGAATGCTGCAATTCTGACTGCAGGGGATCATGACTGGAAATAATTTTTGTTCTGTGTAACAACGTTTTCGGCACCGCCTTCTTGTGTGCAGGACGTTGAAAACTATCGGTGTTCAAGTGTCGATCAATGTACGTTGGTTTCCTCTACAACGAACGACCAAGCCTGCCTCCTGGAATCCGTTCAACTAAAATATTCAAGAACGGTAAATTACCATCATTCTCCATCTCGATGGTAGATTTAATTTTGGGAAGGACACTGTCATGTGACAGACGAACTACTGCAGTGCGAAGAAATTTTGAGTAACAAAGAAATACTTCAATGGACTGAAGAAAGAAGAAACTACAAATATGTTCAAGGAAAATACAGAAACACAGAATATAGGTCACTTAGGACTGAAATAAATAGTAAGTGCAGAAGAGCCATGGCAGAAAAGAGGAAGGAAAAATGTGAAGAAATCGAAAAACAAATGATCGCCGGACGGACTGGTCCACCTTATACAAAACTCAAAACAACCTTTGTTGAAATGAAAAGCAATGGCGACAACGTGAAATTGGAATTCCGCTGTTAAACGTAAATAGGGCAAAAGATGGGAAAATGAATTGAAAACCTTTACGAGGTGGGAATTTAACTGCTGACGTGATAGAAGAATAAATGGGAGTCGATACCGAAGATATAGAGGTCCAATATCAGAGACATAGTTTAACACAACTCTGGAGGATATGCAGTCAGATAAGGCAGAAAGGATAGATACATTACAGGCAGACACTGCAGCTTGACAATGGACTTGTTTTCCTTTCATTGTGGACCATAGCTGATGTGGTACTTCGAAGTGAAGTACGACACCGCAGATATTTTGAAAAGTTTGCAATGGAAATTGTAGTCACTGGCCAGTTTACATTTAATAGGTCTTAGGACATAGGTTGTTGTATACGAAATGTAGCCAGTTGCTTTTAACGGTGGAAGCAGAGTGATACCTTCAACTATTCTCGGGAAAATACATGAGGTATAATGGAGATTCTCCGTGGTGAGGTTGGCAGCTACGCGCCATCGTGCGGCTATTGCCGCCTGCTGTGTAGTGGGTGAAGCTGCCTCGTATAGTGCCGATACAAAACGAAACGGTAAATGAAAGAAAAACTAAAAGAAATGTAAAGGCAGTGGTAGTTATCAGCTCATGACGCTGACCAAATGTGCTTATAGTCTGCGCTGTTTCAGAAAACAATGTTACCTATATTATTTTGTTCAGAACGTTACCTATATTATTGAATTTAGACTCTCATTTATGTATGACCCGTTCACTTTACAATTGCCATTTTAGTTAAGCGTGCTGCGAACTGTTGACATTTTGTGTTAATTGTTTGTTTAGATTGACACACGAGAAATACGAAAATGTAACCTGATACATAAACTGTACTTGATATAAATGGAGCATACAGAAAAAACACACAAACTGTTAACACAGAGGTATAGGAAAAGAGTCGAAATGAACAACAGGAAAAAGAAACTTGTTTTATGGTCGAACAGTGCAGTTGTGCGTGTAGGAGACAACGGTACTTTCGCTTTTAATATAATCTACAGGATAGCATAAAAATGAAAAAAAATTGAAATAAAACTTGTGCTACCGACTAATACCTCAAGCAATAAATTGCTATAAATACAGTCTTCCACAGATAAGTATACGAAACTAAAATAAAATTGTGTTTTTACGATCTAATAACTGGAATTGGGTTCAGATCAGAATTTTAAGTTTCTTCGCACATTCCTCGTTTCGTCTCATTGTTCTAAGAAAGTGTGCACACCATGATACAATGTCCTCCTTATCAACCAGAAACATCCTATTTTTATATTTTCTAAAACATAGCAGACGTTTCGGTTTTTCTTCTTGACTGAACTGCGTTACGTTAGTGTATCGACACATTTCAATCTGAGCGAACTATTCCATGACATATATCTGTGCGATGATTTTCCATTTCAATGGACAGCCGCGCGGGGTAGCTTCGTGCTGAGGCATCTTGTCACGCTCCGGGCGGCTCCACCCATCGGAGGTCCGAGTCCTTCCTCGGGCATGGGTGTGTGTTATTCTTAGCGTTAGTTCGTTTAAGTTCTGTTAAGTAGTGTGTAGGCTTAGGGACTGATGACCTCAGATGTTTGGTGCCTTAAGAATTCACACACAACAATTTTTCAACGGACATTGAGAATTAGCAGAAATAGTAACGCATCATGGCTATAATATTATTGTACAATGCTGAGGCACGTGTGACACTCATGTACATACTGTCAGGAATTGATGGAGGCCTTTGGTCCCGCCTGTACATAAACAAAATTTAGTTCTGCCCTCTGACATCGGCTGTTGTAAAATGAACAAGCCATGTTGTTGTTGTTGTGGTCTTCAGTCCTGAGACTGGTTTGATGCAGCTCTCCATGCTACTCTATCCTGTGCAAGCTTCTTCATCTCCCAGTACCTACTGCAACCTACATCCTTCTGAATCTGCTTAGTGTATTGATCTCTTGGTCTCCCTCTACGATTTTTACCCTCCACGCTGCCCTCCAATGCTAAATTTGTGATCCCTTGATGCCTCAAACCATGTCCTACCAACCGATCCCTTCTTCTAGTCAAGTTGTGCCACAAACTTCTCTTCTCCCCAATCCTATTCAATACCTCCTCATTAGTTACGTGATCTACCCACCTTATCTTCAGCATTCTTCTGTAGCACCACATTTCGAAAGCTTCTATTCTCTTCTTGTCCCAACTATTTATCGTCCATGTTTCACTTCCATACATGGCTACACTCCATACAAATACTTTCAGAAACGACTTCCTGACACTTAGATCTACACTCGATGTTAACAAATTTCTCTTCTTCAGAAACGATTTCCGTGCCATTGCCAGTCTACATTTTATATCCTCTCTACTTCGACCATCATCAGTTATTTTACTCCCTAAATAGCAAAACTCCTTTACTACTTTAAGTGTCTCATTTCCTAATCTAATCCCCTCAACATCACCCGATTTAATTTGACTACATTCCATTATCCTCGTTTTGCTTTTGTTGATGTTCATCTTATATCCTCCTTTCAAGACACTGTCCATTCCGTTCAACTGCTCTTCCAAGTCCTTTGCTGTCTCTGACAGAATTACAATGTCATCGGCGAACCTCAAAGTTTTTACTTCTTCTCCATGAATTTTAATACCTACTCCGAATTTTTCTTTTGTTTCCTTTACTGCTTGCTCAATATACAGATTGAATAACATCGGGGAGAGGCTACAACCCTGTCTCACTCCCTTCCCAACCACTGCTTCCCTTTCATGCCCCTCGACTCTTATAACTGCCATCTGGTTTCTGTACAAATTGTAAATAGCTTTTCGCTCCCTGTATTTTACCCTGCCACCTTCAGAATTTGAAGGAGAGTATTCCAGTTAACGTTGTCAAAAGCTTTCTCTAAGTCTACAAATGCTAGAAACGTAGGTTTGCCTTTCCTTAATCTTTCTTCTAAGATAAGTCGTAAGGTTAGTATTGCCTCACGTGTTCCAACATCTCTACGGAATCAAAACTGATCTTCCCCGAGGTCCGCTTCTACCAGTTTTTCCATTCGTCTATAAAGAATTCGCATTAGTATTTTGCAGCTGTGACTTATTAAACTGATAGTTCGGTAATTTTCACATCTGTCAACACCTGCTTTCTTTGGTATAGGAATTATTATGTTCTTCTTGAAGTCTGTGGGTATTTCGCCTGTCTTATACATCTTGTTCACCAGATGGTAGAGTTTTGTCATGACTGGCTCTCCCAAGGCCATCAGTAGTTCTAATGGAATATTGTCTACTCCCGGGTCCTTGTTTCGACTCAGGTCTTTCAGTGCTCTGTCAAACTCTTCATGCAGTATCTTATCTCCCATTTCATCTTCATCTACATCCTCTTCCATTTCCATAATATTGTCCTCAAGTACATCGCCCTTATATAAACCCTCTATATACTCCTTCCACCTTTCTGCCTTCCCTTCTTTGCTTAGAACTGGGTTGCCATCTGAGCTGTTGATATTCATACAAGTGGTTCTCTTCTCTCCAAAGGTCTCTTTAATTTTCCTGTAGGCAGTATCTATCTTACCCCTAGTGAGACAAGCCTCTACATCCTTACATTTGTCCTCTAGCCATCCCTGCTTAGCCATTTTGCACTTTCTGTCGATCTCATTTTTGAGACGTTTGTATTCCCTTTTGCCTGCTTCATTTACTACATTTTTATATTTTCTCCTTTCATCAATTAAATTCAATATTTCTTCTCTTACCCAAGGATTTCTATTAGCCCTCGTCTTTTTACCTAAATGATCCTCTGCTGCCTTCACTACTTCATCCCTCAGAGCTACCCATTCTTCTTCTACTGTATTTCTTTCCCCCATTCCTGTCAATTGTTCCCTTATGCTCTCCCTGAAACTTTGTACAACCTCTGGTTCTTTCAGTTTATCCAGGTCCCATCTCCTTAAATTCCCACCTTTTTGCAGTTTCTTCAGTTTCAATCTGCAGTTCATAACCAATAGATTGTGGTCAGAATCCACATCTGCCCCTGGAAATGTCTTACAATTTAAAACCTGGTTCCTAAATCTCTGTCTTACCATTATATAATCTATCTGATACCTATTAATATCTCCAGGATTCTTCCAGGTATGCAACCTTCTTTTATGATTCTTGAACCAAGTGATAGCTATGATTAAGTTATGCTCTGTGCAAAATTCTACAAGGCGGCTTCCTCTTTCATTTCTTCCCCCCAATCAATATTCACCTACTATGTTTCCTTCTCTCCCTTTTCCTACTGACGAATTCCAGTCACCCATGACTATTAAATTTTCGTCTCCCTTCACTACCTGAATAATTTCTTTTATCTCGTCATACATTTCATCAATTTCTTCATCATCTGCAGATCTAGTTGGCATATAAATTTGTACTACTGTTGTAGGCATGGGCTTTGTGTCTATCTTGGCCACAATAATGCGTTCACTATGCTGTTTGTAGTAGCTAACCCGCGCTCCTATTTTTTTATTCATTATTAAACCTACTCCTGCATTACCCCTATTTGATTTTGTATTTATAACCCTGTAATCACCTGACCAAAAGTCTTGTTCCTCCTGCCACTGAACTTCACTAATTCCCACTATATCTAACTTTAACCTATCCATTTCCCTTTATAAATTTTCTAACCGACCTGCCCGATTAAGGGATCTGACATTCCACGCTCCGATCCGTAGAATGCCAGTTTTCTTTCTCCTGATAACGACGTCCTCTTGAGTAGCCCCCGCCCGGAGATCCGAATGGGGGACTATTTTACCTCCGGAATATTTTACCCAAGAGGACACCATCATCATTTAATGATACAGTAAAGCTGCATGTCCTCGGGAAAAATTACGGCTGTAGTTTCCCCTTGCTTTCAGCCGTTCGCAGTACCAGCACAGCAAGGCCGTTTTGGTTAATGTTACAAGGCCAGATCAGTCAATCATCCAGACTGTTGCCCCTGCAACTACTGAAAAGGCTGCTGCCCCTCTTCAGGAACCACATGTTTGTCTGGCCTCTCAACAGATACCCCTCCGTTGTGGTTGCACCTACGGTACGGCCATCTGTATCGCTGAGGCACGCAAGCCTCCCCGCCAACGGCAAGGTCCATGGTTCATGGGGGAAGGAACAAGCCATAGTTAACTTGAAAACAAATCTGAAGCAAAGCGGATAGAAGGGCGAGATGACGTAGTGAGAAACAAGCAAACACAAGAAAACGGCGCGACTGGTGGCTGCGCCACTCGCTTTGCATACCCCTGGGGTGGGGTGGGTCTGGACACACGGGCTCTGGTCCTTCGCCACGGGAAACGCCTCTCTACTTACTTTTATGTTCTGTGGAGATAACCGACAGCTATAAGTATATGTCGGTTACGTCAATTTTCACCCTCGTGGCGGCGCCTTAGGCTTAACCTCCTCCTGCTGCTGCTAGGGACAGGGTGCAGCCGGCACGAGGAGGTGGCCCGGTTGCAGGCGCGAGCATAGTATTGCCGGGACCTGTGCTAGAGACGACTGGCTACCTCCTCACGCAGTCTGCCCACCTGGTCCTGGCAGAGGCAGAACGCAGGCGCAGTCTGAGGCTTGGATTTCTTTAATGGACTCTTTCAGTGAAACGGAATGCAATTAGTAGCAAAAATTTGTCAGTGTTCCTTTCTTCTCCACGGGTAACACTCTTTTCACATCACTTCTTGCAATCGAGACCTCATTTTGACGTCACATGCAATATCGACAATCGCAGTAACTGCCGTCGAGTTTCTTTCAGTTTGTGACAAGGAGGAAAATGAATGTTACTGCTCATCTTTTGACTCGCAGAAATTTAAGCTATACTCTTATGTACCTGCCTAACCACACACACGGAAATCTCCGAAATAAAGAGCTTGTGAGAAGGAAGAAAATTTTATTACTGAACCACAACCTCGGTTCGGAAATAAGCAACCAACTATTTATATTATCCTCTGCTCCCTAATCAGACAGAAATGTTAAATTACATGTATTGCCGGACATACCTGTATTAAACTTTTAAGAAACTTCCAGAATGTGTTAACAATGTGAAGATAAAAAAAAAATATTAAGCATACAGCAGGATGCGAACCTAAATCCCCCTGGTTGTTGTCTGGTTTCTTCACATTGGCACCGTTTCCAATCGGCCGAGTAGCTTCTCAGTGGGCCTCACAACACTGAGTGCGGCCCGTATCAGTCAGTCCTCCCACCGATGAAAACTCGCTGACAGTACCGGGAATCGAACGTAGGTTCCCTATAGGGCAGTCACCTATGCTGACCAAACTTTTTTTCCAATCTGTGGTGTACAGGAGGAGGTCAGGGGGCAGAATAGGCAGGGGTTGCAACCCAAGGTCTGGCCACAGTGTCTTCATCATACCCCGAGGAAAAGAGAGTGTAGGGGAAATATGTGGCAAACCAAACACAAAGACAAGTATAGTAGTTTATAGCCATGGAGCAACAGTGGTGTTATTTTACTTTATTTCTGTGGTATCGATAGCTACGATGCCATGGCGTAAGTAAAAGTTCTTAGGTGGCAGTACGAGAGCCGACGATCCACACCGACGATAGCGCCCTCTAGCCGGCACTGTGCAACCCTACGAGCGCCGCTCCAGATTCAGCCCATTTGATCACGAGCAGACGACCAACCAACATTGTTTCATTTTCATAGTGGGCGAGCCACTACAGATTTTGTCTTTTCAACTTATAGTCGATGTTAGCTTCGAATGATGCTTCGCACCTACGTGCTCATTTCAGCCAAAGTTAAGTAACAATTTATGTATCAATATTCTTCCTATAGTAAAGGTGCTTCAAATGTACACGCAGTACCGAAATACTTCACCTTTTCCTGCTCCTACTCGCGTCCTTCACTCTCGGCCTATATTGCATAAGCAGTTCACAGAAGCAGACCCATGCTCCACCTTCCAGGCGGGATACAAAAGAGTGGCGACGAAACATTTTATTTATTTATTTATTTATTTTTTACTGCTTCCTTTTCGTGTTAGCCCAGTGTTACTGCATGTATGAGATTTTTTCCACCATTCGCTCTAAGACTTTCATTTGTATCAACCATGGTTTCGCCACATGAACAGGCTTTGCTGTCTGGTCCTGTACGTTTACAGGCTCAGCAAATGACGCAACTGCGTGCTGCCGTAAATGGACTGGTCACACTACAGCTACTACAGCGCCTCCGACGTCTTCACCTGTACCACCACCGACGACGCCTCCGGCGACCGTAGCAGTCACGTGGTTCCGGACTGAAGCGCCTAGAACCGCTCGGCCACCGCGGCCGGCGTCTAAAGTGTAACAGAGACAAGTGCAATTTTTTTCAAACTCAGATTCAGTATTCAGGACATATGATTAACGGACAGGATATCCACCCCTCACCATCACATATCCGTGCGATTAGAGACTTGCCAGCACCCAGGAACTTGAAAGCACTTCAGTCTCTGTTGGACAAAATTACATGTTATATTCGGTTTATACCAAATGCAGTGCAGATTGCAGCGCCTTTGGATCGCCTTCAGCGTAATAACGTTCCTTTTGTTTGGTCTTCGAAATGTGAGGCTGCTTTTCAAAAGCTCAAATCTGTTTTGATGAGTGATCGCTATTTGATTCCTTTTGGTTCCTCCAAGCCAGTTGTTTTTGCTGTCGATGCATCTTCTCACGGCAACGGAGCGGTTATCTCGCACCGCATTAATTCTGTCGATCGCCCGATCGCTTTTGCGTCTAAGTTGCTCAATTCTGCCCAGCAAAGCTATTCTCAGATCGAGTAAGAAGCTTTAGCTATTGTATATGGAAGGAAAAAGTCTCATGATTTTTTGTACAGTCGCAAGTTCTATTTGGTCACCGACCATAAGCCTTTAACGTCGTTGTTCCACCCGTCAACGCCAGTTCCAGCCTGTACTGCACAAAAGTTGCAACGTTGATCTTTGTTTTTGTCTAACTACAATTACGAAATCTTGTTTCGCAATGCCGGTGCTTTGTCTTGTCTACCTATCAGTCCTGATGACAAGTTTCGTTCTTCCAAATTGTCATGCATGTTTATCGATTCGCAAGATAAGGAATTAGGTTTTCCGGTGGATTTTCGTCGCATTGCCTCCGCGACAGCCGCCGATGCGTCTTTGCAAATTGTTTTGCGGTATGTTAGTACTTAATGTCCTCCATCTACTGCACAGACTAGTAATCCCTTTGTTCGGCGTTACTTTGCGCAATGTCACAACTTGTCTGTACACCACGCAGTTATTTTGTTACCAACTGACAATGCTCAGTCTCTTGTGGTTGCACCTCGTTCGTTGCAATCGGAAATCCTCCTATTACTGCACGCTGGTCATTGGGATATTGTGCGGATGAAGCAATAAGCGTATCGTCACTGCACGTCGGTCGACACTGATAAACAAAGTGAGAACTTGCTTGCTAATTGTCGCTCTTACGCGGAGCATAAATCTGCTTCCCGCCAGCGCTTCTTTGCGTGGCCGACTCCTGCTGCGCCTTGGTAGAGCGTTTATATTGATTTTGCGAGTCCTTTGTGGGCCACCCGCTGGTTGATAGTTATTGATGCGTACAGTAATTTTCCTTTTGTTCTACCTATCTACTACATCTGCTAGTACTATTCGCACTTTATCTTTTTGCCACCTGGCCTCTGCCCTTTTCCAACCGCAGTCGAACGGAGTGGCTGATCGTTTTGTCCGTACGTTTAAGTCGCAGATGAGCAAGCTGTGCGCCACGCACTCTCGCCAGCGCGCGCTCTGGTCTTTCCTTACTTCATATCGCTCCCAGCTGCGCGGCACCCGTTATCCAGCGGAATTGCTACATGGCCGCACCCATCGGTCGCTCCTGCAGCTATTTCACCCGCCGCTGGGCGCTCCCGCAGCTTCACCTCGTTCGGCTTGGCGCCAAGTGATTTGGTGTTGTATCGCGTTTTCTCTGCCAGGCAGCACTGGGAGCAGGGGCGCATTCTTCGCCAGCTTGACCTCGCCTTATTTGTAATTTCTTGTCACTCCGGCACTGTCAAGCGACACTTGAACCAGCTCCGTTCGTGCCGTCCTCGGTTGTTTTCCGACAGAATTGGAGGCTTCGTGGCTTGCACCCCTCAGCCCACGACTCCACCGACGGCGCCTCCGCCACCACCTCCGCTTCTCGCGCCTCCGCCGCCGGTGCTCCTGCCGCCGCCGCCGTCTTCTCCTCGGTGCCGGAGCCGATGGACGCTGAGGCTGCCGTCCCGCCGCCGCCGCCACCGCCACCGCCACCGCCGTCGTTGTCACCCATGCCGGCGCTGTGCTGCTCTACGAGCGCTGCTCCAGATTCAGCCCATTTGATCAGGAGCAAACGACCAAACAACATTGTTTCATTTTCATAGTAGGCGAGCCACTACAGAGAATACCTGTTAACTTCTGTTAGCTTTTATATGTCTGGCTTCGCACCTACGTGCTCCTCAGTACAAAGTTATGTATTCACGTTTATTATTCTGTTGAGATATAGTAAAACCGCTTGTACTTTACTAGCAGTACCGAGAGCTTTACCTCACCTGCTCCTACTTGCTTCCTACATTCGGCCTACCCTTCAGTTTTCAGGAGCAGACCCAAGTGCCGCCTTCCAGGCGGGTTACAAAAATTTCATTTATTATTTACTTTCAGTTTTTTACAATTTTTTGTACATTAAGAACCAAAGGGAAAGACGTATGGTATGGCACGGTAAGTCCGAGAGGGAGGACTACATGATGCTTCTAATGCATTATAGTCACTGAGGAGGAAAACTAGAAGTAAAATAGTGTAACCCTTCTGATACTAAATGCAACTGGGTTTTCTCTTTTGATGCTAGTCAACTGTCAGGATGAGCATTACTGCAAAGGGCATTTGATTCTAAAGCATTATGTCAGGGTGAAAAAACTAAATAAATTAATTTTTCCCTCTTAACAACATGTCGGCAGGGTGGGTTCTTCCATGGCTCAGGTATGAGGTAGAATAAAACAGCATTTTTAAATAAGATAACTTTTATTGAAAGTTTTGTACAACTGTTTCCTTACTGGATGTTCTGGCTCGGAGAGCGGCAGCTGTGTCGTTTACAAAAGCCTTCTGCTGCGGCAGCGGCGGCGTCTGATAACGCGTGGCGGTGTGTATCTCGTGTCGCCGTCTCGCCCAGTTGACTGGAGACGCGCGGCGCGAGGTGGCCCGTTTAATTATTGCGAGCGAAGTCGTGCATCGGACGCTGATACCTTGGATGTGGCGTCCCAGTGTTCCTCTTTCCTAAGCGGCCACGTGTGTCAGTGTTGTGCGTCGGCCAGCGGAGCGGCGCGGCAGGGGAAGGCCAGTGTCCCGGACTCGAACAAAAGACTCCCGCTTGCCAGTCCTTGGCTGTCCGATCTTCGTCCCAGCTCACAGGTCACTGCTGAAGTGAGGCCGTCTCCTTCCCGTCCTCACGTGTCACCCGGGTACGTAAAAATCAGTCTCCAAATACCTTCTAACTTCTGTCTTCTGGCGGCGAGGCTGCTGCTTGCTATTCCATTACAGCGGCGGACTTGGTGCTTCTGTGTACGATGTAGTCTCTTCCTGCATGACGGTCTTCAGCACAGAAAGTGAACTGAAAACTACTCTACTCTTCTTCTCGGGCCCACTGCGTCTCGCATATTTATTCACTTCACTGGAGGTGAACGACTTCACGGTCATTGCCTCTTCTGTCACGTTAAAAAGCTTGTCGAAGAATCTTCTTCACGTCGGTCATTGGCTCTTGGAATGTAGGCGAGGGTCTTTGCTCACATGTGACAACTGAGAAACACGTGAGCCAGTCGAGTGATGCCCTGATGGCTGAATTGACAGCGTCCGCTTATGTGGGGAGGGCGATGGCTTCTCCTGAACTTGCTGACTTCACGGTCATTGTCTCTTCTGCTCCGCCCGCTGTTTTCCAGTATGTAACTCTCTAAACTAAACCAAGTTGTTCATTTATTTTCTAATTTCTACTTCACTTTGATTTTACTAATTTATTTACTTATCTTAAGTACCACTGAACAATAGTAATACACAAGGTGGAAGTAACGAACCATCGTGTCATGCTGGGTCACCCAGAGTGCCTCCCATTTCAGTCAGTGTTGTGCCACATCTATTTATGTACATGATAGGTCATATCAATTTCTCTCATTGAAGACATTCCATCTACTCTGCTGGTGGTGTGACAGTCAACAGGTGATTTAAAAAGAGTTGAGCGCATTGAGGGTAGCGAACAATACATGGTGCCACTCATGGAGTTAACATGAGAAATCAGAAACGTGTTTGGGGTCGCCATGGTAGAGGTATTTCATGGCGTGGCCGTGAATCCACAAGAGTATCTTCATCGGATGAGATATTTAGAACATAAATTCTTACTCATTTTAAATTTCGTAGGAATATTAGATATTTTATTTTTCTAACATGGCACACAGGTTTGTGGAAATAATAGTGGACTCAAGTGTAGCTGCTGCCACATTAATTTAATTTAAATAAGTTTAGTGTGTATCAGGAAGAATCTGAAGTTAATACTAGTGAAGTCCATCGGCAGAGGCCGAGTGAAGTGGACGTGCCTGGAGTGGTAGCACCAGCTGCAGTTGTCTGACACTGAGTAATTTATTCGAATTCGAGTTTTTTTCACTTACTTCTCGAATAAGTGAACTATACATGTTAATTTTACTGTGTAGACATCCCAATCGCAGTAGCGCCACAGTCATGACATTTTCTCGATTGCGGTTTCTGCTAGTCTTTCAGGTTAATCTTTACTGTTTTGTTTGTATTTTTTGATACCTCACATGATTTTTTTTTTTACACAGTACGATATGGGTAGGGACTTCTCGTGTTGTAAGCCGATTCAAGGACAATTGACTGTTGCCCATAAACAGCTGAAAGCTGCATTGGCTACTGTCAACGGGCTGTGGCTAACGCTCAAAGCTGCTCCGACATTGGGGTGCCGGCGACGAGACCTGCGACATCTCTGGTGCCGCTGGCATCCCCTGTTGATCTGATTTTGGCTGTATCTTCCGACATGCGACATCTGACCGATTCGTCCAAAGACGAGAGTGAAGGGAGGACAGTGGTAGGTTCGTGCGTCAGTGAACAGAAGGCGAATGAGGCAACGGGCCCTGCGACGCTCTCCTTACACCTTAGTACCGAAGTACTTACGACCAGTGCTGGTAATACTTCTGAGCCAGCACGGGATGCCCCTCCCGTTGGGCCAGTGCCAGATTTTCCTGCCCAGTTCGGACAAATGCAAGAGTGGGTACGTTAGTCAGTGGCAGCTTCAATGCTATGTGGGTGATGGAGCCCCTGAGAGAAATGGAATCAAGGTCGGGATAGAGTGCCAGCGTGCACTTGATACTTTTGCCAGATGGGTTCGTCCGTGAAGTGGAGGAGGTTCTGCCAGCGGCTGTCGAGCACAGTGGCTGCAAGTAGTGCACATGCCGGCATGAATGATGCCTGCCACTTGGCTTTTCAGGCAATACTCGACACCTTTCAGAGGATAACTGATTTGTTGAAGGCATCTAGCATTCCAAACGAGTTTCCGGAAAAACTGACTATTTGTAGCACCATACCTAGGGTATGAGAAACTTAAAGTAGTAGATCAGTTTTGCTATTTGGGGAACAAAATAACTGATGATGGTCGAGGTAGAGAGGATATAAAATGTAGACTGGTAATGGCAAGGAAAGCGTTTCCGAAGAAGAGAAATTTGTTAACATCGAGTATAGATTTAAGTGTCAGGAAGTCGTTTCTGAAAGTATTTGTATGGAGTGTAGCCATGTATGGAATTGAAACATGGACGATAAATAGTTGGGACAAGAAGAGAATAGAAGCTTTCGAAATGTGGTGCTACAGAAGAATGCTGAAGATTAGATGGGTAGATCACATAACTAATGAGGAGGTATTGAATAGAATTGGGGAGAAGAGAAATTGGTGGCACAACTTCACAAGAAGAAGGGATCGTTTGGTAGGACATGTTCTGAGGGATCTGGGGATGACAAATTTAGCATTGGAGGGCAGCGTGGTGGTTAAAAATCGTAGAGGGAGACCAAAAGATGAATACACTAAGCCGATTCAGAAGGATGTAGGTTCCAGTAAGTACTGGGAGTTGAAGAAGCTTGCACAGAATAGAGTAGCATGGAGAGCTGCATCAAACCAGTCTCAGGACTGAAGACTACAACAACAACAGCCCTACGCTTCAGAAAACCCAACGATCCTTCCAAATCCACCTCAGTCAAGAGAAGTTTGTGGCACAACTTGACTAGAAGAAGGCATCGGTTGGTAGGGCATGTTCTCAGACATCGAGGGATCACCAATTTAGTATTGGAGGGCAGCGTGGGGGGTAAAAATCGTAGAGGGAGACCAAGAGATGAATACACTAAGCAGATTCAGAAGGATGTAGGCTGCAGTAGGTACTGAGAGATGAAGGGGCTTGCACAGGATAGAGTAGCATGGCGAGCTGCATCAAACCAGTCTCAGGACTGAAGACAACAACAACAACAACCTAGGGTGGATCGCGGTCCTCTGGTCTGGGGCAGAGTGGGAGGTCTAAACCAGAGGCTCAGACGCCTCTGCGACAGAATCGGGTGCGAAGTTGTCGACCTCCGCTATCACTGGCTGGAGACTTGTAGGATTCTCTTTTATAGATCACGCAGGCACTACACGCATGAAGCAGGTACTAGGACACATGTGTGTAGTGCACATGGTGATTTTTTTAGGTTAGAGAACTTCCCCTTTCCCTTTTGATCGCAGGCGAACTGCCTGCCAAAGTCGAAGTAACATGTCACAAAGTCCACAGAGAATGCTCGTCGTCGCATATCGAATATAGAAAAAGTTAGTATCATATTAGTAAACTGCAGGAGTATTCAAGGAAAGGTATCAGAATTAGTGTCGCTTATTGATGGTTATGCTGCACTAGATAGTAATAGGAAGAGATACTTGGCTGAAACAGGAAGTGAATAGCAACTAAATCCTGAGGTCAGATTGGAATAATCAATTAACGTAAGAATAGGTTAATCGCCAATGGCGGCGTACTTACTGCAGTAAGACTCGGCAGTAATTTGCGATCTCATCTGGATGAAGTTAAGCATCAAAGGTCGGCTAAAAATTGTAATCGAATGCTTTTACAGTCAGCCTGGGTCAGGAGATGTAGTGCAGAGCGCTTCAGAGAGAATTTACAGAATATTGTTAGTAAATTGGCTGATAGTGCCTTTGTAACAGGAGATGACTTCAACTTGCCAGTGACAGATCGGGAAAGCCGTGCAGTTAAAACTGTTGCCATAGACAGGGATTCATGCGACATTATTCTAAGGTATTGCTCGAAAATAACCTTGAGTAGGCCTAGATAGTTCGGGAACTAACTCGTGAACTCCTAGCAACACAAAGCTTTGACCCTATCGAATCAGCTAAAGCAGAGGAAGGTGTCAGTGATCATGAGGCTATGAGAGCAACTGACTATTGGGTTTACAAGGAATGTTAAAGAAGTAAGGACTATTTTTTTTCTTAGCAGGAGTGACAGAATACGTGTTGCAGAGTATCTCAGCAGTCAGCATCAGACGTTCAGTGATGAGGACGAAGATGTGGAGCACAATCGTTCAACATGCCGTAGACAAGTACGTTCGGAGTAAGGTCTCAAGGGATGGACACACTCGCCGTTGTGTAATAGTCGTGTTAGACGACTGCTATCTAAACAACGAGAGATTCATCTCTGTTTCAAGAGAAGTCAAGAGCTAGTGGACAAAGAAATGCTGAACGAAGCGAAAGTGAGAGTAAGGAGATCAATGAGAAGTGTTTTAAATGACTCTGAAAGTAAAATTTTGTCAGCTGATCTGAGTGAAAGCTTTCTTTTGTTTTTATGTAAAAGCAATAGGCGTTTCGAAATCACCTATTCACTCACTCAGTGACCATACTGTTACCAAAACGGAAGGTAACAGAGAGAAGGCCGAAATACTCGGCTTCCAATATTGTTTCCCCGCGGGAGATCGTAGCATAGTCCCTCCTTTCAATTATCGTTGAAACGTCAAAGTTGAAGATTCTGAAATAACCGATCGTGCAGTAGAAAAACTACTACAATCGGTTAGTAGTGGACAGGTAACAGAGCCAAACGAGGTAACTGCAAGATTCTACAAATATTATGTATATGAACTAGTCTCTTTCTAGCAGCAATTATCGTATATCGCTAGAGCAACGAAAACTACATAGCTACTAGCAACAGGCGCAGGTCATTTCCGTTTTCAAGATGGGCCGTAAGACAGATGCACAACGTCTATATGTATGTATCGTTGGCATCAGTCTGCTGTGGAGTTATGGAAAATGTTTTATGGTGAAGGATTATGACGGTTTTGGACAACGAAAATCTCTACAAATATCAAAATGAACTCTACATACAGAGATGTTGCGAAACATAGCACTCTGTCAGACCATGAGATCCATAGTGCTATAGACAATGGCGTTTCTCACTTCACGAAGGCATTTAACACTTTATCGCACCACCGTTTATTGAAAAAGAAAAAAGAAGAAGGAAAACATGAGACCGGCCGGGGTAACTGAGAACGCTAACGCGCTACTTCCTGGACTTGGTTAGGCGCGCCCGCCCTGGATCGAATTCGCCCGGCGGATTAACGACGAGGGCCCATGTGCCGGCCAGCCTGGATGTGGTTTTCAGGTGGTTTTCTACATCCCGCTAGGTGAATACCGGGCTGGTCCCCATGTTCCGCCTCAGTTACACGGCTCACAGACATCTGAACACTTTCGCACTGTTCCATGGATTACACTCAACGCAGACTGTTGGGGTACACTAATTCCGTCCTGGGGGTACGGGGTGGCGGCAGGAAGGGCATCCGGCCACCCCTTAACCATTAACATGCCAAATCCGGTTAACGATGGCTGACCTTGCGTAACCGCGGGACAAGGCTCAAGCGATAGATAGAAAAAAGAAAACACGAGCTTAGAGACTGTCGGATCTGATTTGCGGCTGGGTGCAAGACATCCTTGCAGATAGATCTCAACACGTCGATCTTAACGGAACAACATCTACAGATGTAAAGATAATTTCCGAAATCCTCCCAGGAAGTCTGATTGGACTGTTACTCTTTACAATGTATATCAATTAACTAGTAGAAATAGTCGTATGCTCTGTGAGACTGTTCACAATTCATGGGGTTGATTATAACAAAGCAACAACGCCAGAAACCAGTACTGATGTGCAGAATGACCAGGATTTATGAATGATGCAGGTTCGGGCAGTTGACCCTGAGCGTAAATAATGTAACATTTTTCACATACACAGTAAAAGAAAGCCACTGCTGTCGACTACACTACTGATGACGAACTGCTGGAAACATTATCTATTGCAAAATATTTAGGAGTAATTATCCAAAGCAACTTGAAGTGGAATGACCACACAAAACATATAGTAGGAAAATTAAATGCCAGACTGAGATTAATTAATAGCAAGATTCTTAAGGAAATATAACTCATCCACGAAGGAAGTGGCTTTTAAGCCCTTTTTCGCCCGGCTGGAAACATTATCTATTGCAAAATATTTAGGAGTAATTATCCAAAGCAACTTGAAGTGGAATGACCACCCAAAACATATAGTAGGAAAATTAAATGCCAGACTGAGATTAATTAATAGCAAGATTCTTAAGGAAATATAACTCATCCACGAAGGAAGTGGCTTTTAAGCCCTTTTTCGACCGGTTCTTGAATACTGTTCATCAGTATGGGGTTCTTACCACGTGAGACTGATAGAATAGATTGAGAAAGTCCAACAAAAAGCGTCGCGTTTCGTCGCGGGGTCGTTTAGTCGGTGCGAGAGCTGTATCGAGATGATCAGCAGTCTTTGCAGTCTTACAAGAGAGGCGCTTTGCATCACGGAGAGGTTAAAATTTTGAGAGTACACTTTCCGGGGGAGAGTCGGTTACCATATTAGGTTTCGTGTAATGACTACGACGAGAAAATTCAAGAAATTGGGCACAATACAGAGACATATGACAATCATACTTCCCAGGTGCCATTCGTAAGTGGAACAGAGTACGGTAGGATCACTCAGTGCTACCAGAAGTGCCTTAAATTGATGTGGATAGCAATGATTTAAATAGATTTTGAGAGATGCAACGGGTCACTTTATAGTTACTAATATTACGTAGACCTGCACTGTTTTTAATTTTTGTGAACGCCAACCGAATGTAGGTGGACAACGAACGTTAGCATGTCCGGTGCCAGTCGTGGTTGTGAGAGGGGTTTTGCTAGTTAAGCACTCCGTCTGCAGGCCACAAGTGGCCCATCGGGACCATCCGACCGCCGTATCATCCTCAGTTGAGGATGCAGATAGGAGGGGCGTGTGGTCAGCACACCGCTCTCCCGGTCGTTACGATGGTTTTCTTTGACCGGAGCCGCCACTATTAGGTCGAGCAGCTCCTCAATTGGCATCACGAGGTTGAGTGCACCCCGAAAAATGGCGACAGCGCATGGCGGCTGGATGGTTACCCATCCAAGTGCCGGCCACGCCCGACAGCGCTTAACTTCGGTGATCTCTCGGGAACCGGTGTATCCACTGCGGCAAGGCCGTTGCCGTTTTGCTAGTTGGTATGAAATAAATACTGAGCTATGAAGACATTGTACATGGTTACAAAATCCTGACAGCCAAAGTGAACTGTGGGACCAGAAACCTTGAGCCTACTGAAGGCATTGAATTTATCGTATTACACGGGTTCATCCACAAGTTGGACGTGTAGCACGATATGCTGAATGGGGCCTCAGACATTATTTGTGTCGGGTCGGTGCACAGGTAACGTCACAGCTGGGACACTTCTGACCGAGGACCTCTCCCACCATGAGGCGTGATGCAAATCACAAACGAGCAATAATTCTGATCAGCTAATCTGATGATTATAAATGATCACAGAAGATCGAAAACTGAGAATGGTTTCTGCTCCGGCGATACATCTGACCTGTTAGACAAAAAAATCATAGCGAAAAGCCACGAAATGTAATTTGATGAGGCGAATGTTGTCACCTATTGGAGGATACCACGACATTCCTGGTAGACGCTGGTTTCGTGAGTAATTTTTAGGGTAATATACTTGAGGGGTGATTGCATGACCAATGTTGGACAAATATGTCCTCCATTTGAGTATTAAGAGCGTTGCATTCCGCACGACTAATACTTTGGAAATCGTATAGCCTTAACAGTATAGCATTCTTTGGGTGCAGAACCACGTAATCGTTGGAGTATGCATTTATGTAAAGATCATTTCTGTCATGCCGGTACCTTGGTTCTGACTCCAGACAGCGGAATAATGCATAAGAATTGATTGCACGGTTTAATTACGTGAAATGTTTCAAACTCAATACATCTGGACTTTCATCATGTATGAACCGTCAGTTATGGCAAAGTAACACTTACATGTCTACTATACACCAACAAGAAGTGCGACCCTCCTCGACACGCACGCATCTGGGGAGATACTGTGCTTTTGGATGGGTGCTGCGGGTAACATTAGTGCTGCAGGAATGATTGGTCAAGAACAATATGGGAGGGATCTGTCAGTCTCTACGAATGCGACAGTACTCTGTGGCGCTCCTCCACGCAGGGGAAGGCGACCAGTCGTAATCGTAAAATCTGCACTATGATTGATGTGCTGGAAATACGTAGATAACGTGTTTGCATCGCTATAGGACGCTGTCTGGTATACTTTGATGTATATGGTCGACTGGGTGTAATGCACAGTCATCCTGCTGCTTTCGGAATCTAGTATACGAGTATGGTACTTGCAGAGTAGTGGAAGGCTGATATAGCAATGATGTAGAAATTGGGAAGAGTTCTAACATGTCACTCACTGGCGTTGAAATTACGGAACAACAGGTAAAATTACTAACATTTATCTCGCTATCAAACGCGGTCTCCATTACGGCATATCGTCTCATATCAATGCTTTCTTTCTCATCCCGACTGTCCACACGGTATACAGCTGATTACCGAATAATGATTGACTGACACCACTCGGGTGAGATGGAGGGAGCTTTGGCAGAGCAATGGATATCTGCTACTTGTCACTGTGGAGCATGTGATTAAATGTAGAGGTCATGACCTTCATTCAGTTGTTTGGAAGCGTTCCTGAATGCTATAGACTCGTCCTATTTCCACATGCTGTAATGCCCTCCACATGTTTTTATTTTTATTTATTTTTTTATTTCTTTTCACCAATAAGATAACAGTACCTCTTTTTATCTGAACTACATTACATGTTGTAAACAGCACGTTCCGGTGATGGACAACACAGGAACAGCAAACATGTACTTGCCTGAAAAATGAAGGAACAATGCTTTTCGAAATGGAACACCGAGACACCCACTACCGTGTTAATGGGGAACATGAGATTAACTGTACAAGTCATTACCTTCAAATAGCTGTTGGTAGGCCTCAACAATAGCGCAAACTCTTCCAGCTTCCATATGTTGCCGTGTCTTCCACATTTTTGACAACTAGACTTTGTTGTGGTAACTGTAGGTTTATGCCCTGTGATGTTCATCCTTCTGTAAGAGCCAGAAGATCGAAATGTGATAATGTCGGTTTAGCAACAGCTGACACGGGCCTCTAACTTTTGGTACTAAAAACCAAGTATATGGTGGTGTACCCTGACTGGGTGAGTTTCAAGCGAAAAAAACAATGTATTAAACTGCTTATGAACGAACAATACGGGAATACTTTCGTGTGATTGATATGGTCATCCTACAATACAGGTGTTAAAACTTTACACCGGTCTGTGGAAGCGACTCTGATCACGAGCCACCTGCTCCAGTGAGCCAATAACTTTATATATAAAAGGATCGCCACATATGGTCAGTGCCGGAAAGCAGACTGTATTTGTTTCAGATATATCAGAAGACAGAGATATGTTAATATCTTATCGGGTTCTCTAACAGATGACGTTAGCGGAGTTTCCTCTGTTGGATGGTGGGAGAGGATGTTTGGGTGATAGACATGAATGCACCCTGAGAGACACAGATCTCCTTCAGACTGCAGAACTTGTATTTAGTTTGGAGATGTGTCGCATTGCAATAGCAACATCCTTGTCCTTCCTCCATGTCCTGTAGAATGTGGAGCCTTCTAAATTTCCCAGCAAGAAACACCACCGTAAATATCTTTTCTACTACCTCGTGTTGTGGGGAAAAGCTTCGTTTGCCGCTGACCTAACACATTGTACATGGCTGGCAGAGCTACGACATATTCTCATTTCCACCAAGTTGTCAAAACGCGCTCCTGTCGCATTAACTCAGCTGCTCCTGTTCCTCCGAGGGACATAGGTCTTAAACATAGAGCTCTCCGACCTCCGTTCAGGTCCGACTTAAATGGGGACGGGCCGGCTGGTGTGACCGTGTGGTTCTAAGCGCTTCAGTTTGGAACCGCGTGACCGCTACGGTCGCAGATTCGAATCCTGCCTCGGGCATGGATGTGTGTGATGTCCTTAGGGTAGTTAGGTTTAAGTAGTTCTAAGTTCTAGGGGACTGATGACCTCAGAAGTTAAGTCACATAGTGCTCAGAGCCATTTAAATTGGGACGATCACATGTACAAAGCTGCAGAGGTTGCGGGACAGAGACTGAAGTGCAGCTACAAGACGCAGACGGACTGGAATTTTTGCTGTATGGGATCCTTAGCAGATAGGTTCGACAAAGGTGAGATATGGGACATAGATGTCAGTTTTCACTAGTATTCATCGAAAAGAACATCGTCTTCCTTTCACGGATTCCCATTTCACCTGCCTAGTGAGTGTAATAGCTTCGCACAGGTAAATCTGGTTCTATCACAGTGTACAAAACAGTTATGTCCACTCAAATTATAGCTTGTTGTTGTCGAATGTAAAATGAATGTGTTTCCGACATGTAAGCTAATGGCGTGAAAGATTGCATTCTCTAATGCTATTTCACGTATCTGTTTGTAATATACACATGATCATCTGGGATTGGCGGGGATTCACTGCACTGCATGTCGCAAAATAATGAGATGCAAATTGAATCCTGCAGTTGAATAGCGATTCTGCTCATAAAACTAAAAGAAAATGGACTGTGCCAATTTTCATCGAAAGAGGACATTTATTATCATCGCGATTGTGTTATCCTTTTTTAATAGTTGCTTCACAATAGCAGTCATTTGATATTAAATACAAATGTTACAGCCCAGTGCGCGGAACGGCGTGGTGGCCTAGTTCCCTAAGAGGTAGCAGTTATCACATTAGGCAAAAATCCCGCAGTCGGGATAGTCCTCGTTTATCACGGTTTTGTGCTGAGGGATGCCGGCGTCACGTTCTGTTGTACATGTGGCTTTCGTCGGCGTCGATAACGCTAACCACCCAGCAGCGGGGTCGCCGGAGAGCACTGTACTGACCGGTGACACTGCAGTGAGACGCTGCGGTCGCTTTAGGCTGAAGGCTTCTTCTTTTTCAAGCAGCAAAATTTTGAATAATCCATTTGCAGCTTTATCCGGAGGGGCTGGGTGGTACTTTTGTGCTAAGGGGCGCCGCCTCCAGGAAGGCCGTGTGCCACTGCAGAGGGTAAACGGAGGCCTGGCGTGACCAGCGTCTGCAGTGCGGTGGCAGTGGCGCCGAAGGGAAACAGCAAGGCGCTTTGCGGAGTAGCTGGCTGGTTAAAGGAGCCTGCATCCTTCATGAAGGTGGATGGAGGGAGGAAGAGGCGTGGGAGGGAGGGAGGGAGAGAGATGAGGGATGAGGGACCTCAGTTTTCGATAGGTTTTGATTGTACATCAAGGAGAACGCAAGCTCAACTACCACCCCCCCCTCTCCCCCCCGCGCCACTGCAGTCTTTCCTCAGTACATGTGTTGCATTATAGCCTTTTCATTATGAGCACTGGGCTTTTATAGCCATTTATAATGTAATTAGAACTGTGACGCATTTTATCCTTCAGTTGTGGTGTTGTGTATTGGCTTCCGTTACCTGAGCTGCAGGGCGGTTTTTGAGTAAGCGTCTGTAGCGAACTCTGACGTCGAACAACAATAGATACTGTCCTCAGCAATTGCTTACAGGTAATAAACTTTCTAAACTCCCCTGTGTCCAACACCAGCATCTCGTCAATTCAACACATTTCCCTCCAAAGGAATAAAAATGTAGTACCTTACATCCCAGCCCCTTTTCCCCCAGGTGAAGGGTAAAGTTTGAGTGTGGTTTTCACTAGTTTCGTGCGATATTGCGAAATTTTTTGCTAGCATGATTACAACAGTTATATGGCATCGTCAATTTTTGAGCTGTCTTGCGATTTTAGGCCATCCTTATGTAGCGCTATGCATACAGTTGTACAATTAGGCCTGATCTTGATGATTAATCATGTAATTAGGACCGATCTTTGCGTCAGTTTCTCGACCAAAAGAAATAAAATGCACGAACCTAACTTCCTCTCCCGCCTTTGGACAGTTTCCATGTGTTGGGGGTGCACTTGGTCTTTCCATCCAGTAGAGCCACAGTACAAGACCCGGGAAGGTTACCGCCAATTTTAATTTCCCACTAATTCATGGGCGGGAGGTTGGGTGGGACGTCAACACAGGTCTGGGCCAAGGAAATTCACATAAAAAATCGAAATTCCCGCCAAAATTCGGAATTTCCCACAAAATTCGAAATTCCTGCCAAAAGGTTAGGTTGGGGGAGGGCGATGGGGAGGGGTGTGGGGCCCACGTGCAGGCTGAGAGAAACGGATTACGTCATCGAAGTGTGGGCATGGACGTGGTCGGGGGCGGGGATGGTCATGGGCGTGGTCGCGGGTGACGGTGGGGGGAATTAATTGATCAATTTTGTTAATTTGAATATCATTTGATATCAAAATTGCGTTGAGAACCCCATATCCCTACTGCTTATATGCAATCTGTATTTGAAGGTAAACAAACGGAAGGACTGCAGAAGAAAAAGTCGCTGACGAAAGAATACTGTGTACGATACTACTACTTTTTTTACAAGTTTTAAGTCTGGGATCACGTTGATTTTGTATGCTTTAGAATCAGCAAGTGACAGGTCGGATTACATAATAGACTTTTCATAACACGTGTGTTCTTTAACATCTACAACAAACTGAGATATGCATGGTGAACGTGAACTCAACCGACGAAATTGAGAAGCTCTGTCTTGGATATTTTCCAGTGTTTTGGTACCAGAGACCTATTGTTTACGGTGTATCGCTACAGAGAAATATCGTAACTATGGTTTATTCGGTTTCTTGCTCCAGTTACCTCAATTTCTGCGTGGAATCCTGTAATACGCAATCAGAAAAAGAATTGTTATGGGTTAAGTTCTTGTTTTCATATAGTTTTCTTGTCAGTTTTTGGCACGGAATGGGAAATTTTTAACCAACTGTAAGAGTCCCTTTGTATTCCTCCCAAGTCACACACAAATAAAAGTAAATTTTAGAGTGAGCCTATTCAAACAAAGAGTTAAAACAAAAGTGGAACACCCGCGCGCACTAGCTCTCTAAACCACACTGGGCTCTTCGGCCCAAATACAAGGAGAGAAAACTGCAATTCCTCAATTAGTATAATTCCCTGTGTGGTAAAAGCGAACGCTAAATGAAAGACGACGGATTGGAGATGCCCTCAAGTTTTCCCACACGTCACCGCTGGAGCCGGCAGACTTTCGTCAGAGCCGAGTGCCACTAAGCCCGCTCGCTGTAACCGTCGCTGAAGAAAAAAATGGTTCAAATGGATCTGAGCACTATGGGACTCAACTTCTCAGGTCATTAGTCCCCTAGAACTTAGAACTAGTTAAACCTAACTAACCTAAAGACATCACAAATATCCATGCCCGAGGCAGGATTCAAACCTGCGACCGTAGCGTTCTCGCGGTTCCAGACTGCAGCGCCTAGAACCGCCGCTGAAGACGTTAGCACACTACTCTGCACTGTGAGTGTCGTATTAGACAGAACCATACAGCAAAGTTTATAGTCAATTGTACTTTGAGAAAAGAGACTGTTAACTGGCACTATATGAAATAATATGTTAGTGTTCAGTGTCATATACATGACGTTCCTGTGGCCATGAACTGCTACAAAGTTAAACGATTCAGGTTTTTGAAGTTATAACAAAGTGATTTAATGTTTTGTTTGTGTTGTAGTATCAACTCGGTGTCCTCCAGAAGTAAATCTAAGAACCCACCACTATGCGACAAGTATTTCTCAGTTCTGCACAATATACACCCACTTCTTTCTTTCTTCTTTATCGTCGTCTTGTCTCACGCCATGTAGGGTCGGCGGTGCTCTTCTGGGTCCTTCTCCTCCATAGTACTCTATCCATTGCTTCTTCCTTCTTCCATACTGTCTCCCTTAGGTCCCCGGATATCTTATCCTTCTACCTCATCTTCGGTCTTCCTCTCCTTCTCGCTCCTTCAATCTTTATATCTTCAACTTTGTTTTCGATATACTCTTGCCCTTTTCTCTGTAAGTGTCCGTACCACCTTAGTCTGCTCTCATGTATCTTTTTCCCCATGAGTCCCACTTTCACAGCTCTAACAAATTCATTTCTAATCCTGCCCTTCCTTGTTGCCCCACAGTCCCACCTCAGCATCCTAATTTCGGCCACTTCCATCTTCCTTTCCTGGGTTACTGTGATTGGCCATGTCTCTGTCCTGTATATCATAGCAGGCCTTAGCACAGACTTGTACACTTTCCCTTTCAACCCAATACTCACTTTCTTGTCACACAACACTCCACTCGTTTTCCTCCAGTTGTTCCAACCGCAATTTATTCGGTGTTGTATCCCACTTTCCAGTCCTCCGTTTCTCCGTATGTACAAACCCAGGTATTTAAATATGCAGACCGATTTCAGCTCATCATCCTGGATCTTGCAAGACCTCATCTGCACATCCTCCAAATTTGCAAGACCCAGGATGATGAGCGGAAATCAGTGTGCGTATTTATAAACCTGGGATCGTACATACAGAGGAACGGAGGACTGGAAGGCGAGATACCACACTGAATAAATTGCGGTTGGAACAACTGGAGGAAAATGAGTGGAGTGTTGTGTGATACTAAGGTGAGCGTTGGGATGAAAGGGAAAGTGTACAAGTCGGTGGTAAGGCCGGCTATGATATACGGGGCAGAGACATGGCTAATATAAACCCACTCTTCAATAAAGTTAGACTCGTACACTATGACTTAATGGCGTGCTGCGGTGAGCAGCCAAGATAAAACGACAGGACTGCTGCCAGTTCCGGAGTTCGGGTATTGGCGGTGAGGACGGTTTTGCGCAAGTTACGCGGTTCGGATTCTGAGCATGTAAAACCTGCGGCATTTTTATGCTAGATATATCTCAGTATTTTAAAATCATTTCTATTCGGTTGTAGCCGTTCGAGGAACTGGGCCACTTACCCTGTTAGAGCAAGAGGGCTGTTGCAGCCAACATAACAGGGGGAACAGCCGCAGCTGCCCCACGTGACCTGTGCGTGCGTGTGTGTGTGTGTGTGTGTGTGTGTGTGTGTGTGTGTGTGTGTGTGTTCGTGAGGCGGTCTCTCAGCCTGGTTATCACGAGACGGCCATCGACTGGACTCCAGCAGATACGCCCCGCGCGCCCGCGCCACATTTCCGCCTTTTCCATTTTTCCCCAGATATCCCCAGCAGAGCGAGTCCACCCCATGGAATTCGCCGCCCTCCCGCGATACCAGAGTCGGCGCGCGGAGGCCCCGTATTTCCCCGAGAGCTGACCTGCACACGCGGCCCCTCTTCCCTTCGCGCTGCTGCGCCGCTCGCTTGAGCCAGCGACTCCCCAGTGTCTGGCCTCTGCCTCGAGATCACATCCCGGGGGAAGGCGGCACTCGCCCTGCATGCAGTCGCACTGAGCGGCCGCTCTGGGCAACCCCCGGAGCTAAAGCCTCGCATCCAAATGAAATACTTTTCAAATTGCGTACTCTATCACAAACAGTTTCACTTTATTTTCTTCGCATCGATATGTTTTCAGTACTACAGGTGCATCTACTTTACGACCAACTTAATTACTTAGTCATTACGTTCGTTTAACCCCTTTAGTATCACGATTAACCTGTTCAGTACACTTTTCTCCTATTTTCCACTTTTTCTCCCCCTATCCCCATCTCGTTCTCTCAGTCTGCGTCATGTGAATTTTAATCGAGCTATCACAACATCTATTCTATTGATATTTCACTATACAAATACAGCAACCAGCCACTTTTTAATGCGTTTTATTTATGCCAATATGCATTTCGGGTTTGCAGCCATCTTCAGCTGGCAAATTACATGTATCTTCAGTGGTACAATCTCGACAGCAGTTTGGATGCTGCAGCTGGCCTGTGCATAAGCAATCGTTGCTCTCATCTAACCATTCCCCATTAAGCACGCTGCCATACATATCTTCCTCGGCAACATGCATATCCTAGCCGTTCTCGCCTACTGAATCACCATATGAGTGGTAGGTGTAACACACGTTGGGGCATTCAACAAGTAATGCAACACATTATTTTTCTCAGCCAATTTCGGTTGAAAGATGCTGAATTTGTTGCAGGACATCGTGAGATGTTTCCACTTCATCCCGTATAGTTTCATGAAGTTCTGATAGATGGCGGCGCTATACATAGCCTGCAAAGTGACATCTGAAACGGACTTGCGTTCTAAGCAGAAAGCTGTAATTGAGTTCACTTTGGAGAAAAAGCAGAGCATCACAGGTATTTAGAATATATACTTAAATGGATATGGTGTCCGTTCTTTCGGACATGTCCGAAAGAACAGACACCATACCCATATAAGTATATAGTTCTGGCAATACCAGCCATGATCTTCCTTTTCGGTGCGGATGCACACATATTGCCCGAACTCTTACGGGACTTGGTAAGACTGTCTTCCACGAGTAATGAGTGTGTTGGGTAGGGACAATACTAATGTTGTGTGTGGACATACAAGGTGAGAATGTGGGTTTCGCGGAAGGCGTGCGCGAGATAGTCCCTGCAGTCGCACTATCCTGTGTGCTCTCGGTGACTCAGATAGATAGAGCGTCTGCCATGTAAGCGGGAGATTCTGGGTTCGAGTCCCGGTCGGTGCACACATTTTCACCTGTCCCCATTGATATATATCAACGCCCCTCAGCAGCTGAAGGTATTAATATTTAATTCTAATTTCGATACTCAGAATGTCTAGAGAGACCCGGCAGTGAATAAAAGCACTGTGAGTCGTCGGGAGAGGCATCTGTTATCACCGCAACAAGGTTGCCCAAACCTGTGTGATCTCTCGCATGCCAGCTGGCGGCATATGGCTGCGATTCCTGGAATGTACGGAGACTCACATTCGAGATGATCGACGGACCACCATTAAACACTTCGCCGCACAACTGGACGTGTCTGTTGGTGGAGCTTACACACTCGTCCATCATTATGGGTAATGTAAGGTGTGTGCTGCCTACTCAGCTTCCGACTTCCGCCTGTTTGGCCAAATGAGGGATGCACACAATGCAAAGTTGCACATGGGTGATGGGGAAGTCATTGATGCTACAAGACAATGACTCTGACTTCGACCAGTAGAGTGATACCACGCAGACATACAAGCCGTCCCAGTAAGGTGGCATAACGCGGTCGCATTGAATGGAGATCATGTTGAAAATACGGTTTTTCAGCTGACATAAATGGGAATAATATGGTGTACTGAGATCCTGAATAAAATCAAGACGCTTTCAGATAAAATATGTTGTATTACTTATTGAACGCCCAATGTATAGTTTCCCGGCAACTACAGCGCACTCCTCAAGTGCTATTTATTGTGTCACCAGGGCCAGAACCCGGGGAAGCAGTTATCTCCAGCCAAGTTGTGATGTGTCAGTCTACTCCTATTCGTCCTAAATGGGTTGTGGCTGGAGTCTACATGGCTGGATTATAGGTTTTTTATTTGCCACGATGGCTGCTATCTTCTGGCACCCGTCCGACAGAAAGTCCTGCCAGGGAGAATCTTCCTTTAGAAACTCTATTACAGTGAGCAGGAAGTGGCCAGTGGAATTGGCTATATTTTGCTTCTGACTAGCTTAAATGCCTAAAGGTTAGATAATTTCGTCGAGTGTTTTGGGGGCCCACGGAATCGGAAAATCAGATGGCAGCTCTCGTACGGTGCAGAAGCTGTGTGTCCTTTGGTGCAGAGCTGGCTTTTCCCCAGTGTACTTCAAAAGTGGGGAGACGATGACCCATAGAGGTCTGCAGGTGCATAGGTGCACGGTTCATCGGCGTGGACCGCACGCGGCTTTGAAGTGCGTGAGACAGAGCGAATACAGTTCTCAAACATTGCCGGAAGTTGCCGCAGATGACTGAACGTATTCCTATTGATAACGCAGCTGCTGTGAGAACTTGTTGACGACCACGCGTAAGTCACGCGATTGTCTACCGCAACATAGACACGACGCGCTTGCTCTCGTTTGCACAATGGCTGCCAATTTGCAGTGTGCACATGCGCCATTGAAGAGCTTATACTGCTTTCTGATCAGTGCTATTAACATCACCGGCTGTAACGGATCATATTGGTTCATTTGCTCGATTTAGTCACGAAATGAGTGAACAACAATGGATTATTGGTACAGGACAGCTATTCACTGGGGAAGTCTCCAAAAAGAAGGCGATGGAAGTATCAGAGAATCAAATAGCCTAGAAAATACTTTTATCAGGTGCTTTGGTGGTGCGGGACAAAAGAGGCAGGCACGTAGAAAGCCTGGACTGTGAAGAGTTTGGAGAGACATTTGACAGAAGTGAAAACAGGCACACGAGTTTTGAACGATGTTTATCGGGTTCCAACATAGAAATTTTCAAAGAGGGCATGAATTCCTTCTGACTCCCACAAGATCAGTGTGTCAGCGCAAATACGCATGTGGACACTTGCGAAGACAGTTATTTCCGAAATGAAGGCCAGGTTTAGGGATTCTTGTGTTAATATGAATACAGTTGCCTTTCGGCGTTCGCCACACCACACGTTCATATTTCATGGATATAGTGCATATGCGCATCCAGTTGCAACGGATCCGGATTACTATGCGACCCTGAAAGATCTTGCATCACGTACAAATGCTGCTAAAGTCGAGGCACTGCCAGAAGTATTGAAAGCTGTACAGAAACAACGCGTCACGCCTGCAACGGCCTTGCCGACTGAGAATCTTACAAAAAGTCATTATACAGACCAGAATTGGAATCTTATCAATAGGCTTCAACTAACCAGAACATTTTCATGAATCTGAGACAGCAGAAAATATTAATGACGAACTACTAGACGAAAGTGAAAATATATGGCCAACATCTCAAATGTTAAGAACAGTAACAATTTTGTCAGATGATAGTGCCAATATTGCAAAAGTTTTATGACTTAATATTGTTGCTAAGAGCACATTTAGTTTGAAACTGGCAGATCAAAACCTTTACAGCTGTGCTGGGCGTATACGTGTAGTATTTGCTCCCTTTGCTCTTGCATTTGCATGATATTCCCACAAGCGTTCAAAACTCTCACTGACAGAAGCTCCATCACAAACGATAATAGTATTCAAGTCTTCAGTATCTGCACTGGAGAGCGTGTATCGTAATTCTGAACAAGTAAGTAACAGTTTCGTAGTAATTTATTTCCATGTATGTTTTTGATGATATTATGGAAGTCTACCGTATATTCGCAGGTATGTCAATTATTAAGACAAGGTGAACAGAAGAAATTTGGGAACGATCGGCAGGGACATGTCAATCAACTAAAAAAGTTAATAAACTCCATGTAACCAACTGAGAGGGCACTGAGACCGTGTGGGAAAGTTCTGTAGTACATAGATCTGACTGGTTGTCTCTGCATATTGAAGAAAATGTTCAGGTTCCTCATTTTGGAAAATAATAAAAGCGCATGTCAGAAAAGATGCAATTTTGGATTGTTTGCACGTCACTGATAAGTATAAACAGATAGTTATGATTCTCAAGGGTGTTAGAGTGGGAGATCGACTTGAATTTATCTTAAAATAAGATATAGAAATGAGATGGAATTCGAAGTTCCTTATGTTGCTTGCATTTCCGAGCAGTTTCAAACAGGTACCTTTATTAGCACACATCGCATCGCTGGACTCAATACTACTATTTACTATTTTAGTCTCTATTATTTTGTTCTTCTTTGCAGATAAATCGTATTCTAGAGACTCATTCCAAACATTATTTACTTCTGTCATCGTCAGAGGAGCCAGCTATTATTGAATTAGTCAGTTCTTTGACTGTTTTCAAGGAACAAACAGATAAAGTGGTAGCTGAAGCAGCACCGACGGCTGACTGCGTTTTGCTGTCATTCCCGTAGACTTGCGAAACATAGCGTCTCAATGTACAGCGACAGTGCAACAGTGAGCAATCTGAAATCTAAATCGCGATCTCTGCTGAGTAAAAAGCTTTGCTACACATACAGCAAGAAGTAGTGGTGTTTTTAAGGCCACAATTCCGACGTTTCGAAATGCTGACGCAATTGGAGGGGAAAGAGATATGGAAGTTATTCTTACATCATGTATTTTGTATGAAACCAAGGACAACTAGTTAAAGGCGATTTAACTCTGCATTAGGTCCATGCTGCAATTAAACAAATTTTGGGGCCGGATTGCATTCGACGCTAATGTTGCCAAACCGGTGTCCCATTGTTCACGAAGCAATCACGTGATGACGGATACGACGAATGGCGTGACAGCGGCGAAGAAGAGGATGAAACCGAAGTCAACCTCAGCGTCAGTCCAGAAGGTCACAAAGATCTGCTTAAATGGTGGCAGCCTTCGGTAAATCACTCTCTTTTTGGTAGTCCAGACAATTTATTTTTAGAAGATTATCTACCTTCGGCAATGATTTGTTTTTACTGAAACATCGTTACCCTAAACTGGAGAACGAGGCCAGAAGAATCTTGGCAATACCAGTTACCAGCGATTCGTCTGAAAGCGTGTTTCCACAAATGGACAATTTCTTTCGGCAAGGATGTCAAGAATTTCCCTCACAAATGTCGATAACATAGTATTGCTAAACAGTTACCGGCGAAATATTCAACACAGGTGAAACTGGACGTGAATCAACATAACTGACGTGTACCGGAAGGTAAATAAATTTTCTATAACCAATTACACTGTTATGAGTATTATTTTTATTTAAACCTTAGGCCTATTTCAGCTGCTCAGCCATGATCACATTATATGTAATAGAACGTCTTACAAATGTTGGTACATTTGTTTATCACATGTGAGTTACTCATGGATAATATGATTTTACATGCATTTTCAAGCCCCGATTTCCATGCAGTATCGATATTTCTGCTTCTATTTGTTTGCTGATTATATTCTTTCGTTGTTATTCTAGTAGTAATCAGTTGTATATCAGGGTATGTTCTGACGTTTCATTAATAATGGTCATAAATTAACTTAATTTTCAGATGAACTTTCGTGACAGCAGTTAGATCAGATGATCTGCGATATTGTGTCGTCACATCTTCCAGTTGCCAGTCTAGGTGACCGAGCGGTTCACGGCGCTACAGTCTGGAACCGCGTGACCTCTACGGTCACACGTCCGAATCCTGCCTCGAGCATGGATGTGTGTAATGTCCTTAGGTTAGTTAGGTTTAAGTAGCTCTAAGTTCTAGGGGACTGATGACCACAACAGTTAAGTCCCATAGTGCTCAGAGCCATTTGAACCATCTGCCAGTTGACAATTTTATCAGCGATGTTACTGGGTTATACTGAATACATATCTTTGGTGTTGTGTTACTTAAATTTTATCTGTGGTTGTATTAGGGTTTGTCAAGTTTCTTGGTGGTTAATGTCCTTGAATTTTCCAAGAATGATTGCCTATCGAAGTCGAGGTGTCCAAACGATACGTATCGAATGTGCAATGGCAATCGATCATGCGACTCTGTTGGCCGGCGTTGTGATCACTTATTTGTGATCGTCATTTTATGTTTTCCGTCGTTCCCTTAGTTGCTCTAAATTACGTACCTCCGAGAATTATTTGTGAGTTGCTAGGGAATCCCAAATGATTTATGTCGTTAGTGAGTGGGATGGGTGGAGTTCATGACGTTTCTTCGGCGGATTCTCTACATGGAAAAATCTAATTCCATGTTTATCCAGTGTAGATAATTGTTCGACTTTTTGTCGCAAATATGGAACTCTACCGGACGAGGAAAGAAGGGGCGGTGTAGTGTGTGGTGGTGCGAAGTGTGTACAATACCGTTTACAATTTCATTTTGGACAGAGCGGAAAACGAACGAGTATCAGGAAGAATACATGGTTCGACACATCAAAATCATCCATCCAAACCACCGTAATGGACTTTCACATGATGAAAACACCGACGACGAGTAAGGGAAGTCGTCTCCTTTGCAATTACAAGTATTTTTGTAACGCTCGTGTGTCGTTGCTCTAGCAACAACCGTAAACACCAGAGTCGCAAGATCGATTTACCATCGCACGTTCGATATGTATCGTTTGGACACCGCGACTTCGATTGGCAATCATTCTTGGAAATTACCAAGTTTCCAATGAAGCGTTCATATTTTAGGTCAATGGGTTCGTTGAGAATTAAATGTGGATAATACCTTGTCAGTAAATATATCTCTTTATTCTTTCAATACATTCATTATCTGTTCTTTTTGGTTACGTGTAAAATATCGACAGCATTTTCCAATCGGTCTGTTGTGTTTATGATGTGGTGGAAAAAGACTGATGGATTATTGTCACTGAGTCAAAGATGCTATCGTAATCTAGTGACGAAGTTTCTACATGTCTTTCTTCTGTAGAATGTTTGATAGTCTTTGTGGCGAATTTTATATACATCTGGGTTTGAGTATATTGGTGGTTTCCAGTTACATGACTCTGTTTTTGTTTCTATGTGATTTTTGTTTGCTACGTGAAACACATGTTGGTATTTTCCAGTAGTGCATTAATTTTGTTTGATATAGATTCCAGGTATGCAGTAGATATATATGTAATGTTCTGTTTTATTGATGTATCTCTGATGAGTGTTATATCTTTATGTATTGTATGTCAGGAGAGTTTTGTATGTTCGTTATATAACTCTGTCATTATTTGTGCATTGTATTCATTCTGTTGTGTCACATATTGCAGGGTTTTAATTTCTTTTTACATAGAGTCCTGTTCTAGTGATAGGCTAATCATTCTACTAATCATGGTGTAAAAGTATGCAAATTTGTGTGGTTTTTGGCAGCAGGAGTTTGGATTTATAATGAGTTCTGTTGGCTTTCGGTATATTTCTGAATTATGAGTACTGCTACAATTACTCATTTTCAAGTGAAGGAACTTTATTGAATTTTTTTGTGTCTCGTTCCGTCATCAGTTTCATTTTGAGATGTAGAGTATTAAGTGTTGAATGTATTTGTTCTACGTTCTCTTTATTTCCCTCTACAGATTGTCATCATATCTCTAATAATATATTATTTTATTAATGCACATGTTTTGCGGTTCCGAAGAGTTTTTATTCTTATGTGCTTAAGAAACTGAATGCTATTGTGCCAGAATTTCCATGTAAATTCTGTAATTCACCCTGAAGTAGTTTTGATTTAGTTCTAAGTCCAGCAGTCGCATCATTTCATTGGTTTCTATTACACATTATTTCTTCTCTCTCAGTAGATTTTCTTCAATAATAGTAAATACTTCTTGTATTGCGATGTATGTATAGAGGTCTATGATGTTGATAGAGATAAATTTGCCATTTTTAGATATTTGTATATCCCTGATTTTTAGTGAATATGATTTTGAGATTTTTATATTATAAATTTTCGTATGTGTAATATTCACATTCTGGTTCAACCACTCGGAAGCTAGAACACAACTGTCGATCATTAAGGCAGTTTTACACTTCTGCTTGGCCCTATTGTTGCACATCAAATAGAATTGGGCTAGTATTGGGTTAGTTACAATACATGCTCTGTTTTCTTATTCCATTATACATGTACAACACTGTATTATAACTTTCTTGGATTGAGCTGCATACTTGTTTGTAGGGTGCCTAGATGTATGTGTTATGTTGTTTATAATGGAGAGGTCATTAACGTTTTGAATGTAGTCTTTTTTGTAGCACAACTAGACTGTTTCCTTATCTGGAATTATAAGTATTGCATTATGAGATGTTAGCTTCTGGGTGGTTTGTTATTTTGTAGTATGCAGATTTCTGTTGTTTCTCTTATCATTGTGTTTACTCCTTCAACTATTACTTTTTTTGTTTGACTAGTAGTTTACCTCTATCTGTAGTTACTTTAATTCTTGTTATAATTCGGTTTTATTTGTATTTGTAAATTTAAATTCTAGATTATATTTTATTCTTTTATCTAGGAGATGTTCCTGATTAGAGAAAGTAATGTTACATAAATCGTGCATTCTTTGATGAAGTTTGAATGGAGATGTTTGTTTTAGTTTTTTGTCCTTATTGGGGTATTGTAAAGGGTGATTACAGTTCAAGTTAAACTTTAAAACGCTATAGAACTACCACCATTTTTCAGAATGACGTCAAATTGTAACGGAATATTACTGGAGAAAGGAGAGAACGCACGTCACAAGAAAAAAAAGGCGTGAAAATTGCTGTATGTGTCAGAATACGTAAATGAAAACACCTGTCATGCGCACGATCCAATTCAGTTGGTATAAACACTCCGATCACTGCTTTTCCTCCTTTCGCCATGACTGTGTCAATGCAGGATCGCGCTCTGCTTGTAAAACTCTTTGTTACAAGAATGATGACTGTGCACACGTCGCTCTGCAGAAGTTCCGGACGCTAAAGGGTTTGACAAAAGGCGTTGGTCCGATGCCTTCCTTGGGTGCGGAGAAAATGATTCGAAAATTCGAAAAGACGGGTTCTTTTGGTGTGCAACCTGGTGGAGGGAGGAAACGAATTGATTCGACTTCAGTGGAAGCAGTGGCCACAGCAATGCAGGGGGAGACGAGTGGTGGTGTGAAAAGGTGTAGTGCATGGAGGATTGCCCGAACATGAGACATACCAGTGAACACAGTTGTAAAATCCTACGAAACATCCTTCTTTGCTGTCCATTCAAAATTACCCATGTGCACGAGCTGCTTCCTGTTGACCTTTGCTTTAGAATTTCTTGCTTTCATGGAAGTGGATAATGATTGGACGCGGAAGACGTGTGCTTGACAGGCGAAGCCCACTTCCATCTAACAGGATATGTCAATACACAGAACTATCGAATATGGGCAACGGAAAGTGCACTCGCAAATCTAGCAGTACCACATCATCCTGAAAAGATCACTGTGTGGTGCGGGTCTTACGGAATCACTTCTCATAGGGCAATTTTTTTTGGAGGAGACATGTGTTTATGGTCTTGTTACCTGTACCGTCACTTGTAGGGGCTGTGGAGGTTTTTTGCGCAACCACGTCATTCCAGTTCTCCAACGACGAGGATGTGTGAATGAGATCATTTTTATGCTAATGGCGCACCTCTGCACACTGCAAATCTAGTTAAGGAGCTGCTGAAGCGCCACTTTGGAAATGCTAGAATTATCAGTCGCCATTTCCCTACAGCCTGGCCGTCCAAACAGCTGATCTTAATCCGTGTGACTTCTGGCTGTTCGGCTATCTGAATGATATTTCCGATCCGATTGTAAATTCAGCTGCATTGAAGGCACGCATTTGGCAACACATTCTGAACATGACTCCGGAAACACTTCTGTCAATTGTGGAACATGTTGTTTTTCGATTTAAACTTGTTACAGAAAACGGTGGACAGCATATTGAACAAGTTTTGCGCCTGTCACACAGAAATTAATGATCATATTTGATTTTGATTGATGCTTTTTATGCAGTTTTTTGCCTCAGGTCATTTAAAAACCTATGTGAATGATGCTTTTTATGCGGTTTTTTATATCAGGACAACTAAAAAACGATTTTTCGTATTAGACGTGACATGACCTAGCCGTGGTGGATGCGTTTACGTAAGTAGTAGTGTCACATATGTACACCCATGCACACTGAGTAGTACACTTTTTTTTAACGTGAAGCGTAAAAAGAAATGGCTCTGAGCACTATGGGACTTAACAGCTGTGGTCATCAGTCCCCTATAACTTACAACTATTTAAAATTAACTAACCTAAGGACAGCACACACATCCGTGCCCGAGGCAGGATTCGAACCTGCGACCGTAGCAGTCGCGCGGGGCCGGACTGCGTGCCTAGAACCGCGAGACCACCGCGGCCGGCGTGAAGCGTACACCTTAGATATTGTAGTATGATTCATTTGTCATTTGTGGTCGACCACTATTAAATTACGATGCTTACAGTGCCATCTATTGTTACAATTTGCAACTATTTATTTTTCTTATGCCATACGTTTTCCCCCTTCTCCGATAACATTCCGTTATAATTCGACGTCATTTTGACCAGTGCTATTATTTCTACAGCTTTTTGAAAATTTAATTTTAAATATAATCACCCTGTATTACAGAGGTAAAAAGTTCCCCATTCGGATCTCCGGGCGAGGACTACTCAGGAGGACGTCGTTATCAGAAGAAACAAAACAGGCGTTCTATGGATCGAAGCGTGGAATGACAGATCCCTTAATCGGGCATGTTGGTTGGAAAATTTAAAAAGGGAAAGGGTTAGGTTAAAGCTAGGTAGAGTGAGAATTAATGAAATTCGGTGGGAGGAAGAACATGGCTTTTGGTCAGGTGAATACAGGGTTATAGTTACAAAATGAAATAACGGTAATTCAGGAGTGGGTTTAATAATGAATAAGAAAATAGGAATGCGGATAAGCTACTACGAACAGCTTAGTGAACGCATTCGTTGTACCCGAGATAGACACAAAGCCCGCGCCTACCACAATAGTAGAAGTTTATATGCCAACGGAGACGTTAATTTTGTAGTCATGGGGACTGGAATGCGACTGTAGGAAAAGGAAGAGATGGAAAATAGTAGGTGAATACGTACTGAGGGGGAAAGGAATGAAATTTGCACGGAGCATAACATAATCATAGCTAACACTTCGTTGAAGAGTCATGAAAGAAGGTTATATACATGGAAGAGGCCTGGAGACACTGGAAGGTTTCAGACAGATTATTTAATAGTAAGACAGAGATTTCGGACCAGGTTTTAAACTGTCAGACACTTCCAGGGGCAGATGTGGACTCTGACCACAATTTTTTTGTTATGAACTGTAGATTAAAACTGAAGAAACTGCTGAAAAGTAGGAATTTAAGAAGATGGGAACTGGATAAACTGAAAAAACCAGAGGCTGTAGAGAGTATCAGAGTGAGTATTAGGGAATGATTGAAAAGAACAGGGGAAAGAAATACAGTAAAAGACGAATTGGTAGCTTTGAGAGATGAAACAGTGAAGACAGCAGAGGATCAAGTAGGTAAAAAGACGAGGGCTAGTAGAAATTTAATTGATGAAAGGAGCAAATATAGAAATGCAGTAAATGACGAGGGCGAAAAGGAATACAAATATCTCAAAAATGAGATCGACAGGAAGTGTAAAGTAGCTAGGCATGGATGGCTAGAGGACAAATGTAAGGATGTATGTATCATTAGGGGTAAGATAGATGCTGCCTATAGGAAAATTAAAGACACCTTTGGAAAAAGAGAACTACCTTTATAAATATAAAGAGCTCAGATGGAAAACCCGCCCTAAGCAAAGAAGGGAGAGCAGAAAATTGGAGGGAGTATCTAAATGATCTATATAAGGGCGATGTACTTGAGGGCAATGTTATGGAAATGGAAGAGGACGTAGATGAAGAAATGGGAGACATGATACTGCGTGAAGAATTTGACAGAGCACTGAAAGATATAAGTCGAAACAAGTCCCCAGGAATAGTCAACATTCCATTGTAACTACTGATGTCATTGGGAGAGCCAGCCATGACAAAACTCTTCCATCGGCTGAGCAACATGTATGAGAGAGGCGAAATACCCTCAGATTTCAAGAAGAATATAATAATTCCGATCCCAAAGAAAGCAGAAATATCAGTTTGATGTGCCACGGTTGCAATATACTAACATGAAATATTTACAGGCGAATGAAAAACTGATAGAGGCCCACCACGGGGAAGATCAGTTAAGATTCCTCAGAAATCTAGGACCACACCCGGCAATACTGATCCTACGACTTACCTTAGAAAATAGATTGAGGAAATGCAAACCACGTTTCTGTCATTTGTGGACTTAGAGTAAGCTTACGATAATGTTGAGTGAAATACTCTCTTTCAAATTCTGAAGGTGGCAGGGGTAAAATACAGGGAGTGGAAGGCTAATTACAAATCGTATAGAAACCGGATGGATGTGGAGGGGCATGAAAGGGAAGCAGTGGTTGAGAAGAGAGCGAGACAGGGTAGTAGCCTGTCCCCAGTGTTATTCAATCTGTATAGTGAACAAGTGTTAAAGGAAATAAACGAAATATTTCGAGTAGGAGTTAAAGACTCCGGAGAAAAAGTAAAAACGATGAGGTTTGCCGGCGATATTGTAATTGTATCGGGGCCATCTAAGAAACCGGAAGAGCAGCTGAACGGAATGGACAGTGTCTTGAAAGGAGGATATAAGGTGAACGACAACAATAGCAAAACGAGGACAGTGGAACGAAGTTGAATTAAATCAGGTGATGCTGAGGGCATTACATTAGGGAATGAACCACTTAAAGTAGTAAATGTGTTTTGCTATTTGGGGAGAAAAATAACTGATGATGACGAAGTACAGAGCATGTAAAGTGTAGACTGGCTATGACAAGGAAGGAGATTCTGAGAAAGAGAAATTTGTTAACATCACGCGTTGAATTAAGTGTCTGGGAGATTTTTCTGTAATTATTTGCATGGAGTGTAGCAATGTATGAAAGTGAAACATCGACGATAAACAGTTTAGACAAGAAGAGAGTAGAAGCTTTCGAATTGCGGCGCTAGAAAAGAGTGCTGAAGATTTGATGGATAGATGAGGAGATACTGAATAGAATTGGGGAGAAGAGAGATTTGTGACACAAGTTGAGTAGTAGAAGGGATCGGTTGGTAGGACACGTTCTGAGAAACTATGTGTCACCAGTTTAGTACTAGAGGGAAGCACGTAGGGTAAAAATCGTAGAGGGAGACCAAGAGATAAATACGTTCAACAGGTTCAGAAGGATGTAGGTTGCAGTTGTTATTTGGAGATGAAGAGTCTGGCAAAGGATAAAACACCGTGGAGAACTCCATCAAATCAGTCCCTGGACTGAAGACTATAATAACAAGTGTTAAACAGAATGTGAAACGAAAATGATAAGTATAATGGCCAAAACGAGACAGCGATCCAGCAATTAACAGTGCAATGAAAATAAATTGCACACCAGACCATCTCTCCTGGTTGTCTGGTAGTATGGCAGGTGACAGTGAGGTTGGTACCCTACCGCTCTACAATGTGTCTCCAAACATATCTTCGACCTGGAAAGTTGGAAGGGGTCATTTATCTGGCAATGGATGTCAACTATCTGGTAGCAATGGTGGTGGTGATGGGGATCATGATGACGATAGCTATGATATTCCAGAAATGTAGTGACCTAGTCCTCTAGTTAGTTGAAAATGTTTTAATTGAAGTCTTCGGTTTACACCTAGAAGAAACTCAGAAGTTCTACAGCAGCTGCGGAATGTCACAACAGTTTAACAGTATACGCCAAAATATATGCTCGTCGACGGAAAGTGTGTGACCAGCTACGCTTTGTGCGTCCGAATTACTGCTCGATAACCACTAAAATTACTGCTCGTACTTAATGTGGTCTCGTAACAGAGCCTGATTACGATAAGCGCTTAACTTACCTATGTACAGGTTCCTTGATACCTGTTACATGTGGGATGTCAGAGCCCAGTTTTCATTCAGGTACACAACGGAAGACTTGTTTACCATATGTCTTAGAATTAACGCGGGACTGGTAGCCTATTGGTTCACCTCTGGGTATGTTATTTTAGTAGTCCTGTCCTTAGTTGAGGCTCTCTAACCAGAACAAGTAATATTTAAAGGAATTAATAACAACTTTATTCTATCGAATCTCCACTGCAGAGTTTCTTGACAACAGGAGAACGTATAACTCCAAATATTTCTTACCTTTCAGGTGATCTCTCCAACGGCGGTTCCAAGTCTGCATAGCACAACTGTGCATTCCATACAATCCCTAGGGTAATGTTTTGTAATAACATTGTTGTATTTTGTTGAACTTCATATTATCAGGTATTGATTTTTACAACAGTCCAATAGCGAGCAGGAAAATACCACTTACTTCTCATATGCAGCGTACGTGAATTTTTCGCCTTTTCTTCAAAAACACAACATCTACTTTAGTATATAAGGATCAGACCAAGATTCTGGTTGCTAACTATCTCTCCTGTACATGAATCCGTAAAGTGCTATTTCTTACCATAACCGACATTTTCCTCTAATACTGATTTCTCATGCTTCAGTTATCAGAATTTTCTGCACTGCTAAATACTTCCCAAAATGTAATATTTGTCTCTTCAGGTTCAAAACTTATCGTCAGACACTTTTCGGTGAGTTAGCGAGAAATACATTCCACCTCGTTATTGTCGTTGTACGTCCTACGTGAAAAGAAAACAACAGCAGTCTAAAAACACGGGAACTTATTTTTCTGTCAGCCTGCACATCCACCAGCGAGGCTTTTCCCGTCCCAGAGATGTTATTTTGCTTCTATATCTGAAACACGGTCCGGAACGATGCGTAATGAAATAACCCTCGGGCGCCTGTGGTGGAGTACGGGCTGTGAATACTTCATCAGCACAAATTCATTTAACCTTGGTCGTAGCAGGTTCTCACAGCGTTCACAAAATTGTTGGAAGTTTCCACATTTTCGAATTTTAAAGGATTTAGCAGGAAAGAAATTCTTCGCTGCGAACGGATGCTCTCACAGCCAAGGCGAAATATCAAAATATCCACAATTTAATTAAAGCAGCAGTAGTTAAGGATCTATTAATACGAATGTTGACTGAGTTAGTTTCACTGACGGAACTGTAGCACGGTATTGTCATACATGCTGTTATATTTTCGTGTCACAGAGGTGCATATTTGATAGTAGTTCCGCAGCTGGTGCTGTAACAGTAAGAGAAAGCAAGAACTGTAGCTCAATCAGCTGGATGACCGCGCTTGCTCATTTACTTGATGCTCTGTGACAGTGAGTTTTTGTTAAAAAGTAAGCAGTTTAATATCAACATAGGACGCACCCGATATAATGTGCAAGGGTACGAAAAAATGTTTTAATCTGTTATTATCTCAATGCTATTTCAGCGCTACTAGCAGTTCCTGTGCAATCAAAAGAAGCCATCAATACTTCGTACCGAAGCGGAAACTGCTGTCAAACCACTAACTTCGAAGCAACAATTCCTCTTCTGACACATTCAGTTCGGTGAACACTAAAGAACGCATGTGCACCGTCTCGTTGTGCTGAAGCATTTGAACAGTACTAATGGGAATAAAACCGATGAAATTTAAGAAGTGATGTTGTTATATTCTCACAACTGTTCGATGAAATGGAGGGAAGAATGGTTCAGACTCCAAGTCAGAGCACAGATTATAACCGTCTGTAATCAGCGGTTCAACTTTTTCCCACCTAGTGTCTATTCACACTCAGTAATTTATCACAGAGAACATTACGGTTGAGGTGATACTTTTCTGGCTAAAACTGGAATGAGATCTCGCTCGGGACCCAGCGGTTCAGTTAACTGGAGGTCTACCCACAACAAAATGAGAACAGAGCAGACAATCAGCGTTGACGAAAACGACTCCAGAATTTTAGGTCTGATTACTTAAAAATGGCTTAAAGAGAGCGGAAACGATCGTCTCAGCTGCCGCCATAGTTCAGAACAGCAGACTGACTACTATCACACTGTGTCGAGTCCATAAACAACTTACACGCACTGAGCACACAGCCTTAATGGCGGGATGTTACGGAAAAACAGACACTGTTTAAGAGATGCAACTAATATACAATTCTGAAGATACGGAAATCAAATTTTGTACCATACATTACATGGAATTAACACATTACTCTTAAGTTCCCTGAATTACATAAATGTAATTTTTTTATGGAATTTAAAAATTTTTGTCTCAAAAAATAATGTATATACCTTTTTCTGAGACACCATTGAAGAGATTTCTATAAAATTTTCTCTTTTTGATATCTTTGCACAAAGTAAGTTCTCGAATGAGATTTTGTGACTATGTCTAATATCAGAAGTTCACTAATTTTTAATTACAATTCTGTAAATACAATATAAAATTCATGCATAATTCCAAGCACTTTCGCCAATATCTCACCTTAAAATTTCAAAATTTACTCTTGAACAACACTTACTGCCTTTATATGAATAAGTGTACAAAATATTGTAATTCCAGCCTTCAGAGAAAAAGGTACATAAACTTTAGGAAACATAATTTTCCGGAAATGCATTTTAAAGTTCAACCTAACTTTTTCCGTTATGTCACCTCTGCAGAACGCACCAGAAAGGGTACTCTTTCCCTTCAAAGCTTCTCTTCTCGTTCCTTTTTTTCTCCCTTCTTTCCGTCACATGTCTTCAACTGATTTTTCAGCTGCAGAAGTAAATCTATTTTGTTCGAGATGTCTTGAGTGGAATTTCCTATGTTAGAGCCCAATCTCTCTAACACCTCTATCCTTCCTAAGTTCCCATCATCAAATTGAAGAACTGCATCGTAAGTTGCAAACTTACAGCTGTATCAGACATGAAGTTGATGTCAGGGCTTCGATTCCATTTGACTGAATTTAGAGACTCATTATTTGGATTCTGAGTTTTTACCTGTACACACCTTTTTAGGAGTTCAAGATCGGCCAGATTCCTAAAAATGGTGTTGACAACACGCAGAATGCAACTTGGAACCTTTTCCTTGCGAACGTAGGGATTGTTAACCCTCTGAGCCTGTAAATGCTAACACCAGCTTACGTGGCACAGATGATGAATGGGATGTTCATCTATCGACACCATGTGGAAATATATAGTCCATACCGCACTTCTCACGTCACTTACACTGGATAGTTTCTGTCTGATATGTTGCCTAATAATTGATTATTGTGTATAATCTTCTTTGTGAGTCTGTTGTATCCACCAAATTTCTTTTCCATCCTCCAACTTTTTGCCCTTCTTGTCACTGTCAAGATACGGAACAGAATCAGAGACGATCTACAAAAGAAAATAGTATTTATCACAGACTTATAGATGAATCCTGTGCAATTTTGCTTGAAAGTAATCCACGGAATTGTTGTTCACCAAGCAAGTATTGAAGTGTTGCTTCGAAAAGTGAGAGTGGCAGGAATGTCGCGTCACAGATTTGATTATTTTTCAGGCACTTCAGATGCCATTTCATCATTGAATATTTGGGAAACGATTGTCCATGAGTTCTACTAACATGTATAAAAAAAACTGAAAACTGATTTTCGGTCAGCTTTATGGCAGTCCCCACTTGACTGAACACATAGGCCGCCATGTAAATGTATTACTTTTACTGTATCTTTCAGATGCTGGTCACAAAAGTAACACCATTGTCACTTTCGACTTGTCAGCTGGCATCATGTGATTGTCTGTTTAAACAGAAACGAAAAGCAGAATACGGGAAATAGTAGAATAGTAAATTAAAAAATCAGATTAAGTACTTCAGACTAGTGCACGCTACGGAGTACGTTATAGAATTGTGCTCTGACTGATTATTGTCTAATATAAAGCTGCGTGTAGAAGTTAGTTTGATATTGTAAGTTAGTTTCATTGTATTTTGCTACGCATCTTTTTCTCTGTTAATGAAACACAGCATATATGTTACTGCGTAAGAAGTCGAACTGATTATCGTATAATTTGCTGGACTATGGGCTGAACTGTATAACAACAAATTTCGTTTAAATAACTTCACTGTTACACAGGGCTCCAAAAAGACTTTACAAATTTGGAATGATATAGAAATTTATTGAGATAACTTACAGAGTCCGTAGGTGTGTCTTTTGTAGCAAATAACCTCAAGTTTCACATAAAAATGTGAAGTGTCATTCTGGTTCGATGTGAGTACCAGTCGTGATGCGGCAGACATCGCACCGGTATTCAATTTATTCCCGCTCTCGTCTCTGCAAATGGGGCGTAACTTGAGCGAATGTGTGTGAAATCTTATGGGACCTAACTGTTAAGGTCATCAGTCCCTAAGCTTACACATTACTTAACCTAAATTATCCTAAGGACATACACTCACACCCATGCCCGAGGGAGGACTCGAACCTCTGCCGGGACCAGCCGCGCAGTCCATGACTTCAGCGCCTAAGACCGCTCGGCTAATCCCGCGCGGTGGCGTAACTTGTGCAGCGGCAGCGTAGATTCGATTAGTGAGGTCGGCTAAATTGTTTGGTAGGAGAGGAACACACACACCTTCTTTAATGGAACCACAGTGGTCTCAAGTTTGGGGAGCGAGGTGACCATGCGACTGGTACTTCATGACGAATTCACCGACCTGGAAAGCCATTATCGAACAAACCTCGAACTTCCGCGAGGAAACGAGGTGTTGCACCGTCATCCTCATCGATCTGTGGAAGTCAATGATTTTCATGCATATCTAGATACAAAACACCAGTGACAGTTTTCTCGACGAAGAAGGAAGGGCCGTACATTTTCAGTTTCGTAAGGGCACAAAAAACATTAAGTTTGGGGCTGTCACGAATGTGTTCCAGGGTTGCATGTGCATTTTCTAAGCCACATATTCTTCAGTTATGGGTATTCACCATGTCACTCATATGAAATGTTTCGTCGTCCTCTATCCGATGCCACATTTTTGCACAGAATTCTCCACGAGCAGCTTCACATGCACCACTAATGTACTGTGCCACTGTGCACGATTTCAAGGGCGGTACTTGCCAAACCGTCTTTTTCTCTGATTTTCATGGACTACGGGCAAAGCTCTCCCTAAACCGTTCTACAAATTCTCGCAGGTGACCTGGTGATGTATCATGTCGCGATGAACAATCCGCCTCAAGAAAGTTCTTGTGCCAAGAGCAGATTTTAACCCTCCTTTGAGATTCTTTAGCGTATTCGATGCGAAATTTATGCCGAACAGTTCGTTGTAGAGTTCGTTTCCTGGGACCAATACACACAGCGAACACGCTCCGCACAAATTAAAGCAGCCATTTTAACTGCGCACTGCGCTGATGATCCTTGTGGCTGAATACGGTACTGATGGACCCGTGAATCAAACTTGAGGTTGTATGCTAGAAAATGACACATCTACCGATTTTGTAAGATATGTCAATAAATTTCTATATCGTCCCAAAGATGTAGAGTCTCTTTTGACTCACCCTGTATAACTGCGTATAACAACATTAGCATGATTGAGCTGCAGTCCATTTCATTTCAAAGGCTGATGCACTTACGTCGAATGTCTACTGTCTGAGCAAAGGGATTACGAAGTCATGGATTACTTTACATATGTATATTTTTATTGTATCTCAACTTTTGTGTGAGATTGTGTAGGACTGGAAAGAGGTTTTTTTTTTGAGGTGTTTGTAAGAAAACTGTTATACCGTCCTGGGGAGTCTGAAAGTCCACCAGAAGTACGAACCTCGATGAAGGCCGCTAGAAACAAGGAAAACGAGATGGGAACAACCTCAGACAACAACACACAAAAATTGGAAGCTGGTGAAGCTCTATTAGAGATTGCGAAATGGATAGCAGCTAATACCATTACGAAAACAATTATCTTAGTGGAGGAACTACAGGAGATTATTGATTAAAAGTACCACACACCATGGGAAGAAGACGCTCGAAGAATTTAAAAATCTGCATCTGCAACGCGAAGGGAGACAGAAACAAGGAAGCAGAACTACCATACTTTGTTTCGACTAACATAGTTGAGGCTCTGTTATTAACTGAAAACATTCCCGCACGTCTGAAACTTGCCGAGTGCGGAATATGACAAGTTATAGAACGGACAGACAAAGCAGAACAGAAGGTGGGACGGCAGCTTTCTATAGTAACATCACCACTCATTGGGAAGAAAGGTTGCAACCATTACAACTTGAGGCAATGGCAGTAGGCATCTCGACAACAACAGGACAAGTAATGTTGCTAGCGGCTTAATTAAGACCAAATGGCTAACTGAACCTCAAGACCAGGGCCGGCCACGGCGTGCCAAACTTCACGCGTACAGCGTGTGCGGGCCGCGGGCTGGAAAAGGCCTGGAGTGTCACTCGGCTTTTCCCGGTCCTCCTCGGAAGCATACGGAAGAGTACGACATTTCATTCAGCGTTGCGGTGCGGTATTTTTCGGTCGGCACAGCTCTCTGAGTTCGGCAGAATCGTGGTTTCAGCGCTGTTTTCCCTTCGCTATTTGTTCGTGGTGTGAAGGACGTCAACAGGTCCAGTGGCTGTGTGTGCAAAAAGAGGTAGTTTAGCTTTTTATCGTCACAATCCTTTAAGGTGATAGGGAATGACAGAAGTACGGGAATTCTCAATTTGCATAAGTGACAGGTACTGCTTATTTGCTGTGAAACAACGTTACAGTAGCAAGCAAAGAATATAAGCAGTTACACGACCGTGAAAGAGCAAAAAAATTACAATGACGTACCGACGGGATTCATTGTTCTGAACATCAAGAATCACTTTGTGGTAAACTTGCAAGCATGGTGCACTCGAAGAAATTGGTAGTCTGAATAGCTAAGGTCATGAAGCTGCAACCGTTACTCTGCAGAGGCTCGAATGACGAGAATGATTAAGTTAGTTGAAGGTAGGAGTTTCGAAGTAATGGAGTTAGTTAAAATGTGAAGGTATATTTGGAGCCAGAAGCACAGTTCATTTCTATGAAACCATGGCGTAAGTGGGTCTGCGGAGCCGGCCGTTGTGACCGAGCGGTTCTAGGCGCTTCAGTCCGGAAACGCACGTCCGCTACGGTCGCAGGTTCGAATCCTGCTTCGGGGATGGGTCTGTGTGATGTCATTAGGTTATTTAGTCTTAAGCAGTTCTAAGTTCTAGGGGACTAATGACCACAGATGTTAAGTCCCATAGTGCTCAGAGACATTGGAACCATTTAGGTCTGCACAGCGTCGTGTTAAGCAACACGAAGGAGAACACTGTGTTACCGGCCAGTGGAGGACGTGACGAGAAGCAACTCGCTGTACGCCAGGATGTCAACATCGAGGACGGTCATTGGGTCAGTTCGCCAGATGAGTGACACAAGAAAATTCCACAGATCTATTGGGGACGAAGAACCGCAGACATCAGCGGCAGATACCCGTATGTAGGGACCTAACTCGTCAACATTGTCCGTCGTGACGCGCTGGAGTGATGCAGAACCTGTGTCACTTCGCGCAGCCACCATTTCGGAGTCGTCACTGCCATCGCAGTCATCGTGGTATGATCACCGTCGGATGCTGTCAACAGGCAGCCGCCTATCACGGGCGTCATAGCTTGGAATGCGTAGTGGTAACACACTGTAACCATCGTCCTGGGACGCTGCCCCCACAGACGCCGAGGCTGCATATTCCAGGGGGGAGCGCGTGTGAACGGCCGCCGCCCCCGTCTGTCGCCGTCGAGAACATTACGAGCGAAGGCAAACTTCGAACAGAGGGCCAACAACCATTGTATTGAAGTTTATCAATAAATGTTATTCTCTCATTAGCTCGGGCCACCCCCCCCCCCCCCAATCATTCTGTTGAACATGTCCAGCAGAGAACCGACATTCGGGCCCGTTGACGGACAGTTACCTGTTAAGACGGCTCGTTTGCTATTCCATTGTCAGCTGCATGCAACAGTTTTCTATAGAAATGAACAAAGAGTGTGGGGACTTCATATATTACTGCAAAGTGTGTTGGTTATGAGAGGGGGCATGCCTAGAAGGCTTTCTCGATTTCAAGCTCGCTATTTTTGAATTTATGAAGGAGAATGAAGAGCAAGAACGAAAATTAGAACTTTCGGAATGGATTGCAGACTTCGCATTTTAATCACGCTGGAGTGCTCACTGCTCACAGTTAAACATTGCAAGGTAACTTCTTTCTCGGTGATGGGTAAGCATTTAAATAGAAAATCCCATTGTAGAAGGCAATCATCCTGACGAAAACAGTCCAGTTCCCTAATCACACTGGCGTCAAAAAAAGCTCGAGGCTTAAAGAAGTCATTGTGGCCTATCAAGATTTTGATGGACATCGTCAGTCTTACATCTATTTTCGAGCTGTTTCTGAGACCGTTTGCCATTTCAGTCGAAAGCGCCCCTGTGCATGTTTAGATGTAACAGATGAACCTACAAGATAATTCGAGTTGCAGTGACGAATCTTTTTATGTTAAAACTGTCGAGCACGTCTACATTCCTTTCCTGAGGTAGATTCTCCAATTCTCCACAATTAGGCAAAAGTACTTCGCTCGATATATTTGTATGAAAGACTTTTTTCGATTATGAAACTAAATGAATCACAATTACGTTGAAATTTGAGTGCACAACTTTGTCAAGTTGTGTGCGTCTCCGTACGCCAGAAGTTTGCACCAGATAAGAATTATATTGTCTTCAGCGCACCAAAAATGATTAATTAATACTGAGAACTTGTTTTGTTTAGGATGTATACTGTTCATAAACGTGCGACTGCACTGCCTTTAAATACGACGTGTTCCCTGTTTTTCTGTCTTTCCCCTCAGACAGTGATGCGTCGGGGGTGGGGATCCGTGTCAGCCAGTCACAGCGCTACGGCACTCGGACCCAGGAATGGCCCGAAAGCCGAAATTTTGGCGATCCCTGTTGAAGACCTATGAGTGATATTTCATTCTCTGTGGTGACCTCAGAGCCAAACACTCGATACGGCAAACAACCAATCCGAAGGGGGAATAACTGTTGCACTTGGAGGAAGACCTTCACGCCGCTACACAGGGAGCTCTCGAGCCTACCCGTAGTCCAAAACAAAATAATTGTCGACGTGATGGATTGGACGTAGCGATAGTTGAGGGCGTAGACGGTTATCCCCAGCTGACAACAGTGGTGGACTTTACTTTTGACTCCCGCTTAGTAATTCGAAAAATACAAAGAGCTATAACACGCCCACAGCGTTGGAAAACGACTGATACTGATAGGCACAGATTCAGCAGATGCCTGAACAGCAACGCCAGACCAAGTATCCCAACTACAGAAGGCATATATACAGGCATTGACTACCTCCCTAAAAAGATAATAAAGGCGACCAAAGAGGCCACTACCACGATTATATGCGACTGATTGCGACAAGAGGCTTTATTTCTGTTATTACAAGAGCTCAAGCAGAAAAATAGTACCAGGAAGTGGTGGTGACAATCTAGAGGCCCCAATGGCAGATAGAACTTAAATATTCCATGAAGTTTCGGGCTGGATAACGTCGACTTCCTGACGCAATATTTTAGCTGACCACCACTCAGCCATCTTCAGGTGAATTTTTCGCACTGGAAGTTGCTAGTTCATGTCGCTATCCTTATACCAAAAATAGGCGCGAAGATGCATGCGCAAAGGTAGCCGCTATATGATAGACCTTTCGAGTTACGAGCTCTCTTTGAATGCTCCTCCATCTATGACGAAAGGCGCATGCGTTATGTGATACTACGTGATTGCTCTCTGTCGGAATATGCAGCCGCGGAGTTAAAATTAAGTTGTCAAAATTATAAAGTTAAATGTCACTAGACGTGTCATTGGCCATAAAATGTTTTCGATTTGGAGAAATTAAAGGAATCACTGGCTCTATTTGAAAATCGCCATCACGATTACTACGATCTTGCCTAAACATATTTCCACCGATTCCGTAATAATATAATCCCAGAAAGATCTTGTCGAGGTCAGTATCCCCGTGGCAGAGAAATCAATGGAATTCCCTGTGGGGATACAACGCTCCGCTATTTCTGACTTATTAGGCTCAGAAGGGCGAGTGTAGCTATCATGTTCAACACGTCTGTCACGTACTGTGCGCGTCGTCTGACCAATGTAAGCTTCGCCACACTGGCAATGTATTCTGTACATGTCAGCCGAACCGAGGGCGAAAGATTACTTTGACGTGGTGTGTTCTTAACTTTCTTCCCACTTTCGACGAAATATTGTCGACGTACGGGAGGAACACCCTGACTTAAACCGCTCATTCTCGTCTTGTCCTTGTGGATTACACCTCTTTCCAGCGACGCTGCAGGAGAAATGAGACGCGGAACATGTCATGCGCTTATGATAGCTCCACTTCAGAAGAGTAACATTCCCTCTATAGAAAGTGGCGCAGTTCAAAAGCAACGAGAGATGTTCACTCGGTGGCCCTTCCAGCGGATAAGGGGAACACCACTGGGCTGTTACAACATGACGTCTATGACGAGAAGATTTATAGATTGTTGAGTTCTGCCAACGGCCTTGTCAAAGAGGGCGGAGGAGCGGATAGAGGTTCAGGGCACTCTCTTGTCCGGGGGGTGGGAAATTGCCCCGAAAGGCGGAAGAATCAGCAATGATCAACGACATGAGGATGCAGAAGGCAATAGAAACCACTGCATTAAAGATACGTAACGTGTATCCACAGGACATGTGGCCTGTAATTGAAGAAACGTCATGATGATCTCTCCATTGACAAAAGATTCCGGAATAGCCCCCAGTCGGATCTCCGGGAGGGGACTGCCAAGGGGGAGGTTACCATGAGAAAAAGATTGAATAATCTACGAAAGGATAACGTTCTACGATTCGGGGCGTGGAATGTCAGAAGCTTGAACGTGGTAGGGAAACTAGAAAATCTGAAAAGGGAAATGCAAAGGCTCAATCTAGATATAGTATGGGTCAGTGAAGTGAAGTGGAAGGAAGACAAGGATTTCTGGTCAGATGAGTATCGGGTAATACCAACAGCAGCGGAAAATGGTATAACAGGTGTAGGATACGTTATGAATAGGAAGGTAGGGCAGAGGGTGTGTTACTGTGAACAGTTCAGTGACTGGGTTGTTCTAATCAGAATCGACAACAGACCAACACCGACACCGATAGTTCAGGTATACATGCCAACGTCGCAAGCTGAAGATGAACAGATAGAGAAAGTGTATGAGGATATTGAAAGGGTAATGCAGTATGTAAAGGGGGACGAAAATCTAATATTCATGGGCGACTGGAATGCAGTTGTAGGGGAAGGAGTAGAAGAAAAGATTACAGGAGAATATGGGCTTGGGACTAGGAATGAAAGAGGAGAAAGACTAATTGAGTTCAGTAACAAGTCTCAGCTAGTAATAGCGAATATCCTGTTCAAGAATCACAAGAGGAGGAGGTATTCTTGGAAAAGGCCGGGAGATACGGGAAGAATTCAATTAGATTACATCATGGTCAGACAGAGATACCGAAATCAGATACTGGATTGTAAGGCGTACCCAGGAGCAGATATAGACTCAGATCACAATATGGTAGTGATGAAGAGTAGACTGAAGTTCAAGACATTAGTCAGGAAGAATCAATACGCAAAGAAGTGGGATACGGAAGTACTAAGGACTGACGAGATACGTTTGAAGTTCTCTAACGATATAGATACAGCAATAAGGAATAGCGCAGTAGGCAGTACAGTTGAAGAGGAATGGACATCTCTAAAAAGGGCCATCACAGAAGTTGGGAAGGAAAACATAGGTACAAAGAAGGTAGCTGCGAAGAAACCATGGGTAACAGAAGAAATACTTCAGTTGATTGATGAAAGGAGGAAGTACAGACATGTTCCGGGAAAATCAGGAATACAGAAATACAAGTCGCTGAGGGATGAAATAAATAGGAAGTGCAGGGAAGCTAAGACGAAATGGCTGCAGGAAAATTGTGAAGACATCGAAAAAGATATGAATGTCGGTAGGACAGACTCAGCATACAGGAAAGTCAAAACAACCTTTGGTGACATTAAAAGCAACGGTGGTACCATTAAGAGTGCAACGGGAATTCCACTGTTAAATGTAGAGGACAGAGCAGATAGGTGGAAACAATACATTGAAAGCCTCTATGAGGGTGAAGATTTGTCTGATGTGATAGAAGAAGAAACACGACTCGATTTAGAAGAGATAGGGGATCCAGTATTAGAACCGGAATTTAAAAGAGCTTTGGAGGACTTACGGTCAAATAAGGCAGAAGGGATAGATAACATTCCATCAGAATTTCTAAAATCATGGCGGAAATTGAAAACAAAACGACTATTCACGTTGGTGTGTAGAATATATGAGTCTGGCGATATACCATCTGATTTTCGGAAAAGCATTATCCACACAATTCCGAAGACGGCAAGAGCTGACAAGTGCGAGAATTATCGCACAATCAGCTTAACAGCTCATGCATCGAAGCTGCTTACAAGAATAATATACAGAAGAATGGAAAAGAAAATTGAGAATGCGCTAGGTGACGATCAGTTTGGCTTTAGGAAAAATAAAGGGACGAGAGAGGCAATTCTGACGTTATGGCTAATTATGGAAGCAAGGCTAAAGAAAAATCAAGACACTCTCATAGGATTTGTCGACCTGGAAAAAGCGTTCGACAATATAAAATGGTGCAAGCTGTTCGAGATTCTGAAAAAAGTAGGGGTAAGCTATAGGGAGAGACGGGTCATATACAATATGTACGACAACCAAGAGGGAATAATAAGAGTGGACGATCAAGAACGAAGTGCTCGTATTAAGAAGGGTGTAAGACAAGGCTGTAGCCTTTCGCCCCTACTCTTCAATCTGTACATCGAGCAAGCAATGATGGAATAAAATAAAGGTTCAGGAATGGAATTAAAATAAAAGGTGAAAGGATATCAATGATACGACATTGCTACCCTGAGTGAAAGTGAAGAAGAATTAAATGATCTGCTGAACGGAATGAACAGTCTAAAGAGTACACAGTATGGTTTGAGAGCAAATCGGAGAAATACGAAGGTAATGAGAAGTAGTAGAAATGAGAACAGCGAGAAACTTAACATCAGGATTGATGGTCACGAAGTCAATGAAGTAAAGGAATTCTGCTACCTAGGCAGTAAAATAGCCAATGACGGACGGAGCAAGGAGGACATCAAAAGCAGACTCGCTATGGCAAAAAAGGCATTTCTGGCCAAGAGAAGTCTACTAATATCAAATACCGGCCTTAATTTGAGGAAGAAATTTCTGAGGATGTACGTCTGGAGTACAGCATTGTATGGTAGTGAAACATGGACTGTGGGAAAACCGGAACAGAAGAGAATCGAAGCATTTGAGATGTGGTGCTATAGACGAATGTTGAAAATTAGGTGGACTGATAAGGTAAGGAATGAGGAGGTTCTACGCAGAATCGGAGAGGAAAGGAATATGTGGCAAACGCTGATAAGGAGAAGGGACAGGATGATAGGACATCTGCTAAGACATGGGGGAATGACTTCCATGGTACTAGAGGGAGCTGTAGAGGGGAAAAACTGTAGAGGAAGACAGAGATTGGAATACGTCAAGCAAATAATTGAGGACGTAGGTTGCAAGTGCTACTCTGAGATGAAGACGTTAGCACAGGAAAAGAATTCGTGGCGGGCCGCATCAAACCAGTCAGTAGACTGATGACCAAAAAAAAAGAGTGGACCAAGGTACCGGAAGAACGATAAAGGTCCCACAGGGAGTGTTGGAAGAAAAACGACAGCGTTGGTGGACTCTTCTTCCCTTTTACAAGAAGTTGCGAAACGATTAAAACCTCGCAGCTCTCTTCTACAACGGTTACATGGTCTTCCAAAAATACACAAGAAGGCTTTCCATCTCGTCCCATTGTGAGCAATATCGGTGCTTCAACGTATGACTTAGCAAGACATCTTGCGTTTTTACTGAGACCTATTGTGGGAAAGTTTTCACATCATACTCGCAACTCCGTTGAATTTATTAATAGACTGAAAGCACGTCAATTCAACAAGTCGGACTTACTCCTAAGCTTCAATTATTTTATTTATTTACACGTTAATTTCCGTAGGACCAAATTGAAGGGCAAATCTCCAAGGTTATGGAACGTGTCAGTACATTAAATTACAACATAAAAGTAATAACAGATAAAAATAAAATGTTAATGAACCCAAAAAATGTCAAGCCATAAGTTTCAGTAATCGCAGTCAACAACATGACATAAGAATCAGCTTAATTTTTCAAGTAACTCCTTAACAGAATAGGAGTGACTCATGAGGAAACTCGTCAGTTTCGATTTGAAAGCATGTGGATTACTGTTAAGATTTTTGAATTCTCGTGGTAGCTTATTGAAAATCGATGCAGCACTATAGTGCGCACCTTTCTCCACGAGAGTGAAGGAAGTCCAATCCAAATGCAGCTTGGAGTCTGCCGAGTATTAACTGAGTGAAAGCTGCTTGTCCTTGGGAATAAGCTGATATTGTTAACAAGAAACGACACTAAAGAATATATGTATTGAGAGGCCAATGTCAAAATACCCAGACTAGTGAGCAGGAGCCGAAAAGAGGTTCGCGTACTAACACCACTTATTGCCCGAACCGCCCGTTTCTGAGCAATATATTTCCTTTTAGAATGGGAAGAGTTACCCCAAAATATAATACCATACGACATAAGCGAATGAAAATAAGCAGAGTAGACTAATGTTCGTACCGAACCATCACTTACTTCAGACACCGTTCGAATAGTAAAAATGGCAGCATTAAGTCTTTGAACAAAATCCTGAGCATGGGCTTTTCACGACAGTTTACTATCTATCTGTACACCTAGAAATTTGTACTGTTCAGTTTACTAATCATATGCCCATTCTCCGAAATTATAACATCGGGTTACGTTGAATTGTGTTAGAAACGGTAAAAACTGAGTCTTACTGTGATTTAGCATTGGTTTATTTTCTACAAGACATGAACTTGTTGTCTCACTCTTCACTAGAGTCCGTCTCATAGATTCATTTGCATTCATCAGCAAAGCTGACACAACAATGATATTCCATTATGTCCTTTCCTGAAGCTACTTGTTATTCAACAGTGAATATTCTGAGCAAATTGACGATGTTGGCATGGGTATTCCTCTCCCCCGCTCTGGTAGCTACCTTTCAATCTAACACTTTGAGGGAAGGGCACTTGATTCAGCAGAACATAAACCAAAAGTCTTCTTGCGGTATGTGGGCGATACTTTTGTAGTGTGGCCCCACGGTGAAGAAGAACTGCCACGCTTTTTGCAGCATTTGAATTCTCTCTAAGAGAATATCAGTTTACGGCGGAAGTGGAGAAGGGACGTTTTGGTCAGCCGGAAAATGGATGGGCAATGGGGCATTCCGTCTACCGTAATTCCGCACTTACAGATCTGAATTTGCTGGCGTCTAACTGCCACTAGCCATCACATACTATCGGCGTCCTTCGAACGTTGGTGCATCGGGCTCTTGTTGTGCCTAATGTAGACACCGTTGCAAAGGAGGTGGAACATCCACAATCAGTGTTCAAGAATAACTGATATACTCCACATCAGATGAGCACAGCTTTAAGCAAGAAGAAACGCAACGAGCCACAAGAATCAGAGGAGAAGGAGCGGTTTAATTCAAGAGCGGTCCTCCCGTAGGTCGGCCATATTTCGACGAAATTAGGCAGATCCTTAAGACAATATGTCAAAGTATTTTATTTATTTATTCGTATGGCTTACATGCAGAAATAAATGTACATGTAGAAACACAGATATATAATATTTGTATCGGTATATAACAAGAGTACAGAAAGGCAAGACTACATATAAAACTCAAGAAATGTCAATATCTACACTACTGGCCATTAAAATTGCTACACCACGTAGATGACGTGCTACAGAAGCGAAATTTAACCGACAGGAAGAAGATGCTGTGATATGCAAGTGAATAACTTATCAAAACATTCACACAAGGTTGGCGCCGGTGGCGACACCTACAACGTGCTGACATGAGGAAACTTTCCAATCGATTTCTCATACACAAACAGCAGTTGACCGGCGTTGCCTGGTGAAACGTTGTTGAGATGCCTCGTGTAAGGAGAAGAAATGCGTCCCATCACGTTTCCGACTTTGATAAAAGTCGGATTGTAGCCTATCGCGATTACGGTTTATCGTATAGCGACATTGCTGCTCGTGTTGTTCGAGGTCCAGTGACAGTTAGCAGAATATGGAATCGGTGGGTTCAGGAGGATAATACGGAACACCGTGCTGCAAAATGGTTCAAATGGCTCTGATCACTATGGGACTTAACTGCTGTGGCCATCTGTCCCCTAGAACTTAGAACCACTTAAACCTAACTAACCTAAGGACATCACACACATCCATGCCCGAGGCAGGATTCGAACCTGCGACCGTAGCGGTCGCGCGGTTCCAGACTGTAGCGCCTATAACCGCTAGGCCACTACGGCCGGCCACCGTGCTGCATCCCAGCGGCCTCGTATCACTAGCAGTCGAGATGACTGGCATCTTATCCGCATGGCTGTAACGGATCGTGCAGTTACGTCTCGATCCCTGAGTCAACAGATGGGGACGCTTGCAAGACAACAACCATCTGCACGAACAGTTCGACGACTTTTGCAGCAGCATGGACTATCAGCTCGGAGACCATGGCTGTGGTTACCCTTGACGCTTCATCACAGACAGGAGCGCCTGCGATGGTGTACTCAACGACGAACGTGTGTGCACGAATGGCAAAACGTCATTTTTTCGGACGAATCCAGGTTCTGTTTACAGCATCATGATGGTCGCATCCGTGTTTGGCGACATCGCGGTGAACGCACATAGGAAGCGTGTACTCGTCATCGCCATACTGGCGTATCACCCGGCGTGATGGTATGGGGTGCCATTGGTTACACGTCTCTGTCACTTCTTGTCCGCATTGACGGCACTTTGAACAGAGGACGTTACATTTCAGATGTGTTACGACCCGTGGCTCTACCCTTCACTCGTTTCCTGCGAAACCCTACATTTAAGCAGGATAATGCACGACCGCATGTTGCAGGTCCTGTACGGGCCTTTCTGGATACAGAAAATATTCGACTGCTGCCCTGGCCAGCACATTCTCCAGATCTCTCACCAATTGAAAAGGTCTGGTCAATGGTGGCCGAGCAACTGGCTCGTCACAATACGCCAGTCACTACTCTTGATGAACTTTGGTGTCGTGTTGAAGCTGCATGAGCAGCTGTACCTGTACACGCCATCCAAGCTCTGTTTGACTTAATGCCCAGGCGTATCAAGGCCGTTATTACGGCAAGAGGTGGTTGTTCTGGGTACTGATTTCTCCGGATCTATGCACCCAAATTGCGTGAAAATGTAATCACAAGTCAGTTCTAGTATAATATATCTGTCCAATGAATACCCGTTTATCGTCTGCATTTCTTCTTGGTGTAGCAATTTTAATGGCCAGTAGTGTATGTTCCTAATCCATATAAGAGGTGTAACGTTAGCTTTCATGAGGTCGCTCGAAGTCCCTAATAGGAAACCGATGCATTCATCTCTAATGTCCTTGATTGTCTGGTTCGGCGCCTCACAGTCAGAAACCGAAGACTTTGTAGCACCCCATTTGTGAAGTGAATCTGCGAATCGAGCGTATCCAGTGCGAGTTCTGTTCAATTTGACTCAAAATTTGCTGTCGAGTTCTGTGCAGTATCTCAGTTATGCTTTTGGAACCACTCACTCTCTTGAGGATTTTCAGTAAGTTGACGTTTCTGATCCCACAGGTCTCTCACCGCGATATTACTGCAATACAGCTGTTCTGCTTGCCGTAGAGGTAGGTTTCTGGAATGGAGTCAGTTTCCTCGTAAGCTTCGGATGTCTTCTGTGTGGGTAGTTACAGGTTCTCCTGTACCTTCCGTTTTCCCTAAACGGGGCTTCGCTTCTACAGATTGCGGGTGGATAGATGGATGGATACTGCTCAGCAGAGAAATCCAATAAATAGGTGTTGGTCGGATTGTCACAGTTGTTAAACGCATAGTGTGGTTCTACTGGATTTCGATCAAATTTGTCTGACAACTGTTTAGCCCGCCGAAGCAGAATACTCGGCTGCTGAGAAGACCTTCGCAAGGCACCTGATGAAGCTCCCTTTGTCATTCCACACAACTTTTAATAACATTGTTACGAGTTTTTATCTAGGCAGCGGTATTTTCAAGTTTTTTTTTATATGAAAGGTTGCAATTATGGGTGATACCAGGTTACTTAGGGTACTTGTTATGGCAAAGAATGTTTCATTTAAGTTTCACTCTGAGCTGCACGTTAACTTTGTTGTTCAGATGGAATGTACGTACTTCAGTTCCACTTGTACTGATCTTACGTCGCCACTTTCTAAAATAGGAGCTCATAACGGCTAGATCTTCTGTGAGAAATGTCTCCGCCTGTCCGAGATCTCTGGTTCTACAAGCAGGAGCGATATCGTCCACGTAGCAGAATTTTGTTGACCTGGTATTGAGGAGGTCGGAGATACATAGTTTGAATAATAGGGGGTTAAGAAGGAGCCCTGTGGTAGACCATTACTTAATTTCCTCTCCTTGCTCACATCTTCTCCAATGTAAGAGCTGAAATACCTATTGTTTAACAAAGTGTTGAGAGTCACTGTTTTTTGGGATCGGACTGTTTTCAGTTATTTGTATATCATCCCTTATTTCCACGGTTAGGTCTACGAAAGCAATAAATGTCTTCACGTTTTCTTGGAAACGAGCCTCTATGAAAGTTTTTATGGTCAGTACCTGGTCGCAGCAACTCTTTCCAGGAGTTATAAGAATAGCCCAAAACAGAAACTGGACTGAATCTTCGAGGGTGGTCAGGTAGTTTACCTGGTTTCAAGATTGCTACTATTTTTGTTCCCTTTAGATCGTTGGGCAGTGATCCATTGTCTAGGATGTTAGAAAAGAAATCAGACATTTTTCCACCATTACGAACGTTTATCAGAAATTCCGGGTTCATATTATCTTGACCAGGTTTAGTTCGTTTCAAGGCCTCAACAAGGTCACTCAGTGTGAGGAGAAATTAGATTCGTTTGGGCACTGGGCTTTTTGAGTGGTGGGTTCTAGTTTTATTTTGGAAATATGTTGCTTACCACCTGATGATCTAGATATTTCAGCTACGTGGCTAGCGATTTGGTTATCTGAAATACAAGGCTTCTGACCGGGTTTACTGGAGATTTCTCCAAGCTTACGCATCAAAGGCTCCACGCCTTTCCACTTAAATGTTTGAAGTTTACATTTTCTACCGTCTCGCACCACCGTAGTCTTCTTGCAGCGTCAAGACTTCAGAGGAGGTAAAAGTAATCTTTCGGCCACCCACAAAGACTCGTGCTCTTCTCGGTTAAGACGATCTAGAATTGATCTGGGATTGCGGAAGGCTGGAATCTACAGAATACCTTATCAGTGGGGCAAAGCTTACATTGGTCAGACGACGCGCACAGTGTGTGACAGATGCTTTGAACATGATCGCCACACTCGCCTTCCGCAGCCCAGTAAATCAACCACAACGGTGCATTGTCTCTGCACAGGACATTCCACGGACTGCTCTGCTACGCCACGGAAATCTTGGTCTCGACGAGATCCTTCAAGGATTTGGTTATTATGAACTCAGTGGAAATACGTTTAGTGTAAGATATTATTACTCGTGATGGCGGCTTTTAACTGGACCCGGTGATTTCTTTAATTTCTTCAAAACGAAAACATTTTATGACCAATGACACGTCTAGTGGCATTTGATTTTATTAATTTTGACATCTCAATTTTAGCTCCGCGATTGCGCATTCCGGCAGAGAGCGCTCATGTAATATGATATTGCGGCACTCCTGCGCTCCACAAATGTAGCAGTATTCCAACAGGTCACTGATATAGTGGGTGCCTTTGCGCATGCGTCTCCCCGTCTGATTTTAGTATAGGGCTAGTGACATGGACTAGCAACGTCCAGTGCAAAACATTCACCTAAGGATGGCTGAATTGTTGTCAGTCGGAATATCGTGGCAGGAAGTCGACGTTATCCAGCTGCAATCCCGAAACTTCACGCTCTATTCCTTACGCCGGGAAAATTTCAAGGAATTTAAATAGATTACAACATGAACTACGAGAGCCACTGTTGGAATGAGAAACTGAGAAATGGGAAGACAAGGTGTCGAACTATCTGCTACTAACCAGACCTTAGTGGCAACTTATTAAGAGACTGAAATGGGGGAAAAATCCGAAACATCCGCTGGAAACTGAAAACGGACCTACGAACGACCAGTTCGAAATAGCACAAGCGTTTGTTAAGGTTTCTGCAACACAGTATCGACTAATAGCGGAAAATCTGGACATCCGGGAAAGAGAGTACGAAATTACAACTAACCAAACAGCGCAACGGGTAGGCGTACGAGAGACCAGGAACTCACTTGGACTAACAACACCGAGCGAAGTCAGGACCAAGTTAATGAATTTTGCGCACAACAAAGTACTTGGTCCAGATGCAATAAGAAATGAACAACTCGAGAGGCTACCGAGAAAACAGCTTATCCCATTGACTAGAATTTACAACAGTTGCTTGCTCAGCTGCTGTTTCCCAGAAAGAATTCGCGGCTGGTATATGTCGTTCCTATTCCAAAACCGAGAAAAGACTTAAGCCTACCTCCCAATCACATACCGACGAGTCTACTGATCAGTCGCGGAAAAACTTTCGAAAGGATCATTAAGGACCTACTACAGGACATTGTAACTGAAGATGAGACGATCCGACCAGAGCAGTTTGGGTTCCAGCGGAAGATATCGACGGAGGTCCAAGTCCTGAGAATTACGGAACATATCACGAAGAATTTCAGTACGACAGTTTAGAATGCTGCTGTTTTCCTAGACGTGGAACGGCCCTATGATAAGGTCTGATTTGAGACCTTGTTACGGGAGATTGGAGACCAACGATCCGAGACAACTATATTAAACCTATAGCGAGCTTTCTCTCCGGCGGAAAAATTCAAGTTTAAACCGAAGATATCAAACCGGAGGTCAGAGTCGTAGACGCCGGAATTCCACAGGACTCGGCATGGCGACGATAGCAAACTTGCAATTGGTACAGTTTGCTGATGGCACTGCGTACTTGACGAGTGGTCGCCAACATAACGCCAACGTCACACACCAAAGAATGATGCAGACATAACAAGATTAAAATTAATCCGGCCAAAACAACGGTAACATACTTTAGCAACAAATATCCACAATATGCCAGAAACCTTACTGTCCAAGGGCAGGAGTTACAATGAAGCATAACTCTCAAGTGCCTAGGAGTCACAATGGATGTGCACCTTTCTTTTCATACACACGTCCAAGAACTGACGCTTAAAGCCTCTGGCACGGCGAAGGAGCCGATTCAACTATTTCACAGTAAGGAGCTCAACATCTTAATAAAAGTTAGAATCTGAGAGCCAACTATACTATCAAAAGTTCTTTATGGGAGCACATCATGAGACCTTCCTAGCAACCCAAATACAGCACATCAAGGTATGGCGAAATAGTCCTTCCTTGGGTGCTTGGAACGTCACGACACATGCGCATTCAGGCACTGCAGGAGAAGCCCTAAATGGAACCTTTTGTAACAATAATCAAACTCAAGTTTAAAAAAATCATGGGAAATTAGACCAATTCTGACATCCGAGAGTTAGACACATTCGACAGATACATACCAACACAACAGAACTCTGGCAGAGGTACAGAGTTGTCAGTGTATTATTTGAATAGGAAATTAGAAATGAAGCGGCACAAGTTAAGAAACAAACCTTCGGAGGAAAAACTTACGGACCTGTGGCCTTTACATTTTCTCTCCTAAGTACGATAAAGTGATGGACACTGTGTATATAAAAGTTCGCTACGTCTCAGGTTTCGATCTTGGTTTACTTGCTGGGCTTATTATTCCGTCGGGACACTCTCAACCCGTCGACCTGCTGTGCAGATTCTCCAGTCGTAGCCGATCTCGTCAGAATCCGGTCGCTGTACCGATTATGATCTACTCTCCCGTTATTTCCCGGGATCTCTCGTATTATAGCAATATTTTTCTTCATCACCTGTTCAACTCCTTTACTGACCGTCCGCTTCTCCCTTGTTTCTGTTAGTGATCGCTTTTGCAAATAATAATCCTGCGAAGTACTATCGACCATTCAAGTTTCATGATCGATAGATCTCGAAAAGCTTTTGTATAACTATCGATAATACTGTCGACATATAACCTGTTTTTTGTTCTTGCGTGTAAGGGAAGAACACGGTTTGACTCAACGGTTTTCGAGAAACTTGGAAAACGCGACATAGCGTACGCGAGCAGAGTGGTCGAGCGATGGAAGGTGGGAGAGGTGGGGGGAGGATATATAATTATCAGTTCTTCGGTCAGTACTCACAGCCCACGGACGTGCTCACAGCAGGAACTGTAGTACAAAATAACACGTGGTAGTAAGAAGGACTCGTTAAATACGATCAAAAAGATGTTTATGTTTAAACACACTCGTTCCATTATTTATTTCTCAGTTGACTCGCACAACTCAACAACATTCAGAAACACAGCCAAAGAGTTTTATTTCTCTGACAAACAACAACAAAGAAACAGCAGGGGCTAAGAATTGATTAAGTCAGAACTTATGACTGATCAACTCATTTCTCAATTTACACCTCAAATGATTCTTATTACCTGCTTTGTACTCTGAAAACTTTCTCTGTTTGTGGAGTTACCCCAAAATATGAGAGGGTTTGTAATCATAAACTAAAATTAAGGAACTTCATGTTTACATCTCCATTTCCACCGATTCCAAGAAAATTGTCACCCATTCCAAGAAAATATGACGTAATTGTGGAGTTGAAATTTGCTGACCATATCTGTCTTAAACCTCCATTGGATCGTGGTAAGATAGTATTCTTCTAAAAGAAAAAAATGTTGGTCACTCTGCTATAGTTACAGAATGCGTGTGTTACTACTGCCCATCTGACTGTGGTTACTGGCTTTATATTAGCACCCGTTTTGACCCCGCACGGAAGTCAATGACAAGCATTCGCACAAAACGACCTTACGGCGGCTGATAGTCCAACGAGATACAGCAAAATTACGCGACTCGTATTAAAAAAGTAAAATACCTAAATCGGAAATTCATTTCAACCTTATGATGCGTTCGAAGGATATAATCACCTGCTCACTGAGCCTGAACAGAATCACTCCAGATAATGAAATAAAGTGAACCACATTTTCGAAACCACTACGAATAGTGTCAAATATGAAAACTCTCTGCTGTGACCAAGGTATTTGCTCTGAGTGGTGAATTTGGTGCTGCAATATCAGGTTTATATTTCAACAGTTTTTTAGTTGACTGTTTCGTTGGTTCTTCGTAGGATATTTCAGAAATTATGAATGGAAACCAAACGACTCTTGCGTAATTTTTTACATAGATTATTATTTAACTCACCGGCTTTCGGGTGTTAGGCCATCATCAGGTCAAAATGTAAATGTGTGTGGCGGCTAATTTTCTGAGGACAAACCAGGTGCATCCAAAGAGTCTCTCAATTTGCTGTCAAAGACGACAGTTGTTAACGTTCAGCACAAAACTGATGTGAGAAGAACTGTTTCAACAAAATGTGTAATAGAACTACTTGGCTTAGATGAAATATAATTCACACTGATATAATAAAGTGGCTGAGAAACTACAACAATTGTTCAGAGACTAAAAGTAGACTGAGCAAAATACTGTAGATTTTATGACATGTCTCGCTGGTGTACGCGAACAAGTAATATTCTCTTGAACTATAATGTAGTTAGAAGTCAGGCACCTGATCAGACTAAACTGATAACTGTAACAACTGCAATTATATGTTCAAATGTGTGTGAAATCTTATGGGACTTAACTGCTAGGGTCATCAGTCCCTAAGCTTACACACTACTTTACCTAAATTATCCAAACACGCACACACCCATGCCCGAGGGAGGACTCAAACCTCCGCCCGGACCACTGCAATTATAGTAACAAAAATATTACAGGTGATAAAACTGAAATAATTTTACTGTTTATTTGAGTAAATGGGGTTCTTTTAATGAAGCGAAGTATTTATGGAAATTTACTTTTATTTATTTTGAAAAATGTAGTGTGGCTCGTTCCCTACTTTTATAAAATACGTTTAGCAAGAGTTTGTGATACTGATTATGAGAGATATCTTGTCAGAGTGAAAACTGCTAAGGAACTTCTCCGCTGCTGGTGTAAATAAGCTACATGTTCCAGAAGAATGGAATAAATAAATTAGGAGACAGCCAGTTTAGTATCAGGTACTGTGGTTGTGTTGGAAAATAACCCGAGTGCTGACTCCGGCGTAGAAAGCAGCCAGTGTAGCTTGGTGGAATTTGAAGAGATACAACAGCCGTTTGTTAAAGGGTGGGCGGAAGGCGGTTGGTCTAACAAGGCACCAGGATAAAACCGATGGCTGCCTCGAGGCACCTGTCAACAATCCATCCCGTAATTTGTGATCAAACAATACTGGGATCTGTAGAAGAGGAAGAAGGAAAACATGCAAACAGGAGTCAACGAATCAGAGATTGTTAATTAAGTTCTGCACCGATGCCGACTAAGGCAGACAACATGGCCGTCCTCCGAGACTGCCAAACCATCTACGATCTGACAGCGAAACTACTTCACCCTCCATTAAAAATTAGCTGCTATCCGAATTTCTCCGAGGTGCTTCGCCTGTCTTTTCGTTTAGCAATTGTTTACTATCCTGCTGGTAGCTAATACTTTTGAAATACAGGAATCCTAGCCTGGTATTGAGAGATACTTCTGCATTAAATGCATGTAAATCTACTGTTCGGTTTTTTTCGTACTAATAGCAGAAGTTTATCATTTTGGCGCGCTATTTCCGAACGTAGTGGCCAATCACGGAGGAGGACCACAATTTATGCGGACTTTCTCACGATACCTGTACCGAAAAAAACACCTGTCATCGGTACATCACACCATATTACATCTTCCCTCTATTGCCTTATCAACTGCTCTATAAAGAGCTTCCTTTAGCTAAATGTGATAGCCGTAAAGCCAAAAATATTACAACCTCGAAAGACGATGTCAATTTTGACCTGATGACGGCTTATGGCACCTAGGGAAAAGTTGATGTATCGACAATGGTTTCAACGGCGACCGCCAGCACACAGCGCAGTGGCATAGCTCTAAGAGCTCCATTTGCGTCTACCCTTCAATAGGGAACGCACACAGCCAGAGGACTCAGACTGGTGTAAATGTGTCAACCATGCAGGCAGACATGTGGCGGAGACTCAATCGTGCTTCCTACAGCCAACTGAGCGAGTTTGAAACGGGCCAGATTGTGTCCTTCCGAGTGACAATCTTTGGTGTGACGTCATAAGCGAGTGACTGCGTGTGAGATCGTTCTCCAAGTTTTTATATATTTTTAGGTTTCAGATACATATTTTAACGGTTTTTGTGATACTATTTACTATATAAGCGACTTATTAGTGGTTTCTTCATTCACCTCTGCCTTTCTTGTGTTGTGACCTGATATTTGTAAGAGTTTCGTATCGAGCAACGTAACCTCTTACCTGTGTTTACATTCCGCGCTGACCAGTTGCAGCTGTAGCGGCGCATCGAAAGCTAAGCACCAATTAATTGTTTGTGTATAGTGGTTTATTTAGGAACTTTAGTAGTCTTCAACCAGAGTTAGGTAGTTCTCATGGCAGAGGTGTAGGCCAGCAGTTGCAGGAAGTGCTGGGGAGTGAGTACCAGGTCACCAGCATTGTGAAGCCTAATGCAGGATTGGCTCAGGTGACTGTTAACATAGGGGGGTTATGTAGGGATTTTACTAAAGAGGATCAGGTGGTGATTGTGGGTGGGGTTGGTAATAGTATTGATAGGGATGGTGAGTATGACATAGATGGTGACCTGGAAAAGATATCCACTCAGACTGGCAACACGAATGTGCATTTCGTGGAACTGTTTCAGCGTCACGATCGGCCTCATCTTAATACAGCCGTCAGGCGTAATAACATGAGACTTGGGGGTGCGCTGATGACAGAAAGCATGGGTCACATTTCAGTGGTGTCGGTGGAGTCTATCACCAGGACGGGTTTCACTAGACATGGCCTGCACCTCAACAGGTATGGGAAGGGGAGGTTGGCAAAGCTTATAGGTGACAGCATAGGCGGGGTTGGTGGGATCACTCATGGGAAAATTCCTGCAGTTGTGGGTGCTAGAGCTGCACCTTTTTTAGATTAAAGTCAGCTGATAGGTATTCCTACTTAAGGGAAGTCTCTCTAACAAAGGAACCACTTTTGACAAAGCTTAGGTATCCGAGTAATGAGGGAATTAGTATATTTCATCAAAATATACAAGGTATTAGAGATAAAGTTAGTGAACTGCATATAGATGTTGACTCTCAAATTATTGGTATATCTGAACACTTCTTAAATAAGGAGATAATTCAGAGGCTTCCTTTACCCGGATACAGGTTAGCTGGCAGCTTTTCGAGGAGCTCTTTGCGGTGTGGGGAGTAGCCATGTATGTGAAACACGGCATCCCATTTGAGTCAATTGATGTTTCAAAGTACTGCACTGAAAAGGTGTTTGAATGTTGTGCAGGTGTGGTTAAATTTAACGGAGCTAAACTTCTAACTGTTGTTATTTATAGATCCCCAGACTCCGATTTCACAACATTTTTGCTAAAGCTAGAGGAGGTTCTTGGTTCACTTTATAGTAAATACAATAAGTTAGTTATACGTGGTGACTTCAATATTAATTGTATAAGTGATTATGCAAGGAAGAGGATGCTGGTAGACCTCCTTAATTCATATAATCTTATGCAAACCGTATTCTTTCCAACGAGAGTGCAAGGGAACTGTAGAACAACCATAGACAGCATTTTTGTTCATTCCTCATTACTAGAAGGGCATTCTGTTAGCCAAAAGGTGAATGGCCTTTCAGATCATGATGCACAAATTTTAACTCTAAAACATTTTTGTGCTGCAACACGTGTTAAATATAGTCATCAGCTGTTTAGGAAAGCTGATCCAATTGCTGTAGAGACCTTTGTAAACCTTATCAAGGAACAAGAGTGGCAAAATGTTTATAGCGCTGATACAGTAGACGATAAATATTATGCTTTTCTCAATACTTTTCTCGTGATCTTTGAAAGTTGCTTCCCGTTAGAACGTTCAAAACAGGGTACTAGCACAAACAGGCAGCCTGGGTGGCTGACTATAGGGATAAGAATATCTTGTAGAGCAAAGTGCCAATTATATCAAAACGTTAGAAACAGTCAAAATTTAAATGCAGCAGCCCATTACAAACACTATTGTAAGGTGCTTAAAAATGTTATTAGGAAGGCAAAAAGTATGTGGTATGCAGATAGAATAGCTAAGTCTCAGGATAAAATGAAAACCATATGGTCAGTCGTAAAGGAAGTGGCTGGTCTGCAGAGACAGGTCCAGGATATAGAATCAGTGCGTAGTGGGAATGTCCGTGCTACTGATAAGTCGCATATATATACAGTATTTAATAATCACTTTCTGAATATAGCAGGTGAACTAAATAGAAACCTAGTCCCAACAGGGAATCATATAGTGCCCTTAGAAAAAAGTGTTCCGAGACTGTTACCTGAAATGCTCCTCCATGATACTGACAAGGGGGAGATTCAGTTAATAATTAAATCACTAAAGACCAAGAACTCTCATGGATGTGACGGGGTATCTAGCAGAATACTGAAGTATTGTTCTATGTATGTTAGCCCAGTTCTCAGCCATATCTGTAACTTTTCCTTTAGGAGTGGTCGCTTTCCTGACCGATTAAAGTACTCGGTAATGAAGCCACTTTATAAAAAGGGAGACATTGATAATGTTGACAATTTTAGACCTATTTCTATGCCATCGGTGTTTGCTAAAGTTATCGAGAAGGCTGTATATACAAGATTACTGGAGCGTTTAAATTCACATAATTTGCTGTCAAATGTTCAGTTTGGTTTTAGAAATGGTTTAACAACTGAAAACGCTATATTCTCTTTTCTCTGTGAGGTTTTGGACGGATTAAATAAAAGGTTGCTAACGCTAGGTGTTTTCTTTGATTTAAAGAAGGCTTTTGACAGTTTTGACCACAAAATATTACTGCAGAAGTTGGACCATTTTGGAGTAAGGGGAGTAGCTTACAATTGGTTCGCCTCTTACTTTAAGAACAGAAAGTAGAAGGTAATTCTCCACAATATTGAGAGTGGTAGTGATGTTCAGTCCCAATGGGGCACTGTTAAGTGGGGCATTCCCCAAGGGTCGGTGCTGGGTCCACTGCTGTTTCTTATTTATATAAATGATATGCCTTCTAGTATTACAGGTGATTCAAAAATATTTCTGTTTGCTGATGACACCAGCGTGACAGTGAAGGATCTTGTGTGTAATATTGAAACAGTATCAAATAATGTAGTTCATGAAATAAGTTCGTGGCTTGTGGAAAATAATTTGATGCTAAATCACAGTAAGACTCAGTTTTTACAGTTCATAACTCACAATTCAACAAGAACCGATATTTTGATCAGACAGAATGGGCATATTATAAGCGAGATGGAACAGTTCAAGTTCCTAGGCGTTCGGATAGACAGTAAGCTGTTGTGGAAAGCCCATGTCCAGGATCTTGTTCAGAAACTAAATGCTGCTTTATTTACCATTAGAACAGTATCTGAAATAACTGCCACTTAAAAACGGAAAGTAGTCTACTTCGCGTATTTCCATACGCTTATGCCATATGGTATTATTTTTTGGGGTAATTCTTCTGATTCAAAAAGGGTATTTTTGGCTCAAAAACGGGCTGTTCGAGCTATATGTGGTATAAGTTCGAAAACCTCTTGTCGACCCCTATTCAATAGTCTGGGAATTCTGACATTGCCCTCACAGTATATATTTTCTTTAATATCGTTTGTTGTTAGCAATATTAGCCTATTCCCAAGAGTTGGCTTCTTTCACTCAGTTAATACTAGGCAGAAATCCAATCTGCATGTGGAATGAACTTCCTTGACTCTTGTGCAGATAGGAGTTCAATATTCTGCTGCATCCATTTTCAATAAGCTACCACAAGAACTGAAAAATGTTAGCAGTAGCCCAAACTCTTTTAAGTCTAAACTAAAGAGTTTCCTCATGGCTCACTCCTTCTATTCTGTCGCGGAGCTCCTGGAAGAGCTAAAAAGTTAAGCAAATTCCAGTGTTACACTGTTGCTTTTCTTTATTTAAACTTACGACTTGTCACCTGAATATGTTTTTTTTATATTTCATTTTATCTGTGTCTAGTATCGTGTTATAATTTCATGTATTTACTCGTTCTATGACCATGGAGACTTCTCCTTAATTTGGTCCCACGGAACAATAAATAAATAAACAAATAAATAAAAATAAAACGGGATGGTCTTTTTGGAGAACTGCCACACAAGTTGGACGTACTGCATCAGTGTGCAACGATGCCGGTATCACTGGTCACGTGAATATTCTCACACCTGTAGATGAAGTTCAGGACGTCCACGCAGTACAGACGCCCTCCAGGATCGTAGTATTGTAAGGGCAGCAGTGGTAACTCGTACAGCTACCACTGCACAAATGAGAGGGCTTGTGAGCTCAGACGTGTCGCATGTATTCAGCCCGTCTTCCACTCACGCCACGGCATGAACGTGCGTGCCACAACTGGTACCATCAGAGGATCACCTGGAAGACCGAATGACGGCGCACCATGGTCTTCAATGACGAAGGCAGATTCTGCCTGAAGGTACGTGTTGGTCGTTTGCGTGTACGTTGTAGACCTGGTGAACACTGTGTTTTATAGTTCATTCTGTGGTGTCACCGCCAGACACCACACTTGCTAGGTGGTAGCCTTTAAATCGGCCGCGGTCCATTAGTATACGTCGGACCCGCGTGTCGCCACCGTCAGTGATAGCAGACCGAGCGCCACCACGCGGCAGGTCTAGAGAGACGTCCTGGCACTCGCCCCAGTTGTACAGCCGACGTTCATAGCAATGGTTCACTGACAAATACGCTCTCATTTGCCGAGACGATAGTTAGCATAGCCTTCAGCTACATTTGCTACGACCTAGCAAGGCGCCGTATTCAATTGATAATTAATATATGAAGCATGTATCATCAAGAAAGATGTTCTACAATTGTGGATTAAAGTTAAGTATTATATCAACTACTTACTTTATTTGCAATTCTCAAGATATTGTCCTGTTCCAGACCTCACGCCAGTCAGCGTGTAATTAAACGCGTGCAGTTTGGCCTCCTCTAGAAACATAGTGTTGGCTCTTCTGCCAACACTACAAATTGGCGACGAGTCTCAAAAGGGTCTTCTTTTTTCTACTTGCTTAATTTACTTGTGTCATAGCTTCGCCACAATCTCCAGATGTACTGTCCGAATTTTATCGCTTGCAGAATCAGCAGACGCAGGCGTTATTGGATGCCCTTGGACAGCTCGTCCAGGGTCAACGTGCAATGCAAAACGATGCGGCCGCCACCGCTCCACCGCTACCGCAGCCACGACACGCAGTTGCACCACGTTTTCGGCCGTTTGATGCGGCACTGGAAAGCTGGACGGAGTGGTCACGCCAGTTTGGATTCCATCTCGCCGCCTACAGAATTCAAGGTAACGAGCGGCAGCCTCACTTATTGGCGTGTGTAGGGATGCAGACGTACCGTGTGATAGTGAAATTATTTCCCCGACGCGACGTAGCAACTATGACCTATGAAGAAATTTTGTCTGCATTAGATGCATATTTCAAGGAATCGGTCAATGTAGTTGCAAAAAGGTATACGTTCTTTCGTACAAAACGTACAGCCGGTCAAACTAATCGGGAGTGGGTTGCAACTTTGCAAGGCCTTACAAGGGAGTGTGAATGTGGACTCCCTTATTCAGATACTATGGTACCTGATGCTATTGCACAGAACGCTTCTGATGTTCGTATACGGGAGCAAATTTTGAAACTAGTCAATCCCTCCCTTCAACAAGTGATAGACATATTGGATAGGCAAGACACACTTGAACCTGCTCAGGCATCATTTGAACCTTCGCCAACCGTGTGTCATGTTAACTGGCCCACTGGGCGCGCTGCACGGAACAGTAAACAGCCCTCGCGCTCGTCTGCGCAGCTGCCGCTAAGATCTCAACCACGTGTCCCACGGCAGCAAGCAAATGCAGTGAAATCATGTCTGCGGTGTGCTACTAGACATTCGTTGAGAATTGCCCGTCACGCCAAGCTATTTGCTTTTTCTGTAATAAAAAAGGACATGTTCAGAATGTTTGCCAGAAAAAGCTCCGATCGGACACTCACAACGATTCCAGGCCCTTTGCTTCACGCCGGAATCGGAATCGAACCAAGAATACTCAGGCTCGTAAACCTTCGCCCATGGACATTCATGTAGTTAATTCCACTCCGCCCAGTGCCACTCTCTCTAACAGTGACTGTGTTCGTCCCACCAATAGTGTGCGTCGACGTCGACGGAAATCCCGTCACGTAGCAAGTGATTCTGTACCAGTGTCTGTTCACGTTGCACGAGACAGTCGCTCTTGTTGTCAGCAGGACAATAAACTTTTTGTAGATTTGGTCACAAATGGCAACGTGATATCATTCCAGCTCGATACCGGAGCTACAGATTCATTGATCAATAAAGACACGTACCAACAACTGGGCACACCTCCGTTGTGTGCCACGAATGTTAAGTTAAATAGTTATTCCGGTCAGAATAACCCTGTGTTAGGACAGTGCAGCCTTCTTGCCACATACAAGGGACAAACAAAACTTGTGTCATTTTACATACTTCGTTCTTCTTCTGCAGTGATCTTGTTTGGTTTAGATTTATTTCAGTTGTTTAACTTGTCTATAGTAAATCAGGTCCTCTCAGTGAACCAGACTGTGCCTTCAGCCAGTGTTTCTCGTCTATGTGAAGAGTTTGCAGACATTTTTGCACTGGGCCTTGGTTGCGCTACGACCTATAAAGCACATTTGGAACTGAAAGTAAACGCGCAACCGAAATTTTTCAGAGTGCGCAATGTTCCCCACACATTGCGTGATGAGGTCGCACGAACGTTACACGATTTGGAATCGCAAGGTGTAATTGAACGTGTGCAGGCTTCTCTCTGGGCATCACCCTTAGTAATTTTGCCAAAACCTTCCGGAAAGTTGAGACTTTGTGTTGACTTCAAGGCAACGGTGAATCCATAACTAGTGATTGCAACTTTTCCTTTACCCCGCCCGGCAGATCTTTTTGACAAACTGGGCCCGGGTAAATATTTTTCGAAGTTGGACCTAGCAGATGCGTACTTGCAAATACCAGTGGACGAAGAATCCCAGCGCGTTTTGGTGGTTAACACGCATCTTGGTTTGTACCGATTCAAAAGACTGCTATTCGGGTGTGCATCCGCCCCTGCATTGTTTCAGCAATATCTGCAAACTGTTTGTGCGTCGGTCCCTACTGCAGCAAACTATCTGGACGATATTGTGATCTCTGGAAAGACGGAAGAAGAAAATTTAGCCAATCTCAGGACATTATTTCAGGTCTTGCGCCAAAATGGTCTTCGCTTGCGGAAGAACAAATGTGTGTTTTTTGCTCGTGATTTACCATATCTGCGACATGTAATCAATGCCCAAGGCATACATCCTAGTCCAGAGCACCTCTGTGCCATACAAGACTTGCCTTCGCCGCAGAATTTGAAGCAGCTACAGAGTGTGCTGGGTAAAAAAAATTACTACCATCGCTATGTGCGCAATGCCTCTTCCATTTCAGCTCCGCTTCATCGCTTACGCCGTAAAGGTGTTCCGTTCATCTGGACGACGGAATGCGAACGCGCCTTTCGCCAGTTGAAATCGGCGTTGTTTTCAAATACTTGCCTTACGCCATTCGATCCCCAGAAACCACTTTTGTTGATGGTAGATGCATCGGATTTCGGGATCGGTGCTGTGCTTGCGCACAAAGATGGCTCGCATGATCGCCCTATTGCCTTTGCGTCCAAATTGCTCTCGTCTGCGCAAAGAAATTATTCACAGATAGAAAAGAAGCCTTGGCTCTCGTATTTGGTGTTACTAAGTTTCACGATTTCTTGTATGGTCGTCACTTTACCATCATCACAGACCACAAACCTCTGACGTCGCTTTTTCATCCGAACAAGCCTGTACCTCCAAGTACGGCGCAGAAATTTATTCGCTGGTCTATTTCCCTCTCGCAGTACCGCTACGATATCTTGTATCGGTCCACTGCTAAGCACGGAAACCCCGATGCGTTGTCCCGTTTGCCTGTTGCTGAGAATAGAGCATTCGATTCTTCCGAACTTGCTTGCATGTCATTGATGCGGAAACCGATGACTTGGTCGAATCGTTTCCGATTGATTTTGGTCGTGTAGCTACAGCCACAGCTGCTGACCCTGTCCTTGCTACCGTTTTGCATTTTGTTGCTACGCAATGGCCCGTGTCAAAGTCACGGATCGAGGATCCGTTGGTTCGCCGATTTTTTGTTCACAAGGAGAGACTTTTTGTTCGACGTGGTGTTTTGCTGTTGCGTTCTGATAATGATCAGTCCCGGGTCGTGGTCCCACGTTCGTTACAGTCCTCTGTCTTACGGCTTCTCCACCAAGGACATTGGGGTATACTGCGAACGAAACAACTTGCTCGTCAGCATTGTGCTTGGTTCGGAATCGATGCTGCGATTACGAATATGTGCTCTTCTTACATGGCGTGTGCCAAACAACAATCCGCACCACCGCGGAAATTCTTTGCATGGCCGAAAGCCACTTCCCCTTGGCAACGATTACACATAGATTTTGCAGGTCCATTCTGGAATGCTCGATGGTTGGTTGTCGTCGAGTCTTTCAGTAATTTTCCTTTTGTTGTCAGGATGTCTTCCACGACGTCATCTGCCACCATCCAAGCGTTATCTGCTATCTTTTGTATTGAAGGTCTTCCACAGACTATTGTTTCCGACAATGGCCCACAATTCATGTCCGCAGAATTTCAGTCATTCTGCAAGGCCAATGGTATTCAACATCTGACATCCGCGCCGTTTTCGCCTCAGTCCAACGGTGCCGCTGAACGCTTGGTCCGGACTTTCAAGTCACAGATGTTGAAGCTGAAAGAGTCGCATTCTCGGGAGGGCGCGTTATTGCTCATTTTGTCCTCGTATCGCTCTCAGCCCCGAGATGGTCGCTCACCGGCTGAGTTGTTGCACGGTCGTCCTCATCGAACCTTGATGTCTTTGCTGCATCCGCCGCATCAGGTTCCTGTGCAGTGGCAGCCACCTGCTTTTGCTCCAGGCGACATTGTATACTATCGCAACTATCGAGGTTCACGGCGTTGGCCCGCAGGGCGCATTCTTCGCTGCCTCGGCCGCGCTATGTATTTGGTTTTGGGGGCCTCTGGTGAGGTGCGTCGGCATCTCAATCAGTTGCGCCTCTGTCGTAGCACGGGTTCTGCCGCTCCCCGTCTGCATTCAGCGACGGTGCCGTCCGGTCAGCGCCCTGGGGACCCATCTACTGGCTCGCCTCATCCCCAGGTGTTACCGACGCTGCCTTCCATTTTGCCCCGTGGCGACGCGCCGCCGCCGCCGCCGCCTGTTCTCCCGCCGGCGACGACCGCAGTTGACGCTTCGCTGCAACCGCCAGGCGCCTCCCTGGGTCACGCGCTGCCGATCGCTTCCCGTGACCAGCTGTCCTCCGACATGGACTTCTTGCCCCCTCCGGACCAGATGTCGTCTTCCCCCGTCGGCTGCCCCGACGCGATGGAGGTCGACCCTACGGCCCCTCCTGTCTCTTTACGGGCGCGTACACCGCATGTTGGCGTGCACCCTGGACTAGGTTTTCAGGCGTTTCCTATCTCCCCTGAGACCGAATGGCCGGGTGCGGGTGGCACAGCCTCGCCTGTTGTTAGGCTCCCCACCTCGTTGCATACGTCAACATGGGGTCCTCCCCACGGCGGACGGAAGCCTTATAACACAACCGTACGCCGATTTGCGGGGGAAGAATGTGGTGTCACCGCCAGACACCACACTTGCTAGGTGGTAGCCTTTAAATCGGCCGCGGTCCATTAGTATACGTCGGACCCGCGTGTCGCCACCGTCAGTGATAGCAAAAAAGAAAAAATGGCTCTGAGCACTATGGGACTTAACATCTATGGTCATCAGTCCCGTAGAACTTAGAACTACTTAAACCTAACTAACCTAAGGACATCACACAACACCCAGCCATCACGAGGCAGAGAAAATCCCTGACCCCGCCGGGAATCGAACCCGGGAACCCGGGCGTGGGAAGCAAGAACGCTACCACACGACCACGAGATGCGGGCCAGTGATAGCAGACCGAGCGCCACCACGCGGCAGGTCTAGAGAGACATCCTGGCACTCGCCCCAGTTGTACAGCCGACGTTCATAGCAATGGTTCACTGACAAATACGCTCTCATTTGCCGAGACGATAGTTAGCATAGCCTTCAGCTACATTTGCTACGACCTAGCAAGGCGCCGTATTCAATTGATAATTAATATGTGAAGCACGTATCATCAAGAAAGATTTTCTGCAATTGCGGATTAAAGTTAAGTATCATATCAACTACTTAGTTTATTTGCACTTCTCAAGATATTGTCCTGTTCCAGACCTCACCCTAGTCAGCGTGTAATTAAACGCGTGCATTTCGGCCTCCTCTAGAAACACAGTGTTGGCTCTTCTGCCAACACTACACATTCGTCGAAGACACACTGACGCCACTACAGCACTTATGGTTTGTGATGCGATAAGCTACAACTGTCGTTCACCTTTGGTGTTTCTGGAGTGGACGCTAACCACTGCTCGAGACGTGCAGAATGTTGTTAGACGCGTTCTTTTGCCGTTCTTGCAGCAGGAAGGTAATATGTTATTCCAATAGGATAACGCTCGCCCACACTTTTCTCGGGAAACTCAACGTGCTTTGCAATACTTGCATCAACTTCCCTGGCCAACACGATCTCCGGACTTATCTCTGGTCGAGCACGTGTGGGATATGATGGGATGAGAAGTGACTCGTGCGGCTCGTCAATCATCTACTTACAGAACTACGTAAACAGGTCGAGCAGGCGTGGCATAATGTATTCCAGGAGAGTATACGCCATCTGTACGATCAACGTCATGCCAGAATCAGGAGATGCGTTGTCACCTCTGGACCCTACGACACGTACTAATACGGGTGCTTCAGGAAGAGTCGATACCTCGTACCTTATAACCGCTTGTACTATTGGTCTCTAAATGCAATCGTTTAATATACTCCCTATGCACTGTGGAAACAATAAGTCTTGAGTAAAGTGAAAATCTCTAAAAGGACGTACTAACTTTGTTTCTCTGGAGAGTATAAAATTACATCAAAAACTGAAGTAGCGTGGACGAGGGCTCCGGATCCTGATTGGCTGGCACATTACATTAGTTGTGCAGCGATACCGCTCGAAGAAGGACTCTTGGTCCTGGACACTCGTGAGCATAAGTTTTGCAAGACTTCTTCATCGACAGGCGCGAGCTGATGCGTGGTTTTGAGTGTAGTGGTAAACGACAGTGGTGAGATGTTGTATGTCAGTTACCTTGGCCAACTGGCATTTTAGTGGTCTAGCCATTTTAGTGCAAGTACTTAGCGTAAGATATAAATAGTACTTCCTAAAATATCAATAATTTTTTATCGGTTGATTGTGATAAATGCAATAATGACTGTGTTATTCTGTCATCGAAAACAGTCGCGCTCTTTTTTTATTCTGACTGCTGACTACCAGTTTCGGTACACAGCATAGCCGTCCTCAGGCCACCCCTGGTGTAAACCTACTTGGAAAGCAAACGCGACGAGTATGTGCCAGGGTGGGTCTGACGATGGTTCTGTGTACCGAAACAGGTAGCCAGTAGGCAAAATAAAGAAAAAGTGTGACCGTAGACTAAAACAAACACTTTTTCCTGGTATACTGGTCGCTGTTCCATCCGACAGTGTGTCGGGTATATGTACCCTTACATTTGCCTATTCCTCGTTGTAAAGCCGGTGACCTTGGTATTTTCGTTTGTTATGCCGATGTGGTTGCACAGGCTGTATGCTGACTGCTGTTTGGCCGTTGTAGAGGGTGAAGGGAGGTTCAAATGGTTCAAATGGCTCTGAGCATTATGGGCCTTTACATCTATGGCCATCACTCCCAAAGAGCTTAGAACTACTTAAACCTAACTAACCTAAGGACGTCACACAACACCCAGTCATCACGAGGCAGGTGGGGGGAGGGGGCGCAGTGTGTCCACGGCACAGTTGTGCTCGAGCGTTACAAAGCAGATCTCGGTCTGGTGCATTCTGTAGCTTAAGGAATGAGCGCGTGTAAACAATACAACAACTGCTTTTCAGACCCCTAACGCCACAGACATGTTGTAGCATCGCAACTGGAAGCAGGACTGATTATAGCCAGCCGCGTGATGATGTGACTTGGGAGTAGGAAACTAGTACAGATAATGAAAATACAGTACATATAACTTCTAAGTCAGTTATTGTGCTCATGTAAGGCAGAATGCCTCGTCTCGTGTTTGCTGAGCAGCTTATGTCATTTGGCCAACAGTGTAAGCTCCTACTCCTCCTGCAAAGGTTTTTATTTCCTGCCAGTTGTTTAAGTTTGACATGTGCTCCTAAGAGCCACATAAGACGTTTTTTGTCACTTTACAGCTGCCATAAATCTTCTGCTAGAGCGAATATGAGCTACTTCCTAGGGCGGGCTTTAGCTGCAACCAACATGGTCCAGTGTACTTATATCTGTCAAAAGGAATCGTAAAAGGCGGAGGAATACAAAGCAACTGTCCTTGACTCCATAGAAGTTTGGGGATAGGCAGGTACTTACGAAGGAATGTCGGTGGCCGATGATGCTACGGCGCCGGCCGGTGTGGCCGTGCGGTTCTAGGCGCTGCAATCTGGAACCGCGTGACCGCTACGGTCGCAGGTTCGAATCCTGCCTCGGGCATGGATGTGTGTGACGTCCTTAGGTTAGTTAGGTTTAAGTAGTTCTAAGTTCTAGGAGACTGATGACCACAGATGTTAAGTCCCATATTGCTCAGAGCCATTTGATGCTACGGCCCCATTGTACGAGACATGTCATATCTGCTCTCACTAAAAGCATTGGCGAAGAATATAGTTTATGAATCGACCATGTACTGTTCCTTCTCTATCACAATTTCTTCTAATCTAATGTTTAATGCATTTCGTCTATGCATCATTAATGGCGTTAATCTTTGCAGATTCGCCTCGTTTAGGGATGGATATGGTAAGAAAGGGAAATTCTATACCATAATTTTTACCAGACATCTAATATTTTATCGTTGATGGTTTTCGTTGGCCTGACAAATGTTGATTTTTGTGCTAGCAGTTATTCTTGTAATTAAAGGAGGTTTTCGTTATTTATGTTCTTCCACTACATAAGACTTATAACTCATTCAGTTCCTCGAAATATAAAAAGGAATTTTCTGCAGTGTCTCTGTGACATACTTTAAAATGAAATATGCCCTTCAAACTTTTAACACTTCTGAAACTTAAAAGAATTTCTCCCAAATATTCTTAATAAAATTCGTACAATGAAAAGAAATCTATTAAACCTCTTCACAGACACATCATGTTGTAAGAGAAATTCAATGATGATTAATTGTTCTTGCAAACTGTTGAGTTGATGTTAGTGTCACCAGAGAGATACAATGATATGCGACATATCAAAATATTTTATCGAATTTAATAAAAGTTGAATTTGGTTTTACTATGGCCAAGAAGCGCATGTATATAATTTTACAACATTGATTACATCCATTATTCATTCAATTATTTCGTCATCACATGTTAATCGCATCATGAGATGTAGCGTGGTGTGAGGCCGCTTATTGCGGTGAATTGCCATAGAGCAGCTGGACATAATATCCTGTGGCTTTATCAGCTTTTACGGCGTCTTTAATGGTGATATGACACAGGATAGTTAGGGGTAGGAAATTAGGATGCAATATTGCCATGGGTACAATCAAATCATGCCAGATACACAGGCAGAAGCAAGAAGTGAGTTAGTATGTCAGGCTCGCAATTTATTAGGAGAACACACAACTTGAGCCTGGCATCATAGCTTCATGCTAGCTCCATTGAAATACTTCAGCATTCCACCTTTCGTTATGAGTTGATTATTGGGCATGATGGCATTCACATTAGTAGCACTCAATTTCATGATAACGATACGTTAATGAATCTCTCCTAGACGCTGCAGCATACAAGTAGCCTACGAAATAGTTGAAGATGTACTTAAGGCGTTATCTTGAACTTCGTGCTGCTAACAGCTGCCGTCTACTGATGGAGACATTGACTGTCTTCTAGGAACATCACACTGCAGGGTGCTGTTAGCAGAGACCTTCAACATAGAAAGCAGAAACAGGGCCCCTTGGGGTCCACATTCCCTTTCAACATCCAGACACCTCCAGGTGCTGACAGCTACCAGCCTGGTATGGAAGTGATCAAATAGACACATGACAACCTACACCAGGTACACCTCAGATGGACAATCAAAGGTCATCGTAAAATTTGAAGTGGGACCATGGGAACTCCAGCAGCTAGCACAACATCATTTTGTGTTGATCAATGGCCACCAGTGCTCGCCAGCAGCTTTCCACAGAGCTCAGGTCGCTTACACGTTGCCTGGGCGTGCAGCTGCTGACACGACTCGTCACACATCAGCTGGAATGTAACACGCAGCTGAATAAAGCACCAGGCGAGCGTGGTGCGGAAAAAGTGGTGACTCAAACATTGGGAATAAATGATTGAACTCTCATAATGTTCTATACTAGCAATGCATACACTTCACAGGTTGCCAACAGCTATCCTGACTTTACACTTGGCCCCTCTGTAGCAGCCTGCAGCATTCGCTGAATCACCACGACTGTATATAACAAGAAAATAACACATTGTAGTTTCATTTACATAAAATACTATTACGATAAATTTATGAAATTATGTACTGTTCTATACATTGCGTATGTAAAAGGTCATCTCCGATACTGTGCAACTTCTGTATTGGTATAAAGCCAGCTATTACCATCGTGATGTACACCTCAGGAAATCATTATGGAATGTACATATATAAGCAGAATGGACTCTGTGTTTTCCAGAACCATTTTCTTTTATTTTAGAACCACGCACATTATGTGACTTCAACATACTTACTACTTCTTTTCTCATTTCGAAAATTCTGATTATTAACAATAGATGCAGCAAATACACATCTACATTTCATTTCTGTCTTCAAATCGCTAAATTTATTCAATCACTTTATTACGATTAAAGTACATGCAAAGTTATGTAATAATTATAAATAGCCTGATAAAAAGTGAGGCACCCAGAAGACATGGTTGATGTCAGTATAGCTTCATACAGGTACAGGTGTGTAAATTATTTAGAGTTGCAATTCTCTGTTGCAGGTAAAACGGCCACCAGCCAGCATGAATGTAGTTCGTGATTAACATTGTTACCACATTTTGGTATTACATGAGTGATCAGCATGTAATGCAACACATTGTTTTTCTCGGCCAATCCCTGTTGAAAACTGAAAAATTTGTTGTGGGACTTAGTGAAATATACTTGCTTCACCCCCTTTAGTTTCATGAAACTCCGATAGATACAGATCATTTAAAACTGCGTCTGTAATGGAGGTGTGCTCGAAGCAGAGAGCTGTCATTGAGTTTCTTCTGACGGACAACCAGAACATCGCAGATATTTAGAGGCGCTTGCAGAATGTCTACAGAGACCTGTTAGTGAACAAAAGCACAGTGAGTCGTTGGGTGAGGTGTCTGTCATCATATCATCATCGCACGAGGTCACGCACAAACCTCTCAGATCCACCACGCGCCATCTGGCCACACGCAGCTCTGACTCCAGCAACACTGGAACGCGAGCACACTCTCATATGAGGTGATCGACAAATCGCAATCAAAAACCTCGCTGCACACCTGAATGTTTCTATTGGTACTGTCTTCATATCCCATAATTTATTCAATAGGTTTATTACAATTTAAGCACACGCAGAGTTATGTAACAATTATAAACTGCCTCACAAAAAGTGGGGCAACCAGGCGACATGGCTGATGTCACTATACCTTCATACCGATACACACTATCATTAGGTATTTTGAGGTACAGAAAGACGTGTGCCTGCTGGGTTAAAAAAATAAATAAAAAAAACATTCAAATGGCTCTAAGCACTATGGAACTTAACATCTGAGGTCATCAGTCCCCTAGACTTAGAACGACTTAAACCTAACTAACCTAAGGACATCACACACATCCATGCCCAAGGCAGGATTCGAACCTGCGACCGTAGCAGTAGAGCGGTTCCAGAGTGAAGCTCCTAGAATCGCTCGGCTACTCTGGCCGGCGCCCGCTCGCTTCCTCACCACCTATCAGAAGACCATAACGACCAACGAAGGACTACCTCGGTAGGAGTGCTTGGGCGTTACACGTCTGGACGTCACATTGTTTGGTCGGACGTCGTCACAGGCGATGCGACATGGGTTCATCATGAGAGGCACCCACATGCCTTGCTCATACTGTGGCATCAAGCAGTCAGGCCCGCAAGATGAGTGGTCTGCCAAGCGAGTGGATTTATTCTTATTTCTTGAGTATCATCAATACTGATTATGAGCTCTAGTACCCACAATTAAGCTACAAATTATTCTGCTGTTTGAATATTACACAACGGAAACGGATAACGCACTTCTGACTATTAGGAATTTACACAACTCTGATTGTTCAGTACGCTCTGGCAATACCACATTTTCTTTCTTACCCAACGGCTTTGATCAACACATGGCCATCGCACTGAATATGAATGGCGCATACATTATAAATTCTGGATATCATGATTACACACTATTCGAAGAACAAGGCCACCAAACTTTTTCTTTGCACTATCCTTTTTATTCCGATAAATTCTATTATTATTCAAAGATAACCTAAACACACCATTACATTTTATACAAAAATTACAAATGAGAAACTCCACCCAGTGGGCATGGCTTTACATTGGTGATTCTCTATCTTATGGTCTCGTAATTATCTAACGCTACAGTGCACTTTCTGGATAGGATGGTGGATCTTTTGCTATATCTCGCACCTCGACTCTCACACCCATCATCACGAAAATTTACTCCAGACCGAGCAGTACAAAAAGGAACATGCATAACCCACTGCCTCTGAACCTACCTTGCTACATACTTAAATTACATGAAATACATCACACTGGCAACATACAACACATCACAAAGAATAGTCACAACGTTAGAATCACTTCACTTTCAGCTTTCCCACTTCAATTAGTATTCATCCCAGATTCACACGACACTGCCCCACTTCATAACTTTGCTTTCCTACAACGAACTCTGGAGTATATATGCACGTCTTCCTGTGCAATGCAAGCCAAGTGGCGTTGCTGGATAGATGGCCGACGCACCTTGCTTCTCTCTCAGAGTATTAGAGTTTGAATCTAGCGTCACACGGAAATATAACACGCAAAGGTAATATTAAGATCATATGCATCTTTCCTACCACGAACTCTGGAGGATATATCCACGTCTTCCTCTGCAATGCAAGCCAAGTGGCGTTGCTGGGTAGACGGCTGACTCACCTTGCTTCTCTCTCAGAGTAATAGAGTTTGACACGGAAACATAACATGCAAACTAATATTAAGATCATATTCGTCACACACGCAAGTCCTCAACTGATACCTTGGATGAGTACTTCTCTTTGTCTCATAGACAGATTGAGACTCACACAGTACTCACCACGTGGTAGTACTCGTCTCTAATTTCAAGTCCTGCACACGCCAACTTATACTACACACGCCAGTAATTCAGCTTAACTTTAGCACTCGGAAGTATTTCAACGTAGTACTAGCACTCGGAAGTATTTCAACTTATTGCTGCACGTGGTTTCATTGTGACTGTTGGTCACTTCCGAAGATTACTACGATCCCCTTAACATTACTTGCCTGTCATTTAATTCTCCCCCCAAAAGTTCCTGAAATAGATAAATAATTATTCCAAACCACTCTTAAGTATTTCACATGCATACCAATCTCTCCACTCTTTTGTCTTTACGGAGCACACCTAAGACAGGTCTTACCAACACAAGATCCAGCGCCAGAGTGCTGAAACATGGCCATTCTTCAGGTCATCTTTCACCTCCGCCGCGATGGGGGAGCACCATGCTACCATATTGGTCAGCCACATTTCAGGCGCTCAAAGCTCAGGTAAATTTCATCTCTTTGGTTCCACCAAAGTTGACCAAAGGACCGTCTCAAGGATGATCATATATTGCACATTCACTATCTGTGGTTAGCAGCCGACCATAAATTCATTAATTTCACAGATCTCACCAAATTGGATGTAGCGATTTATTTTGTGGAAGAGCACATGTGATCAATTAAATAAATAAATTGCCCTTCTTTCCTACACTGGTATCTGGCTTCGGTGTATTAAGTAAAATTGAGTTATTATTACAAAAACTATGTTGTTCTGACAAGAATAACGAAGAATGTTTACCTATTTTCAATGTTGGGCGGTACTGTACCCTTTCAATCACTTCGAACCGGAAACATTACGGCAATTCATGAAGAGGAGCCAAACCACCTCTGCTTTGAAGAAATAGTTCTAAGCAGCACACTCAGCCAGTAAAGTCAAGGCGATGGTCTCCTGGGACAGTGAAGAGGTTATTCTGTTTGAGGTCTTTTTCTTTGTGGTTTTTAGGGCGCACAACTATAATGGTCATTAGCGCCCAGACTACGTTAGGAATGCAACTCGAGGCACAAGTTTAAAATAGCAACTAAAAGGGAAAACACGATCAAAGACAGATTGACAGGCATAGGATTAAAAAAACAGCATAATCAAATGTCCTTAGACAGGTTTGTCAAGCTGATAAAACGAAGAACGCGAGCAGCTGCTCCTGGGTCATCCGCTAAAATGGCATCCAGAGTACATGGCAGGCCAAGATCAAGACGCAGTGTATTAAAATCCGGACAGGACGTTAAAATGTGGCGGACCGTCAGCAATTGCCCATAGGGGCAGAACGGTGCCGGCGCAGCCGTCAGCAGATGGCGATGGCTGAACCGGCAGTGTCCAATTCGTAACCGGGCCAAAACGACCTCCTCCCGCCGAGAAGGGCGTGAGGAGGACGTCCAAGCCGTGGGAAGAGGTTTCAAGGCCCGAAGCTTGTTGTCCGTAAATGCAGCCCAATCGGCATGCCACAGCGATAATATGCGCCGACAAATGACACTGCTACAATCTGATGAAGGGACACAACAAGAATCTGTCCGAGGCTGGAGGACCGCAGCCTAGGCCGCGGCATCTGCAGCTTCGTTTGCAGGGATACCGACATGGCCAGGGACTCACATAAAGCTAACCGGAGAACCGTCGTCCACCAGCTGCTGAAGAGAGCGTTGGATCCGGTGCACGAAAGGGTTAACCGGATACGGATCACTGAGGCTCTGGATGGCGCTCAGGGAATCGGAGAAGATGACATAAGCAGAATGCCGGTGGCGGCAGATGTAAAGAACAGCCTGATAGAGGGCAAAGAGCTTAGCTGTGAAGACCGAACAATGGCCATGGAGCCGGTATTTGAAACTTTGTGCCCCGACAATAAAAGAACACCCGACCCCGTCATTGGTCTTAGAGCCATCTGTACAAATGAAGGTCATATTAAAGAACTTCGAATGAAGTTCGACAAAACGGGAGTGGTATACCGAACTGGCGGTAACCTCCTTTGGGAGCGAGCTGAGGTCAAGGTGAACGCGAGCCTGAGCCTGGAGCCAAGGTGGCGTGCGGCTCTCGCCCACTCTAAAGGTTGCAGGGAGTGAAAAATCAAGGTGTTGAAGAAGGCGACGAAAGCGAACTCCAGGGGGTAGCAGGGCAGAGACATAGAACCCGTATTGTCGGTCGAGAGAGTCGTCAAAAAAGGAACGATAAGACGGGTGGTCGGGCATTGACAGTAGCCGACAGGCATACCGACAAAGCAGTATATCGCGCCGGTAGGTGAGTGGCAATTCGCCGGCTTCAGCATGAAGACTCTCGACGGGACTGGTATAAAACGCTCCGATCGCAAGACGTAAACCCCGATGTTGTATGGAGTTGAGGCGGCGTAAGATGGACGGCCGTGCAGAGGAGTATACAAAGCTCACATAATCTAGCTTGGAGCAGACGAGCGACCGATATAGGCGAAGTAGGACGGTTCGATCCGCTCCCCACGACATACCACTGAGAACACGGAGGACATTTAGAGAACGGGTACAACGGGCAGCCAAATATCACACATGTGGAGACCAGCTAAGTTTCCTGTCAAATGTAAGACCTAAAAATTGTCTCCACGAATGGGAGAGCAACGGGACCGAGTCGTAAGGACGGTGGGAGAAACTCTTTGTAGCGCCAGAAGTTAATACAGACCGTCTTCTCGGTAGAAAAACGGAAGCCATTGGTGACACTCCAGGAGTAAAGACGGTGAAGAGAACGCTTAAGACAGCGCTCCAGGAAACACGTACGCCTGCGCGCTACAATAGATGGTAAAATCGTCCACGAAAAGGGAGCTTGATACATCAGCTGGGAGGCAATCATTTATTGGATTGATCGCTATGGCGAAGAGAGCGACGCTCAAAACTGAGCCCCGTGGCACCCCATTCTCCTGGCGAAAGGTGTCTGACAGGACAGAACCCACACGTACCCTGAACTGTCGATCCATTAAAAAGGAACGAATAAAAAGAGGGAGGCGACCACGAAGGCCCCATGTATGCATGGTGCGGAGAATGCTCGCCCTCCAACAGGTGTCGTAAGCCTTCTCCAAATCAAAGAACACAGCCGCGGTCGGGCGCTTCCGCAAGAAGTTATACATAATGAAGGGCGACAAGGTAACCAGATGGTCAACAGCAGAGCGACGCCTACGAAATCCACATTGTACATTGGTAAGTAGGCGTCGAGATTCGAGCAGCCAAACCAAACGAGAGTTAACCATTCGCTCCATGACCTTGCAGACACAGCTGGTAAGCGAGATGGGTCGATAACTGGAAGGCAAGTGCTTGTCCTTCCCCGGCTTAGGAATCAGTACAACAATAGACTCGCGCCAGCTTGCGGGAACATGTCCCTCAATCCAGATGCGATTGTAAGTACGAAGAAGAAAACCTTTACCCGCAGGAGAAAGGTTCTTCAGCATCTGAATATGAATAGAATCAGGCCCTGGAGCGGAGGACCGTGACCGGGCAAGTGCATTTTCGAGTTCCCGCATGGTGAAAGGGGCATTATAACTTTCACGATTTGAGGAGCGGAAGTTAGGTGGCCTAGCCTCCTCTGCCTGTTTTCGGGGAAGGAAGGCAGGGTGGTAGTGAGCGGAGCTCGAAACCTCTGCGAAAAAGCGGCCGAAGGCATTGGAGACATCCTCAGGGGCCACAAGGATGTCATTCGCGACCGTCAAGCCAGAAACTGGTGAGTGGACCTTAGCACCAGATAGCCGGCGCAGGCTACCCCAGACATCAGAAGAAGGAGTAAAACTGTTGAAGGTGCTTGTGAAAGCAGCCCAGCTGGCTTTCTTGCTTTCTTTAATAATAAGACGACACTGCGCACGTAATAGTTTATAACTGATACAATTCGCCACTGTAGGGTGGCGTTTAAAGGTGCGTAAAGAACGTCGACGAGCACGTAAAGCGTCTCTACATGCTGCGGTCCACCAGGGGACCGGTACGCGACGTGGAGAAGAAGTAGTGTGAGGGATGGAAAATTCAGCAGCAGTGAGAATGACTTCCGTGAGGTGTGCGACCTGACTATCGCAGCTTGTGAAGGTTTGATCCTGAAAGGTCGCCCTGGAAGAGAAGAGCCCCCAGTTTGCTTTGGAGATGTTCCAACTAGTTGAGCACGGAGAGGGGGTATGATGCAGGAGATAACACACGGGGAGTGGTCGCTCGAATATGTATCAGAAAGTGCATACCACTCAAACCGGCGTGCAAGCTGGGTAGTACATATAGAGAAGTCTAAATGGGAATAGGTGTGATGTGTCCGAAAGAAAAGTAGGGGCGCCAGTGTTGAGGCAGACAAGATTGAGCTGGTTGAAGAGGTCTGCTAACAGGGAGCCCCTCGGGCAGGATGCTGGAGAGCCCCAAAGGGGATGGTGGGCATTGAAGTCTCCAGTTAACAAAAATGGTGCAGGTAGCTGAGCAATAATTTGCATCATGTCTGCCCTGGTAACGGCAGACGACGATGGAGTGTAAACGGTACAAATGGAAAATGTAAAAGTGGGGAGAGTAATTCGGACGGCAACTGCCTGCAGGCCGGTGTGCAATGTGATGGGATCGTAGTAAACATCATCCCGGACCAGCACCATAACCCCTCCATGAGCCGGAATACCTACCACAGGGGGTAGGTCAAAACGCACACAGGTGTAGTGTGCCAAGGCAATTTGATCGCATGGGCGTAGCTTCGTTTCCTGGAGGGCTACGACGAGCGGACGGTGCAAACGGAGGAGCAACTTCAAGTCCTCTCGGTTGGAGAGAATATTGCGAATATTCCAATGAAGAAGTGCCATCGTGAGAAGAAAAAGAAAAAGAAGATGCAAGAAGGGGTCACCTCAAAGGCCGCTGAGGGCCTGGCTTCGAGCGAGCACTGCCGCCGCTATCAGTAGGCGGACAGTCATCGTCCATTGGTTCTATAGGTTCATCGGCCATCTTGTTAAGATGGCCAGGAGGGGGAGTTTCCTCCTCCGGTGAACGGCCAGATGTTCGGCTACCAGCGGTGCGGCCAGGCGAAACGGATGACGGCCTGGGGCGGCAACCACTGGGTGGCGCAGGAGAAGAAATGCACCGTGGCAGAGAAGGAGAACTGTGCTTCCTATGAGCCTTCTTGGAAGGTCGTTTAGTGGAAGTACTGGTCGAGGTACGTAGGAAGTCTGCAGGGGACGGTTCCTTCTTGAAGGCCCGTGCATCTGACTTCTGGGTCTTCGTCTTCGCAGAAGCTGATGAAGGTGCTTGTGTCTGAGGGGTGACGGGAGGAAGAGGAGACGTCGATCGGGCGATCTTAGCACTGGCCGAACGGACGACCGTAGTGCTGAAGGTCAGATCGCATGTCTGCGTCGCCACCTCCCTGGTACTCCGAGGAGAGGCGAGGACAGTACTGTATTTCCCCGCTGGGAGCAGCGTGGGCTTCCTACTAGCAAATAGCTTGCTAGCAGCTGAGGTGGACACTTTCTCTTTGACCCGAATTTCTTGGATACAGCGTTCTTCCTTGTAGATGGGACAGTCGCGGGAGGACGCTGCATGGTCACCCTGACAGTTCACACAACGAGGAGACGGAGGTGGACAGTCACCCTCATGGGCATCCCTGCCACAAGTGATACAATTAGCCGCATTGGAGCAAGACTGTCGAGTGTGATTAAAACGCTGACACTGGTAGCAGCGCGTAGGTGTCGGGACATAGGGGCGAACAGAAATAACCTTCTGGCCCGCTTTGATGCGCGACGGCAGCTGAACACTATCGAAGGTCAAGAAAAGTGTTCGGTCCAGTCCAAGGTCATTGTTGACCTTTTTCATGACCCTATGGACAGCCGTCACGCCCTGCTCGGCGAGGAAAGACTGAATCTCTTCGTCAGTCAATCCGTCGAGTGATCTAGTATATACCACACCACGAGACGAATTCAAAGTGCGGTGAGCCTCCACCCGGACAGGGAACGTGTACAGGAGGTGGCCCGAAGCAGTTTTTGTGCCTGAAAGGCGCTCTCAGTTTCTAGTAACAAGGTACCGTTACGCAACCTGGTACACGACTTGACAAATCCGGCTATGGCATCTACGCCCTTCTGGATAACGAAAGGGTTGACAGAGGAAAAATCTTTTTCGTCGTCAGATCGAGAAACTACGAGGAACTGTGGGGCAGGCGGTAGTACTTTTGTCACTGGTGGCTGGTCAAGTTTCCGTTTTTGGGCAGAAGTCGAGAGACAAGAAGAAGAGAAATCCATTGCGGAGGAATCCCCCATGATTGCCAGCGTCTCCGATGGCGCGCTCCTTCCTTGTGGGGACCCTCTCAGAGGGCACTCCCGCCTTAGGTGAATGTTTACACCTCAGGTCACACCTCCCGAGAAACGGACGGAGGGACCAATCGGCATGGTCAGAAGGTGTCAGCTCAGGCAATCACCCCTCCCTGGGCCTGGCCTTTACCAGGGGGTACGTGCGTGCCTTACTTGTCTACCCAGGGCGGGGAATTACGCGATACCCCGTCACCGGCTACACGTGCGAACGCGTGGGTCGGCCTTCAGGCACGCACACGGAGGAAGGAAGAAGAAAAAAAAGAAGGGAGAAAGGGAGAGAAAGGACAGACTGTCTCAAACGCCGAGGCGGAGACCAGAGAAGGCAAGGAGAAGAAGGCAAAGAGAAGAATGCAAGGAGAAGAAGGCAAGGAGAAGAAGGAAAGGAGAAGAAGGCAAGGAGAAGATGGCAAGGAGAAGAAGGCAAGGAGAAGAAGGCAAGGAGAAGAAGGCAAGGAGAAGAAGGCAAGGAGAAGAAGGCAAGGGAAAGAGTAAGTAAGACAGTGAGATAGAGAAGAACAAAGAAATGAACCAACCAAAGGAAGGAAGAAACCAGAAGAAGTGAGTAACCAAAAGGACCGCAAATATAGGTCGTGGAACCGTCCGTCTCCGGACGCAGGCGCTAACTACCCCCTTGAGGGGGAGGGACTCATTTTAGTCGCCTCTTACGACAGGCAGGAATACCTCGGGCCTATTCTAACCCCCGGACCCGCAGGGGGGTGTTTGAGGTCGTCTCTCATGCAGCAACAATCAAGTCTGAAGGGTATTGTGTCACTCTCAGGAAACTGAAGAGAAGACTTCAGAGTGTTTACCACTACAAAAATGCAAACGAACTTATGCTTCTCCATGACAACGCAAGACCTCACACAAGCCTGCTCACCCGAGAGAAGCTCACAAAACTCCATGGTACTTCTCTTCATCATCCACCCCACAGCCTGGATCGCGCACCTATCACCTCCCATATGGTGCAATGAAGAACGCACTCCGCAGAAAGTCATGCGTGATTGATGCAGCAAGGCGTTGGCACTGACGCGGACCATTAGAGTTGTTGCATGGGAGCATACAAACCCTCCCAGAAAGGTCGTCGCATTGAACGGAGACTACGTTGAAAAATGCGGTTTTGTTGTCAAAAGAGCGGGGAATGATAGAGTGTATTGAAATCCTGAATGAAACCAACCCCCTTCTGTTGAAAACTGTCTTAAATTACTCATTGAATGTCCCTTGTATAAGGAACGAGAAGAGCGTCAGATACTGAGTGATGACAGTAATGTTGACGAAGATGGCAGTCTTATAGCCTCCTGACAGACTTAGAAAAGAGCCCCATTCTCGGTCTCCATTTGATTAGCAAATTCATTCGTGCTATACAGATTCGTCACGTGCTCGGATGTGGCAGTATAAGGAAATCACGTATGAAAATTAACATTAGCTTCATTTTCAGAAACTGTAATTTTTTGTCATTCTTCTAATTTAATTCAGAATTATAACTGCATCTGAAATCATCAATGTCGTTCTGTAATGCATATTGAGTAATAAATTGACAGTATTTACAAAAGAAGTTTTTAATTGTTTATGGAACTCTTTGGTTATTAAAGACCGATCTTCAGGGTGACCCAAAATTCCTTTAACATCTGAAAATTCAATATTTCATGGAATAATGTAGGTACAGAAGAAACAATTGAGACACATACTTGAAACGCAATGGGGCTTTACTGAAACCAAAACAGTGCACAAAATGACCAACAGGTGGCGGATTCATGTGAAACAAAAGCAAAAATTAACGTAACAGTGTCGTTTATAAAAAATGCTCAACCTTTCGGCCGTTATTCGTGATAAAGACAAGTGCTTGAGGGACATGTTGTGAACAGCACTGCACAGCATGTCAGTCGGTATGGTGAGAAACTGCCGTTGGGTGTTGTCTTTCATCATCGCAGATGAGGTCAGACGTTTGCGGTAGGCTTGCGACTTCAGGTAACCCCACAACCAATAATGACACCGTCTGATGTCTGGGAACCTGGGAGGCCAAGCATGACAGACGTGGTGGCTCAGCACGCTATCCTCACCAAACGATGCCTGCATGAGATCTTTCATGCTTGTAGCAAAACGGGATGGATAACCAGTCTTCCAGAAAGAGTTTATTAGCCAAGCTAGGGATGATCTGACTCCCATTCTCACTGCAGCTCATTTTATGCACGATTTTCATCCGGCGTCATTAATGTGCTGCTAGGCAGCGACATCTCTTGGCCAGTTTCTGCACTCGATTTGGTTTCAAGAAAACCCCATATCATTTCAGGCATGTGTGAATCTTTACCTCTCTGCCTACATTATTCCGTGAATTAGAGCATTTTCAAATGTTAACGGTCTTTTGGGTCACCCTGTATTAAAAAACCACTGAATTGTAACTTCTTGTATCGTTTTTCCTGTTGATTTGTGTAAAAATAACTTAGCTAAACTTTGGCGTGGTTTGTTGTTGGAGGTCTGTGTAGCTTTGAAACGAGCTAGTTGGTGTCTGTAGTGGTATGATTTGTGCACATTTTTCAAAATATAAATGAAATTAAGAAAATAAAACATTACACGTAAGAAGCTCACTCATGCAGTGCCTTCAGCTATAGTATTTAACCTGCACATACGTTATAGGCATAATGTTTCAGCTAGCCATGGTTTTCAACGAGCAACAAATTCAACTAAGACCAGCCAGAAGCTCGCCTGTTTATTAGCTGCAAATACTTAGCGAAAGAAGCTGGCTAAATGTACTCCCTCTGGAGTTTTAATTTTCGATTGTTTTTTGAACAAGAATAGAGGGAAAGATTGTCTCAAAGTGCATCTTGCTAAGTCATGTGTTACGTGTGACTCGACCATATCACGGCATGATTTTTCAAAGGACGATGCTCGTCCACAGATCATGGCACGTGCCTCTGTGAACTCCCTGCTTTACATATAGGTCCTGCCGTGGCTAGCTGTCCCCTATATAACGTGCTGACATCAACTCCGAACCTGTTCCATTATCTTATATATCATGGACCAGTCACAAGATTTGGGGACCACTTTGCCTCAGAGAAATATGTTGTGGGTTGGCTGGAGAGCCAACACCGGGTTACTATAGGAGGCTGAAAGGCACGCGTTTTAGCTCACGCAGGCTGGCGTGAGGTCTGGAACAGGACAAGGAAAATAGAATTTAGATAAAACGGACGTAGCTGGTGGAATACTTAACTTTAATCCATAAATGGTGAACGTCGCTCTTGACAGTACATTACTCATAATATCAATAATAACTGGTACTGGCGCCTTGCTAGGTCGTAGCAAATGACGTAGCTGAAGGTTATGCTAACTATCGTCTCGGCAAATGAGAGCGTATTTTGTCAGTGAACCATTGCTAGCAAAGTCGGTTGTACAACTGGGGCGAGTACTAGGAAGTCTCTCTAGACCTGCCGTGTGGCGGCGCTCGGTCTGCAATCACTGATAGTGGCGACAGACGGGTCCGACGTATACTACCGGACCGCGGCAGATTTAAAAGGCTACCACCTAGCTAGTGTGGTGTCTGGCGGTGACACCACAAAATACACAACTAATTTATGAGACGCTTCCTCACCTAATCAGGGCATGAATTCAGGACAGAGTTGGTGCAGCGTAATACTGTAATTGAGCTCATACTGCCAAGCTCCTTCAAATTTGATTTGATTCTGTAATCACACAGCAAATTAACTACTAAAGTTAGAAACGATTTATATCTCTTTAGGCAGCCTAACTCATAGCTTGCAAATTACACATACTATTCGTCAAATATTTGAGAATGAGAACATCTAGGGACTCCCAACAAACTTTGAACATGATTTCAAACCGTATCGAATGGTTTTTCCCTAACAACTCCCTCAAAGTTATGAAAGGGAAAAAATTTAATGCCTACTGTATTTTCGCTGGTCATGCAGTAAAACTTGAGCATCAGGTATGACGTATGTTTTTAATACTTTTTTACAACTAACTACATTCACAACAATTGTCCATACGTAGCACGGAATGAACCTACAAAATGATGTCACTGTACGACATATACTTCCGGAGACGTGACGTCATAAACGCTGAAATGAGTGAAAAACTAGCGTTTCTTAAAAGGATGCCCAAATTACCCAGATGTTTGGAGCTGTATTATACACGGAAGTCCAATTCTTTTTTAAATAGGTGCGGTGGCTATGGGTGAGGCCGTTACTGATTTGCTTAGATCTGGGTAGCTATTGAAAATACGTTTTACGACTAAAGTAAGGTGTATTTTCATTCGTGTCTGATGATAAATAGTAACGGATCTACAGCGGAACCTAGTGGCATCAGAGCTAGCTGCTAATAACCGGAAATGGTGCGCAAAACTTCAGGACGAAAGTCACTTTTGCATGATGAGTCACTGCAAGTAAAATAGCTCGCTGGAACCTGGACCATGCGTAGAAAGAACTCCTACAGCATAGCACACAAGTTAACTGAAAGAAATACGCAGTGAGACGAACAGAAATGAGTTTTGTTCAGGGACAATAATGACACTCAAGTCAGCGTGATTTACGATGGTCCCGTCGACATTAAAAAAGGCGGGATGTTGTTCTTAATAGGGCCTGTGATCACCATGGTCTACAATGCATGACATGAACATGCTCCCATGCTGGCCACGATGTTAGTAAGGACTTCTTGTGGTACGGCGTTCCATTCCTCCAGCAGCGCAGTTGATAACTGCTGCATGGTGCTTGGTGCATATCAGGACGTGCTGCAATACGACTCCCCATTCCATACGTGCTCAATAGCATTTAATTAGATTCGCCAAATATCCTCTCGTTCGCTCCGCCACCTGCGCAGTTCATCGAAGCCGTGCAGTGTCATCCATAGAAATGAAGTCATAGCCGACGCATTACAAAAAACAACCATTGGCGTGGAGTGCTCTGTCACAGTAGTGCTGACCGGTGTGTGCATGGTATTAAAGTTTGGAGCTCAGTGTACTCATGCAATGTTACGTCGCGCCACAGCATAACACCAGACGCATCAAAATGGTCATGTTCGCTAGTGTTCCTGGGTGCATTGTATGCTCATACCTCTCACCATATGAGGCTACGTAATGCACCCAACCGACTGAGGTGGCGCAGTGGTTAGCACACTGGACTCGCATTCGGGAGGACGACGGTTCAATCCCGTCTCCAGCCATCCTGATTTAGGTTTTCCGTGATTTCCCTAAATCGTTTCAGGCAAATGCCGGGATGGTTCCTTTGAAAGGGCACGGCCGATTTCCTTCTCCATCCTTCCCTAACCCGAGCTTGCACTCCGTCTCTAATGACCTCGTTGTCGACGGGACGTTAACAAAAAAAAACACTAACACACACACTAATGCACCCAGGAAAGTGACCGTTTGGAGGTCCAGGTGTGATGGTAAGGGCATGAATAACGTTGCACGAGCATACTGATATCCAATTATTCTAATAACGTACAATCATCGCTGAATATTATTGCGACACTGTACTCGTCCTCCATGTGTGTCTTTCAGGGACGGTTTCGGCGTTGACGTCCTTTTTCATGAATGACAATCTGGACGCATCGAAATGCCAGATGGAAAAGCTCTTGGAGCGAGAGAATACACAGCGAATGAACTGGCCTGCCCGTTCCCCGACTTCAGTGCCATTGACCATGTAGGGGACGCTTTGTGGAGACTCATTGCAGCACGTCTGCATGCACCACCGACCGTCCAGCATTCCATATCCATTATCCGGCGTAGGAAGTGCAGATTAATTCAAAAACTCATTCCTAACGCCACTCCTAGTGAAGTTAGTTACGACCAGTTTACTGCTTCGCTAGCTAACTATTATGACCAACAATTGAACGTGGTAGCAGCTAGGCATCAATTCTTTAATAGCAAAAATTGGTCAGAACAAACTTATCATGAGTGGGTAACAGATTTGTGAGGGATGACAAGGAAATGTAAATTCAAATTTGCTTGCAGTGCTTTATATTCAGATGTTAAGTTGCGTGATGCGATTGTGTACAATGTGCCTGATGTCAAACTCAGAGAACATATTTTGAAACAGTGTGATCCATCATTTCAGGAGGTAGTGCAAATACTAGATCAGTATGATTCCGATGCCTTGTCGGCTCTTAAATTTATGCGTGCTGCTATTTGCAAGGTTGAGTCCCTTAGTTGCGATCGCCCCATTTCGTACAGGCGGAGTGTGCTAGCCACGCCGAGTAAACAACGTTCCACACCGCATTAGCAGGCGGCTACACAGGCGAGCAGAACTAAGTCTTTCCCTCGCTATTATACACGGCACAAACGACAAGATTCCTCCTCTCAACAAGCTCAGCGTTATGCTTGTGGTAGGAAAGGACATGTACAATCCGTATGTTTGCAACGGAACAATCAAAAGAATTCGGCCCACTCACAAAAATATAGTCACAAAGCCCATGTCATTACCGCAGTATATTCCAAGTCTGCAACTAGCAAGCGTGCAGTTTTGTCAGTGCTACGTCGGTCAAACAAACTTATTGTTCATTTACTTATTTGTAGGGAACGCGGGAAATTTCAGTTGGACACAGGTGCTGCGTCAGCCGCTGTGGCCAAGCGGTTCTAGGCGCTTCGGTCCGGAACCGCGCTGCTGCTACAGTCGCAGGTTCGAATCCTGCTTCGGGCATGGATGTGTGTGATGTCCTTAGGTTAGTTAGGTTTAAGTAGTTCTAAGTCTAGGGGACTGATGACCTTAAATGCTAAGTCCCATAGTGTTTAGAGCCATTTGAACTATTTTTGAAGAGAAGCCTTTGTCACATTGCTAAATCGTCAAGCAGATGAACTGTTAGGCTCTGCACGCCTGTCTAAAACTAGCATGCAACTGACAACTTGTAATGGACAAGACATTCCCATTCGCAGAACATGTATTTTGCCTGCAATGTATCACTTGCATATACGAACAGTGACTTTTACAGTGCAACAATCACGAGAGTGTCAGAACATATTTGGACTTGATTCTTCTGATTTGTTTGGCTTCAACATTCAGAACAATGTGTTGTCAGTGTCTGCATTCAGTGCTAAAAGAATACCCAGAGCTCTTTTCTAAAGGTTTAGGCAAAGCTAACAATTTTGTTGTACATATAACTCAGAATGACAATGCTCATCCGAAATTTTTGGCAGTCCCGAACTGTTCTCATTGCATTGTGGGACGAAGTCACCGCTGAACGTAAAGAATTGCAAAATAACAGAGTTATTTCGCCCATATCAACTAGTCAATGGGCAAGTCTACTGGTTTTGCTCCCCAAACCTTTAGGCCGCATTCAGCTCTTTGTTGACTTTAAATCTACACTCAACCCACACACTGTCATTGCTACTTATCCATTGCCACGCCCAAAGGATCACATGGACAAAACTAGACGCTGGACGCTACTTTTCGAAAACTGATTTGCGCGATGCGTATCTTCAAAGAGGGCTCGATGAAGAATCTCAAAGAGTGTGTGTAGTAAATACTCATTTGCGCTTGTTTAAATATTTGCGTTTGCCTTTTGGCTTGCTTCCGCACCCGCCATATTCCATCGGCATTTGGAACAGTTGACTGCTGAAGTACCAAACTGTTCAAACTATTTGGACGATATTGTCGTAGCTGGTCGTACACCTGAAGAACACATTGCAAATTCACATGCTTTGTTTCGTGTGTTATCTGAGGCAGGACTAAAGTGTAGACTCGACAAGTGTGATTTCTTTAAACCTGAGTTTCAGTATTTTGGTCATGTCATAAACAATCAAGGTGTACATCCTCCTCAGTCGCATTTGTTAGCCATACCAGATTTGCCAGTTCCTCGCAATGTCACAGAACTGCAGTCAGTTTTAGGGAAAATGAATTATTATATTCGTTTTATACCGAATTCTGCACAAATCGCAGCTCCAATGCATCGCTTGCAAGAATGCCCCCTTTTCTTGGACAGATGAATGCCAAGTAGCTTTTAAAAACTTCAAGATGCATTGCTCAGTGATCGATGCTTAGTTCACTTTGATCCTGAAATACCAGTTGTATTGCAAATTGACGATTTCTCTTATGACCTCGGTGCAGTGCTTTCGCATAGAATTGGTGCTGAAGACAGACCTATTGCTTTCGCATCAATAGTGTTGTCCAAAGCTCAGTGTAACTATTCACACATTGAAAAAGGGGCCTAGTCTATTGTGTATGATGTCACCAAATTCCACCACTATTTGTGTGGCAGAAAATTCCACTTAGTAACGGATCACAAGCCTTTTCAGTCCGGTTCCTGTACGAACTGCCCAAAAATTACAAAGATGGGCTTTGTTCTTGTCTCAATACCAGTAGGAAATTGCGTGTCGTCCGACAGCTCAACATTGTAATGCTCACGCAATTTGTGATGTACATTTGCATTTATTGCTTTTAGGTTTTTGTGTTCTTTAAAGGCAAAGACAAAAGGTGAAGCGGTAGCCCAGCGAAGACCCTACGCCTTCCATCATATATTTTTTTATTTTCAAATGTTAAAAAACATAAGATGTTTTTCATGTTCCTCGGTAAGAGAAAGGACTCGCTCTCTGGTAATGAACAATAGGAAACTTGCACAGGTCACGGAAGCTGATTTTGATTAGAACATTTTGCTTCCATACATTCGCACATCTTGGCCTCACTCGTTGAATAGCATAAAGAAATCTGTAGTTCGCCTATACTTTGCATGTCGGCATAGCCTCGCTGTACAGCGAAGTGTGATTCTTGTTCAAAATGACAGTGGACAGTCACTTTGTGTTGATTCCTAAAGTCTTGCAAAAAGAAGTGTTGCAGTTACTTCACCAAGGACAGTGGGGGTTGTTCGTACGAAAAAGTTAGCGCGTCGACACAGTACTTGGCAGGGTATAGACGCCCAATTAGAACAGACAACGTCACAGTGTCATGCATGTGCGGAAAATCAGTCCACTAAGCAACAAAAATTCTCTGCTTGGCTCAGGTCGCAATCGCCATGGCAATGTATGCACATAGACTTTGCGGGACCTTTCTGGAACACTCGCTTCGCGCCAATCATATTGTCTTTTACAGGGTTTTTAGCGGCAGCAGACGATGGGCGCGAGGCGAGATCGTCCGTCGATTAGGCGCTTGCGTGTATCTTCTTTCTGGTCCCGATAGCTTACAGCGACGCCATCAAAATCAACTTCAATTTGAACAGTTCTCGGGTATCCGACCGGGTAGCGTCGTAATTTCTCAACAATATTTCGGAATACGTACACGCTGCCATCTTCGGGTGGTTCCTGACGAATGCTGTGCTGTCCCTCTCGGCACCCTATATATACTAGCCGTTACCCCCTCCACCGTTCCTCTCCTGGTGTCTTTGGTGCGGCCGGCGCGGCGGTTACTGGAGGTGGTGGAGGAAGCGGCACCTGGGTCTGAACTGGGGTCTGCAATCTCCCTACTGCCGCTGTCGGGGGTGGTCCTGGATCTCTGGGACCACACCTTTCTGTAGTGTTAGCAGTTAGCCAACACTACGAACACTACCTGGGTGAGGAAGCCGATATGCACGCGTTAACCCACGCAGGCTAGAGATAGGTCTGAAACAGGATACGTAATGAATGCTATAAAGAAAAGTACGTAGCTGCTGGAATACTTTAATCCATCATTGTTGTACATCGCTCTTGACGATACAAGTGAGACTACAGGATACGTAATGAATGCTATAAAGAAAAGTACGTAGCTGCTGGAATACTTTAATCCATCATTGTTGTACATCGCTCTTGACGATACAAGTGAGACTCTGTAGATACATGCAATGTTACTAATGGCGCCTTGCTAGGTCGTAGCCATTGACTTAGCTGAAGGCTATTCTAACTATCTGCTCTGCAAATGAGCGAGGCTTCCTCAGTGTGCATCGCTAGCGAAGTCGTCCGTACAACTGGGGCGAGTGCTAGTAAGTCTCTCGAGACCTGCCGTGTGGTGGCGCTCGGTCTGCTATCACTGACAGTGGCGACACGCGGGTCCGACATGTACTAATGGACCGCGGCCGATTTAAAGCTACCACCTAGCAAGTGTGGTGTCTGACGGTGACACCACACTTTCTCTCCAGGCTGAGTGCAGGGTTCCAAGCCTAAGTTGAAGGTCGCTGTCTTTATTAATTAGATCGTCCTGTAGTCGAATTTCGATGTCCTCTTTAGTAACGCAGTCCCAGAAGTAGGAGGACTGACAGAGTACTTTTGTTTTTTCATAGTCCATAGTATGCCAGTGTTTATACAATGGTCAGCCACGGCTGATTTAGTGGCCTGGCGTAATTCGGTATGGCGCTTGTGTTCGCAGTACCCCTCTTCTACAGTGCAGACTGTCTCCCCACTGTGCGATTTTTCGCACTGACAGGGAATTTGATAAACGCCTGGTTTTCGAAAGCCTAGGTTATTTTTCACTGAACCCAGTAGAGTCAAGGTTTTTGCAGGGAGTCGGAATACATATTTCACATTGTGTTTCCCCAGGATTCTACCGATTTTTCTTGAGGTGTTTCCGACAAACGGAATGCACGCCAGTGACTTGTATTCTTGTGTTTCTTCTTCTTGTTCTCTTGGCGCAGTCTGTCTGAGTGAGTGTCTTATTTGCTTCTGGTTGTACACATTTTTCCGAAATGTTGTCTCGAGGTGCTGCAGTTCCGCTGAGAAATCGGTAGAATCCTTGCGCGAAACAAGATAGATCGTGACAATTTCTTTTCGAACATCATCACAGGCTATGAAAAATGTGTTCAATGCTTCGAACCCGTAAGAAAACGATACATCACCTCTCCTCTAAATAAAAAGCTCAAAACTGCAACCTCAGCCGGTAAAGTCCCGGCGACCGTCTTCTGCGACTCTGAAGGGACGGTTTTGTTTGATGTCCTCCCATGTGGCGCAGCGATCAACTCTGAAGTGTACTGTGCTATCTGAAGTGTACAGTCTCTGGTCACCGAAAGAAGACTTTTAACGGACAAGTCGAGAACTTCAGCGTCAGAAAATCAACACCCGTGCGATTTCGCTGTGTATCGTTTGTTGTTGTAAAACTTTAGTTTTTGATTGAATGACGCTGAGTGACGGCCATTTTAACATAAAATGCTACGTTGGCTCCCAGAACATTTCACAAGCGAATAGAATTCCTGATTTAAATTAAAATTTATGAGCTGTGCCGAAAGGCAGCCATAGTTGTGGAATTTCTAATTGGCCCTGTCTGACAGTGGCGTCTACGCGGCCTGGTTTCCAGAGCTGCTCGCCAAATGAGATAATATGCAAATTTTCCGCCCTCCCCAGCACGGATCTCGTAAAACGTTCCGCAGCAGGTTTTGCATTTTATTGACTGCAGCCACTTTCTAAACCTAGCTAGTATTTATTTAGTCCACGAACTGAGTGACGAAATGTGTCTTATACTCAGCAGCGCGCAACTGTCCTGAGCTTCGGCTTATGCAAATTATAAAGTAAATACGTTTAACAGAGACATCCCGAGGCCTGCTTTCCTTCCATTTTGAGACAAGACTATCTACCTTCATTCTGGCACAGGGTAAAACGTAGGATGCCAAACAGTTTCTTTATAACTTTCTCTATAACCGGGGTGACACTGGGCGACTTCTATGCATCATTACTGCAATCACCATGCTAAGTATATTTATGGTGTTTTTGTGGCCTTCAGTCCGAAGACAGGTTTGATGTGGGTCACCATGCTAATCTATCCTGTGCAAGACTCTTCCTCTGTGCATAGCTACCGCATCGTACACGCATTTGAACCTGGTAACTGTATTCAAGGCCTAATTTCCCCCTACAAGTTTTACTCCATATGCAGGGTGATCAAAAAGTCAGTATAAATTTGAAAACTTAATAAACCACGGAATAACGTAGATAGAGAAGTAAAAATTGACACACGTGTTTGGAATGACATGGGGATTTATGACAACCAAAAAAAAACAAAGTTCCCAAAATGTCCGACAGATGGCGCTGAACAACAAAACTGCTACCGTGACGGGTGAGAGGTACGTCGATATGTTACAGAATCGCATCATCCCCAGCCTCGCTGATAAACACCTCCTGGATCTTACGATTTTTATGCAGGATGGCGCTCCACCCCATATTGCTAGACGCGTGAAAGATCTCTTGCGCGCGTCGTTTGGTGATGATCGTGTACTCAGCCGCCACTTTCGTCATGCTTGGCCTCCCGGGTCCCCAGACCTCAGTCAGCGCGATTATTGGCTTTGGGGGTACCTGAAGTCGCAAGTGTATAGTGATCGACTGACATCTCTAGGGATGCTGAAAGACAACATCCGACGCCAATGCCTCACCATAACTCCGGACATGCTTTACAGTGCTGTTCACAAAATTATTCCTCGACTACAGCCATTGCTGAGGAATGATGGTGGACATATTGAGCATTTCCTGTAGAGAACATCATCTTTGCTTTGTCTTACTTTGTTATGCTAATTATTGCTATTCTGATCAGATGAAGCGCCATCTGTCGGACATTTCTTGAACTTTTTTATTTTTTGGGTTCTAATAAAACCCTATGTCATTCCAAGCATGTGTGTCAATTTGTACCCCTTTATCTACATTATTCCGTGGTATATTAAGTTTTCAAATTTATACTGACTTTTTGATCACCTGGTACTTCCTTCCGTTATCAAACTGACAATTCCTTGATACCTCAAGACGTGTCTTATCAACCGATCCCATTCTATAAAATAAGTTTTGCCACACATTTCCGTCTTACGAACAGTAAGTAGAAAATATATATCAGCCGCTTATTGGACGGAACGGATACGCTACGCTCAACCCAGTAACCGGCAAGAAGTACTTACTTCTTTTTCGTATGGAAAAACTAGAATCTACGTGTTTAATTTTACACATTATGCAAAAATAACAAAGGAAAAATTACAAATTCTACAGAAAATATCATTTGGTGCAGCATTTGTACTGTGTCACTTCCTTCTACAGGTAGAGTGGCGTGACGAAATCTTACACTAATCTGGTCGGAAGACACAGCTCTGCCTTTAAGATTAGCCACACCTCGTTCCCAGCACTAACAGAACGTAAAAATTTAATTCAGGATTGTTAATTACGTATTCATTTTAATGACTACGCGCAAACAACGCATCTGCGATTGTGTTTCAGAAGAACCAGGTGTTTGCCAATTGTAACTGCATATAATAGCAGCTACTCTAAATGCAATTTACTGTGCTCATCAACAACATTACTACACGTGGGAAGTGGTAAAAAGTGATTACTCGTCAGCTGTTGTATTATTCCTGACAGCAAATGTGAATTGACTAAACTTTGTTCCCACGGTACTGTAGAATGCCATCGAAACACGATGTCTAATTCTGCCGTTAGTACGTTGTTAACGAAATCAATAATTCAATAACTCTCATAGTAATTATTTACGCGTAAGTTCGTCTCTGAATTACATTTTTAATATTTTTGCCCATCTTTAACGTTTCAGTCTAGCCTAAAAATAAGTTATCTACAACAGAACAAAATTATTACGCTAGAACTATTAAACATTTTCTCATTCGATCCAATCTGCCACAATACATACGCTGCAGGCTACGGAACACTGATCAAAAACCACCAACATTGTTGTTACACAAAAGAAAATTTTGGGCTTTTAGTACTTATGGTTGTTATGCGTATCGCCTCCTCCGTAGTTTACTCTTACTCCATGAGGTACTGAAGCCGAAGCTGATGGCGCTGTTAAAGCCGATGGCAAGGCGTCTACCGCTCAAGGGCTGCGTCTCTCGTGGCCAATGCTACTGCTTGAGACCCGTCACAATCTGGTAACACCTTCTTCTGTCCTTAACCAACTATATTACTCTATTTCTTTCATAATTATGACCCTCAGGTCTAATTACGATTTTAAAATTCCTTGAAGTTAACTACTAACTCAGCACTTCGCACAAATAGACAATTATATATCAAATCTCGTTCAGTAACGTCCTTAGAAGAGGTACACCACTTCAATCAAGAATGACAACAAAATCTCTTCGTCTTTGCAGTCTCTTTCACTCACAGGATCTACTTGTAATTTAACACTCCCTGCAACCCGAGGTCGCCAATTAATTTAATAAATACACTCCTGGAAATGGAAAAAAGAACACATTGACACCGGTGTGTCAGACCCACCATACTTGCTCCGGACACTGCGAGAGGGCTGTACAAGCAATGATCACACGCACGGCACAGCGGACACACCAGGAACCGCGGTGTTGGCCGTCGAATGACGCTACCTGCGCAGCATTTGTGCACCGCCGCCGTCAGTGTCAGCCAGTTTGCCGTGGCATACGGAGCTCCATCGCAGTCTTTAACACTGGTAGCATGCCGCGACAGCGTGGACGTGAACCGTATGTGCAGTTGACGGACCTTGAGCGAGGGCGTATAGTGGGCATGCGGGAGGCCGGGTGGACGTACCGCCGAATTGCTCAACACGTGGGGCGTGAGGTCTCCACAGTACATCGATGTTGTCGCCAGTCGTCGGCGGAAGGTGCACGTGCCCGTCGACCTGGGACCGGACCGCAGCGACGCACGGATGCACGCCAAGACCGTAGGGTCCTACGCAGTGCCGTAGGGGACCGCACCGCCACTTCCCAGCAAATTAGGGACACTGTTGCTCCTGGGGTATCGGCGAGGACCATTCGCAACCGTCTCCATGAAGCTGGGCTACGGTCCCGCACACCGATAGGCCGTCTTCCGCTCACGCCCCAACATCGTGCAGCCCGCCTCCAGTGGTGTCGCGACAGGCGTGAATGGAGGGACGAATGGAGACGTGTCGTCTTCAGCGATGAGAGTCTCTTCTGCCTTGGTGCCAATGATGGTCGTATGCGTGTTTGGCGCCGTGCAGGTGAGCGCCACAATCAGGACTGCATACGACCGAGGCACACAGGGCCAACACCCGGCATCATGGTGTGGGGAGCGATCTCCTACACTGGCCGTACACCACTGGTGATCGTCGAGGGGACACTGAATAGTGCACGGTACATCCAAACCGTCATCGAACCCATCGTTCTACCATTCCTAGACCGGCAAGGGAACTTGCTGTTCCAACAGGACAATGCACGTCCGCATGTATCCCGTGCCACCCAACGTGCTCTAGAAGGTGTAAGTCAACTACCATGGCCAGCAAGATCTCCGGATCTGTCCCCCATTGAGCATGTTTGGGACTGGGTGAAGCGTCGTCTCACGCGGTCTGCACGTCCAGCACGAACGCTGGTCCAACTGAGGCGCCAGGTGGAAATGGCATGGCAAGCCGTTCCACAGGACTACATCCAGTATCTCTACGATCGTCTCCATGGGAGAATAGCAGCCTGCATTGCTGCGAAAGGTGGATATACACTGTACTAGTGCCGACATTGTGCATGCTCTGTTGCCTGTGTCTATGTGCCTGTGGTTCTGTCAGTGTGATCATGTGATGTATCTGACCCCAGGAATGTGTCAATGAAGTTTCCCCTTCCTCTGACAATGAATTCACGGTGTTCTTATTTCAATTTCCAGGAGTGTATACTGTGCCGCTTCTTTCTATAGAAAGTGTGCGGTGGTGAGATGTTACTCTAACTTATCCAAATGACACTTCCTTTACGATTAGCCCACCTCTTTGCCAGTATTAATAGATAGTTCAATTTTAAACGAGGATTATTAATTTCGTATTCGTTCTAGTGACTGCGCGCAATTAACGTATGTGCTATTATTTCAGAAGAACTCAGGAGTTTGTCACTAAAAGTTAACGTCAACTACTCCAAATCCAATTTATTGTTCTTACAGTAATATTACTACACGTGGGAAGTGGTCAAAAGTTATTGCTCGTGTGGGAATTGGTGAAAAGTTATTGTTCGTCAGCGCTTGTACTATCCCTGATAGCAAATGTAAATTGACTATACTTTGTGCCCACGGTACTTTAAAATATTGTCAAAACACGATCTCTACTAATGTCATACACTACTTTGCTAAGGAAATCAATAATTCGATAACAGCCTGCCGGGGTGGCCGAGCGGCTCTAGGCGCTTCGCATGTGTGTCATGTCCTTAGGTTGGTTAGGTTTTTGTATTTCTAAGTTCTATGGGACAGATAACCTCAGATGTTAAGTCCCATAGTGCTCAGAGCCATTTGAACTATTTTTGGTGGTGACACGCACAACGTGCTGACATGAGGAAAGTTTCCAACCGATTTTTCATACACAAACAGCAGTTGACCGCCGTTGCCTGGTGAAAGGTTATTGTGACGCCTCGTGTAAGGAGGAGAAATGTGTACCCTCACATTCCGACTTTGAAGAAGGTCGGATTGTATCCTATTGCCGCTGGAGCCAATCCGATAACTCGTATGGGAATTGTGTGCACGTATGGTCACTCCTATTTTTAAGGTTATCAGTTACAATGTTGTGTCTAGACAAGACAGCTTAGACACAATGAGAGGAAGCCGAAAGGCACGCGCTTAAACCCACGCAGGCTGGCGTGGCGTCTGAAACAGGATACGTAATGAATGCTATAAAGAAAAGTACGTAGCTTCTGGAATACTTAACTTTAACCCATAATTGTAGAACATCTCTCGTTACGGTACATGCTTCATAATATTAATTATCAATTGAATACGGCGCCTTGCTAGGTCGTAGCAAATATAGCTGAAGGCTATGCTAACTATCGTCTCGGCAAATGAGAGCGTATTTGTCTGTGAACCATTGCTATGAACGTCGGCTGTACAACTGGGGCGAGTGCCAGGACGTCTCTCTAGACCTGCCGTGTGGTGGCGCTCGGTCTGCTATCACTGACAGTGGCGACACGCGGGTCCGACGTATACTACCGGACCGCGGCCGATTTAAAAGCTACCACCTAGCAAGTGTGGTGTCTGACGGTGACACCACATACAATATTTACGATTTCCACCTCTTTGGGACATTTAATAATTACGAGATGACTACACGTACACCTGGTTATTTATCTCAAAATAATGCTATCGATCGGTAAAATGCTCCACTGCAGAGTGCGTCAAATTACTACGACAATCACAATGCACATAACACACGTATCAAATACTTACTGCAGCTATTACTAATCTTACTTACGTTAACTACTGATTTAATCAAATTTCTCCAACATTAAATACGAAAGTTATTATTTTCTTTTGTGTATCTCAAATGAAATTCTGGTTAAAAGCACTCTGTCTTCAGGCCACAAGTGGCCCACCAGGACCATCCAACCGCCGTGTCATCCTCAGCTGAGAATGCGGATAGGAGGGTCGTGTGGTCAGCACACCGCTCTCCCGGTCCTTATGACGGTTTTCTGTGACCGGAGTCGCTACTATTCGGATGAGTAGCTCCTCAATTGGCATCACTAGGCTTAGTGCATCCCGAAAAATGGCAACAGCGCATGACGGCCTGGATGGTGACCAATCCAATTGCCAGCCACGCCAATCAGCGCTTAACTTCGGTGACCTGGCGGGAACCGGTGTATCCACTGCGGCAAGGCCGTTGTCAAATTCTGATTAAAACCTTTTCTAATATTTACTGAACTTTAATCTTAATTGAATTATAAGTACGTAAAACTGCTTCCTTTGACACTACAGAAATCGACTAATCTTTGCGGTGGTCGCTTTTGAATCTATTGAACTTCAAAATAATATCTCTTCCTTGTTTATGCTACTTGCATAAATCTACTTCATAGGGGAGTCTATCCTTTCCACTAAACTGAAACACGTAATGCAGATTTCAGTTTGACCCTTTCTTTACTTATTTCAGTTAATTAATTTCGAGACAACTTTTAAACTTCAGTGTGAATGACTGACACAAAAGCAAATCGGAAACAAGGAAGGACAAGAAAAAATAAAAATAAAAATCCCACGTGTCACGATCACTTTTGTACTAAATTGAAGATTATAAGCAGGGCTCAGCCTCTTCAGGTGTTGGCTTTCGCGGTCCCACTAATAGTCCATAATTTAATTGTCACTCCTCCCAATTTCAATTTTTTTAATATAGTCGTTTGGCGTCAGCTGGTTCCGCTATGGTACAAGATTATTCGCACTCTTAAAGAACTCTAATTTACGGGCAACAATAGCTATATTCTCTCAATATAAATAGATTCTGGTTCCTGGATCTTATTAAACATCGATTGAGACTTCAACTTAACAGTATATAAATCACATACGAAACGCCACTATCCCAGTGCTGCGTACGAAAACCTCAACAAACACAACCAACTCATTTACATTAGAGTGGAGGTCATATACCAACCACAAAATTCTCGCAATTGCTCAATTACCTTAGAACTTGCGTTCCTCTAAACAGTACAAAATTAAACCAGAACAAATTTCAAAGTCTTAGTTGGTTGAAATGGCTCTGAGCACTATGGGACTTAACTTCTGAAGTCATCAGTCCCCTAAGAACTACTGAAACCTAACTAACCTAAAGACATCACACACATCCATGCCCGAAGCAGGATTCGAACCTGAGAACCGTAGCGGTCGCGCAGTTCCAGACTGTAGCGCCTAGAACCGCTCGGCTACTCTGGTCGGCTCAAAGTCTTGTACACACCAGTAAAACCACGAATCCCACTAATGGTCCAGTTCCGTGTCTATGACTCTTATGAACACAAACTTTTCCAACACAGCTTCCTCAAATCGAGCGCAACTTTTCCTCAGCACGCATCCCAAACTTTGTCTACCCCGTACCAGCGACAACTAACACATTCACCGAGTACGTTGTCGTAGCCAATCCTTTTCAGAGCTTACGACCAGAACAGTCTCAAACTAACTGACCTCAGTGTACCCAAAATTTCTTTTACGGAACGACATAAAAACAAAGTAGGCACTGCAGAACTGGTCTGCGAAAGGCGATCGGACTAACTTAGAGATCTAATGTCCGATCAAACTCCAAATCGGTATTTTCATTCAAAATGGTCGACGATATTCGCGATCTTGACTAGATACATTTTCAATTGTCTTTCCCGAGGTTTCTGCAATATGCGACGTCTAAATAGAGCTTTCACAGTGCAAGTCTCGCGAAGGGCTGTCGTGTACGACTGAACTTCTAGTATTCAGTAGCCATAGGAGGACCAGTTTTAGACATCCATTGCTTTTAACAAATAACTACTTATTCTTCTGCGGTCTTCACTTCGTCGATTATTGTCCAACTGGAAGGAATGGTATCTCTGGCGCGGACAGCTGTTGATTATGCTGTCAGTGCTTGGAGACTTACAATACAAGGACTGTCATGCGCGGACTTTTGCTCGCTTTTCTGCAAGAATTCGACACACAGAGACTTTAGTTACAGAACATTATTACATTTACAACCATTCTTCAACTGTTATAACTTCCCAACCTCTAAATTAATACGTCGAAGAATCCGTGAAGGCATTCCAAAACTTTTGTCACGTCACACATTCCATATTCACAAAACTACACGAATGGAAGGTATGGAGTTAAGAGTTTCCGTTTTCCACGGTATGTATTTAGACCAGTCCTAGTTCCAGCATTGTCTGTTCGGTTGTCGTGTAGGGAGCACCAAATCTTCTTGACCAGTCCAGACCCTTAGTGGGTATCGGTAGGCGCTACGATAGAATATTTTGATAAACATGAGTCTTTCCTTCCTAGTTTCCTCCAGGAACAAGAGTTGATGCTGCAAAAAGACATCTTCTTCACACTCACGACTATTATACCGTCCATCCCGCTGTGTACAATTTCATACGCAATAGTCAGGAGAGGTGGTCTACAGAGTGGTGTGGCAACTGTCACCATTAGAAAGCCTAATGGGAGCAGAAATGATTGGCGAAAAGTTTAACACAAGAAACAGAAGAGTATCTTAACTTGTATTTCTATAAGTGTACAAGGACTCATAAGAAATAATGCAGCAATGTCAAGAGTGATGAGGTTCGATGAAGTAACCACGAACGACGGAGCTGGAAATGCGACTGAGAGGCGTCTGTACAGTGTCCCATAGGGAAGTGGCTCAACAGAGTGAGTGGGTGAGGGACTGCCGCCAGCCGCACCATACAGCGGTGGCAGAGAGCGCTGATGGTCCACAACAACTGGAGGCACACCTCAGTGGGCACACACCATTGAGTGACAGCAACAGCTATCTGTATCAAACAGAAACATGCAGCTCCATTTCCAACTTAAAGCATGGGGGTTGGTATCGGTACATGATACCCATTAATCAGTACAGTGTCAGTATGAATTAGTGTTGGCAGTATGGGAGCGCGAAGTTTGTTTCATGCCCTAATTGTGGCTTGTTGTCATCGCCTGCCTGGCGGATTGATATACGCATGGGCATGGAACTGAAGTGTCAGTACGATTTTCAGTGCTCCAGTTTCGATGAACATCAACTCATTCAAGAGTGCTTCTGTTTTGTTAGCGTGTCTGCGCCTCCACTATACTGATGTACAATACTGTGAAATGAAATATGCTGGAGATCGTGCAGCTGTAAATAGGAAATCCGCTAGTGCTCCACCGACTGATACTGCAGATGGCCTTATTGTTTCTGGATTTTGTCCTCTTAGCTGTAAATATTCTTGTACGTCAGGGAACGATCAATTCGACACACAAGTGCTGCTGTGGATTACTGACTTGTTGTATTTAATTTTTGGTACATTCGCGACTTGCTGTAAAGTTCAGTAGGTTTCATGACAAGCAAGAGGTGAAGGCACTGCGTGGGTAGCCCAGTCCCTAGTGACTCGTCAGGATGCCGGCTGAAGCAATAAAACAAGCAGAAAACGTCTTGTCGCCATGTCTTCTGCGTCAGCTTGTGGCTTCATAAGCCGGAGTGGAATCTGCTGAATCCAGAGGCAGACTCGGAGCTGCTAAGGATCGCTGTATCAGCGCTAAGTGCCGGCCGGTGACTCAGGGTGTGGCGGGTTGCCTGCCCATTGGTTTGGAAGTCGCTTCCTGTCGGCTGATTTCTCGCGTACGAGGCTGTGACTACTGTGCTTGTGTCATTGGCTCAGAAACCATCCTGAGAGTACCCAGCCGTCATTCTCAGGTCACTGCCCATGTTGTCCCATCAGATGGACCGCGTTTTCGGACGCGGTGATGTCATACTGAATGCTGATCCTGGCCCGCAGATCATGCTTGCACGTATGATCTTGCGAGTCTCTGCCAACACTGCAAAATTAACTGCGATGAACCAACACAGGCTTACAGAATTTAAACAATTTCACCAGTGATCTCCTTCGGCCCACAACGGCTATCTCCCATGCTGAGTGCTTTGTGTTTTTCTCCTGCCATGGCAGATTTTATCTTTTCTGAACGCATTCTTAAAGCTCCTCATTTTCTAAAAGTTTACCACCCACTGAGAATTCTCTGTCACTCTTCACCCTCTCAGAATTCTGCTGTTTTCTTCTTTTTTCCGTATGAAGAAAATGTGGTGTCACCGCCAGACACCACACTTGCTAGGTGGTAGCCTTTAAATCGGCCGCGGTCCATTATTATACGCCGGACCCGCGTGTCGCCACTGTCAGTGATAGCAGACCGAGCGCCACCACACGGCAGGTCTAGAGAGACTTACTAGCACTCGCCCCAGTTGTACAGCCGACGTTCATAGCCATGGTTCACTGACAAATACGCTCTCATTTGCCCAGACGATAGTTAGCATAGCCTTAAGCTACATTTGCTACGACCTAGCAAGGCGCCGTATTCAATTGATATTTATTATGTGAAGCATGTATCATCACGAGCGATGTTCTACAATTGTGGATTAAAGTTAAGTATTATATCAACTACTTACTTTATTTGCAATTCTCAAGACATTGTCCTGTTCCAGACCTCACGCCAGTCAGCGTGTAATTAAACGCGTGCATTTCGGCCTCCTCTAGCAACACAGTGTTGGCACTTCTGCCAACACTACAGAAAAAATAGTGCACTCTTCCCAGTCAATATAGTCCCTACCTAGCTGAGACCTGTAATTCAGCGAAAACATTTTTGTTGTGTTTCTGCCTTGCTCTACCTATTGATCCTTGTGCGCTCTCATAGTCAGCTGGTCATCCCAAGTTACAGAAAAACACTTAAAGACTCTTCACTGCACGGGGTTAAAGAGAGGATTACTAATTATATCTGCAATTTTCGGTATGAAAATCAATTGTATGCATACTTTCAAGCAGCATTAACTATTTAAATCTACTTGGTAGCCTCCTCTGAATAATGGTTTATTAATAAAGATATGTTTCGGAAACTCTGCCCTGTAACGCTGTTTGAAAAAGAAGGTTGACAAAGGCCAGAAAGTGGAAAGGCGAACCAGTTATGACCATAGATAAACCCTCGGAAAATGCCAATGCGGAGAAACTCCACCAGAGGTCTTTTACTCACAGCTCTGATACCTATAGAAGAAAGTAATAGAAAAATGCCACCATTTATGATGATGAAACTTCAAATAAGCTTACAACTGCCATTCTTCCAAAATTTGGGGTTTTCAGATTGATGAACACTTCACGGTTCAGTCTGGCGTCCTCCAAGAGGTGAGGCGTTTGCCATTCAGGAAATCCTACAGGGAACAGAATAGTTGAAAGTTGGAGGGGATAATGTCTGGCAAATACGGCGGTTGGGGTAACACATCCCACGCAAAAGAACATAACTTTTGACGGGTCTCCATAGATGTATGTGGTCTGGCATTGTCTTGGTGAAAGACGATATCGTGACCCAAATCAGTGGCTGCCTTGAGACGATCCAACTGTGAACAGTATTTGTCGGAAGTGATGGTCTCATTCCGAACAAATCCGTAATAGAACACGCCTTTTCAATCACACGAGATGCACAGCAGAACGTTTTTCGGATGCAGCCCTAGTTTAGGAACCTACAGTAGTGGCTACCCTGTGTTGCGCCACCATTTACTCTTCCGGGAGTTATTATACACGATCCACTTCTCACCTTCAGTTACCAGTCGTTCCGGAAAAGGAGCATTCTGATTGCGTTTCAATAAGGAGTCACAGATAGACACGCCCTGAATCGAAGTCATTACACTCAGTTGATGAGGAAATCATACATCGCGAATATTTGCCTAACCCAGCTTCTCCAATTTCCAGGCTACAGTAGCCCAATGACGCTGAGCTCCAATGCCCACAATCATGTCGTCTTTCGTGGATTATTAACTGTCTTGTCATCAATCCGATCCAGGTACGTAGCCGTTGGGTATCCAGGTCAATGTTTGTCTGTTCGGGTTCTAGTATGATAAAAAAATTATTATTATTATTACGTTAAATATATTTCAATTCTATCAATTTAAATCTGTATTTCATACTAGAATGCCGTGTTCCCAGTTTGGCACAGCTTTGCCACAGGACACACGAAAGCGGTCGAAGACGTCCGTCTTCTGGTCGGCTCCTGATCGTTGTCAGAAGGAGGCTAGTTTCTGATTACGCAAAGACTTCTATTATTTGGAAAAGAACAACCCGGATTTCTTTACGTAATCAGTATGAATTTTATAATTACCTAAGGGACCTTTAACAATGAATAGTAAAAAAAAATTGCTTTTGCAAATGAAATCGTTAATAAATGGGGCAGCTATGAGTTGTATAGAAGACAAGGAGCGGCCTTCTGTCTACGACCAGGATGCCGCAGTATTCTCTGCTGTGGTAAAGGCTGTTTGACATTTATAAAAATAATATGGCACGGAGGATAAAAAAGTATAAAGGAAAAGAACAGAATGAGAAGTCTGGTAAACACTAAATATATTCAAACAGTTCTCACTAGCAAATTAGGGCTTATTTATAAACAATACAACTTACATAATTACTTTTTTAACACTATGGTGCGATCAGATTTCAGCCTGTCCTGTGCTGTCTCCTGGGTTCACGTTTTTTTTTTCCACAAATTATAGTCACTACTTTTCTCCTTTCGCTGAAGACAATTCTTGCACTGTTCAACACCTCCGATAACAATAACTTGCTGATTTACAGTTTCGAACATGAATTATCTTAATTTTATTAATTAATAATGTGGTCTGCACGCTAGCAAGACCGCTCACTTTTTTTTAACTTAAAGTCGACCTCCTTTACGTTTTCACATAACAAGCAGAAGTAGTACATTAAAATCTGAAGATCTACAAAAGTTTTCTACCGTCATCTTTTATTTAGATCGAAGCGGAACGACAGTTCAGCTTCTGTTAAAATGTTTCTTTGACTGCGCAATCGATGTATTAGCGTCCGCGCTAGATGCGCATCTTTACAGTTATGTAAATTATACAAAACAAATGTCTTTCAAAGGGTACTCAAAGCTTTCGTAGGACGGAAATACCAATAATATTACATCGCTTCCCGCGTGAGGAGTAATGAGTCTGAAAGATCGTTACGACTCACGCGCAGTCGTAATATTATTGGATTCACGTACTTAGTGAATGAAGTATTTAAGGATCTCTCCTTGTAGGGAGCAAAACAGACATAACATAAGGCACATAGAATTATATGCGTTTCATACTAAGTCGTCAAAGCTACTCACAGTTGCTTGATCATTAACAAACTTGGTTGTGGCATGATGTCATCATAAGTGTTCAAGGATTTAACATAGGTTCTCAAGAATTACTCTCATTCAGTCAATTGAAACATTGAAACACTAACATAGATACAAGTACAAATTAAATACACATACAGATACAAATATACATAAATATTGACAATAAGAAAAAAAAATTCTATTACTGTATTGGTGCATTCCCGCCAATTGTGAACAGAACATAAAACTTTTATCAGTCTTTCTCGTAGCGACATCACTCTTCACTTCGTAGTTGGTAGTATTTCCCATGAACTCGGATGTTTTTCACAGGGGAATTCTTTCATCATCTGTCACTTTTCACTGCACTAAAACTGGGGATCACCTTTTCACATTCTGGTGGAAAACACTGGGAATTTCACTATGTGAAGGGGGAAGTGATATTTCTTGACTCGACGATCCATCGGGTCATGTCGGGAAACAGGAAAGTTGATGACTGGTTCAATGACGAATGAGTCAGTTTGGTGGCTGTCTTAATCTCATTCCAATTCATGTTTCAGCACATGAAAATACAGAAAAAAAAATCTGTATTAGGACTTGCTCATTAACTAGCATCTTAATCTAAGGGAATATAGAGTAAGAATTTAAAACAATAAAAATTACTGCATAGACTATGTACATATACATTGTATATTATTCGTATTTTGTGTCTAGGTTTTATATTCTTTCGTTAGCAAATATTAGCAACACACGTTCCGTCTTGTACAGGTCTTTCTTAAGCAATGTATTTAGCAATATTGCCGTAGCAATTTTCATAGTTAATGAAGAGTCATCATTAGTGTCCTTTTAATGTAAATATAGTAAAATCGTGTGTAGTTTATCAACGTTTTATTATTTTTATGTCCATTTTCATCTCAAATCTTGAGCACGCTTGCGCCCGTTATGGAGAGGAATGCTTATTGTTGAGTGTGAGCCGGCGAGCAGTCATTGAATGTTGCCACAGTGCTTCACAGTCACGTGGTAACGAACTGGCGGTTTAACAGCGTTGGCAGTCCGCGTCCTGCACGAGGCAGATAGTTCAGTGGCTACCAATCGTTTTATAACTTGTGCATTTTGTTGAATCATGGGTACTGGAGCAGCTCGTCAAGGTGACATGGTCAACCTGGACAGTAAATTGACTGCACCAGCGTCGAAGAACAGTCATCGATGAAAATGACTACTGTCACCTCTTTCAGTGAGTACAATAGCTTGTCTATCCTTTGACTGATAGTCACTGTATCGTCGTTACAACGTGAGAATACTTGTAATGCTACTTCACACGCGGAACATCACTCGTGTCAATAAGTTTATTACAGTTTTGATTCACACAAGAGATAACTAGTTTTCGTGTCCATACCTGTGTAAAATTACGATTTTACACACGTGTCCATTATTTTGCCACTGAGTCACTCGCAGCAATCCATACGTGTCCATATAGGTGTCTCTATACCACAGAGTAGCACAGGTAATGCTAAAATTACTTATCATGAAAGGATCATTTACAAAATATACATAGTTTTTTTTTTATTACTGTCCAAGACCTAACGAAAAACGTGTTTGCTATTCTAAATGGTGCTTGTGAAGCACGTTAGATTTTATATATATTTTAAATCTGATTCTTTTCCTTTTCTTATTGTTCTATAACAGCCTTTTTTTGTTTCTTTGTTCATTTATTCGGTTACATCAATAATCAGTAAAATATACCCACTTTGGCGTGCCGAACAGTTCACGTTCAAAACTTCATCTAACAGAAATCGGGAAAATTATTCATGTTTCCTAGGATGCTTTTGCTCACAGCAAATCAGATTTACATCACGTTTCGACAAGTAACTGCAGATAAGCATTAACCAACGAGCCACGATCGTCAATACACACAATATACACACGTCAAGTCTTTTGAACCAATTTCCAAATTTCTTCCCCTACCGGGCAGGGTAGAAAGGTAAGAACGCTAAAGAAGAAAACTACAATAGGATAGTGCAAGGAAATAAAAGATACGAAGATAGATAATAGGTGAAATAATCAGTTGAGCAAATTCATTCTTCGGCTCCACCGTTTTTAGTGTCATCCTCGTGGCATAACTTGACTTCAGTATTAAAATGTCGCACAAATCCGCTTCCAAAGCATCTTCAAATATACGACTCAAAATCACGGCATGCGGACATAGCAGAAGAATATAAGCAGATTATCTCAGTCCTCAACTAGGTGTCTTAATATCGAAGGTTTCTGTATAATACTCGTGACATAGGAATAGTCTCTCTAAGTTTCTCCAATACAGGACCTAATTCTTATTATAAATGCATATTTCTTAACTGGTTGACTCATAGTAATAAATAAATTAAAGTTGCTCTCCAGATGCGGGTACCATTATTCATTTCTTTGTACATTAACTATATGTTGCTGCTTATACTCTGTGTAATCTACAGATTACAATGTATCAGTTTTGCATGGTACATGGTTCTAGCGACTTAAAATATCAGTCCTTTGAAGGCTTAACTTAGGTTAATACTTCACGTATACGGACATTCTGGTCTGAATGAGGGATTTAAAGAAAACCTTTACTACTTGGTAAAAAGGAGACTTGCCATAACTTAAAACTAAAACAGCAGGTGGCACTTTGGCACATCCCTTACTCAATTCAACGACTGCAGTCTTTTATTGCTCAAGAAACTTAAAACTACCTTAAAACTAAAGCAAATCTTATTTTCCAAATCCGTAGAGTACCTTCTTCAATCACTTCATATCTTTCAAGCTCCATCATTACTTCGTGTCCACCTCACTCAAATGATTACGTCACCTGCAGAATACATGTACATGCTGTTGGTTCACATACTTTCTAAACAGATCACACTCTTGTTTCAAGTTGCAGCTTAACATAATAAATGATATTTTTTTAATGTTTTTCATGGTACTTCTTTAGGTCTACATGGTGGTAAAGTCCTTTTATTCGTCCACTAGCTGGATCTGCCAACACGTAACACCCAATATGTGGCTTCCTGACTATACAAACGGTCCTTCGTATAGGTGTTGCCACTTACGATTTTTACGTAAGATGAGAGATGGTTTGAAGTGTGTTCTCAGAAGAACACGCTCGTTCAGGCGATACGACAGAACTTTATTGACATGCTTGTCAAATGCCTTTTTTCGTAAATTGGCATGAGTTGTGAGAGAGATCAGGGCTTGTCTTAACTTATTATCTAGGTTGACTTCTGGACCTTCTATCTTGGGGATGGGATCAGTCCATTCATTGCTTTCTCTTTGCCTGGAGATTAGTTCTGAAGGTGTGAAACCGGTCCAAGTGTGCGGAAGATTATTTATAATCTCTTCAAATGGAGTAACGAAATCGACCCACCGTGTTTGCTGGTTCGGTACATTGGTGCGAATAAAACGATTAAATTCTTTGAAGACTCGTTCTGTCGGGTTACTTTGCGGTCTAAATCTTGAGATTAGAATCTGTCTAATACCATTATTGGCAAGAAACTGTCTCCACTCTTTTCCAACGAAGTTTGAAGCATTATCAGACAACATGGTTTCCGGCTTACCAAAACGAGGAAAATAATCCTTTTCTATTCGTCTTATTAAAGATTTTGCACTGGAAGACTTCATCGCGTATAAACGCACGTGCTTAGTGAAGAGGTCTAGCAAAACAGCAAGGTACTTAGTACCTCCTCTTCCTCTAGGAAGTGGACCTGCATAGTCTAGACTGACTATTTGGTTAGGACGCTCAGTGTAGATAGGATTCAATGGTATGACATTCGAAAGATTGAAGGGTTTTGCCTTCTGACAGATTACACAAGTGCTTAGCAGTTTATGAATTCTCTTATGCAGATTGGGTACGTAGCAATAGGCAGAAATCTTTCTTTTACACTTCTCGGGGCCATAATGTCCCCAGCATAGGTGAGTGTACCATATGAGATATTCAACGTACTCCTCAGGAATACAAACACACCATTGCTCCGTCAACATAGATGTACGATGAAATAAAACACCATTGTGTGATTTATAAAATTTCGACAAACGATGATTGGGGTTGTCTTGTAGAAGCTGTTTGACTCTCTTCCATTTTCGGTCACTTTCTTGCAGAGTACCCATCTGTCGGCAAAGACGTAGAAAATAACTACGATTCAAGGGATCTTTCATAAGGAGTATCTTGTGATTGGAAATCTGTTCTACAAGTTCCGTAGGCTCCGGCATACCTTCCGGCATGCGTGACAGTGCATCTGCAACGATGTTGTTCTTGCCTTTCACGTAAACAATTTCGAAATTGTACTCCTGTAGAAATAGGCCCAGCGAGTAAGCCTCGGATGATAGAGCTTACACGAAAGGAGAAAGCTAAGAGCTTGATGGTCGGAATACACTTTGATCGGATGGCCATAAATAAAACGGCGGAACGCCCACACAACTGCCAATCCTTCTAACTCTGTAACAGAGTACGATCTCTCGCACTCCGTCAGCACACGACTGGCAAAACTAACTATCCTAATCTCTTCTTTATCTCTAGTTTTCTTTAGCTGGAACAAACAAGCGCCCAAACCTTGAAATGAGGCGTCACAAGAAATGCAGAATTCGGAGTTCATGTCCGAATGACTGAGGATATTGCTATTCAGAAGAGCTTGTTTGATTTTGTCAAAGGCTTGCTGACATTCAGAGGTCCATACCCAATGAACGTTTTTCTTTAATAGATTGTGCAACACTGGACTGTTCAAGGATTGATTTGGTATAAAGCGACGAAAGAAAGACGTTAACTCTAGAAACCCTTTTAATTGTCTTTTGGTGCAGGGCACAGGGAAGTTCCTTATTGCAGACAGTTTGTTAGGATCGGGACAGATTCCCTCAGAAGAGATAATATGACCAAGGAATTTTACTTCCTTTTTTACAAACTTTGATTTCTGTAAATTGGCAGTAACGCCAAAGTTAGCGAACCTCACGAAGATTTTCCGAATCAAGTCAAGATGTTCCTCCCATGAAGTCGAGGGTACTAAGATATCATCGACATAGACAGTTATTTTGTCCAGTAACTCGTGACCTAAGACATGGTCAAGCCAAAGGGTACGACACGAAATTGATATGACCGACCCGCAAAGATAAAGGCCGTGTACTTCCTTGAAGAAGGCGACAACTTCACCTGCCAATAGCTACTTCGAAGGTCGATGGAGGTTAGAAATTTGATACCATAAAACCTTTGCAGTTGCTCCTCCAATGCTTCCGGTCGGGTACACACAGGAACGATAATTTTGTTGATGTTCCTAGCGTCTAGAACAAGCCTAACACTTCCGTCCTGTTTAAATATAGACAATAATGGGCTCGAATATGGAGAGTCAGAGGGCTCAATTATTTTCGAGTTTAACATTTTGCGGATTTCCTGTCGTACTGCTTCCTTGCGGGAATGCGGAACTGCATAGGTGGTTTTACAGTAGGTGCTGTGGGGCTTAGCCTTCATGTCGAATACATAGTTGGCTATGATTCCCGGTTTCTTAGAAAACACATTGGTAAATTGTGTCAACAGGTCGTATAGTTCCTTTCTTTGTCGGTCACCTAATCCTTCAGATTCATTAACCTTCGTCAGTAATTCTTCATATGTCGGTAATAAGTCAAAGTCCTCGTCTGCATCTATTGACTCGTCTAAATAATTGAAATATTGTTGCCGAGATGTGAGCTTGCGGAGCTTTACTTTATGTTCTTGGCTGGACAACTTAACTTTGGTCCTCATAAGTCGAATCACTATACTCTTATCACTGCATCTGAGAGTACATGTACCTTCATACAAATCTATGATGACACGATTCTTACGTAGAAACTCCATTCCTAGGAGGCAAGGTACTGACAGATTTTTAACAACTAGAAAAGTACATGGTACGGTGCCTGATGCAAATCTCACTGGTACATGAATTTGTAGCGTCACCTTTTGAACTAGAGAGCCTACAGCTCCGGAGACGGTACACCCTTGTACTGGCAATGACAGAACTTTTGCTACAGAACACACCTTCTAATATACACACAAAAACAAAACATTGATATTAGCACCAGTATCTATTATAGCGACAAGTGGTACATCATGAATATGAATTATAGTGGATGCCTGAACCTGGTTTTCCCATAAATCCTCACCATTCAAAACGTCATTCTCCTTCAGCAAGTCATCTCGTAAGTCACAGTCATTGTCATATCGTATAAGGTTGATTTGCCCTCTAATGAAATCGCCCCCAACATGTTCCGCAGCTTCCCCAAGGAGGCAAGAAAAAGAAGCTGCTTTTAGTTTTCCGCATGTTCATTGGATTGAATTTCGCTCACAATTACTTTTGAAGTACCAGGCGGTACGCTCGGTACGAAGTTTGCTTCCGTATTCCACCTAAGTTGCGAGCTATTTGCCGGAATTTCAGTCGAGATGGTGTGTGTTGGCGGGTTTGCTCGGGCATAATAGATGCGAGAATTTTGAGGTTCATGATTTTACTTTGATAGTTGGTAAAAGGCGGAGGACTATTCCTAAAGTTTGGAGCATACTGTTGTTTGTATTGCTTGGAAGGATCTGGAGGATTTCTCCCTTGAGGACAGTGCTGGAATCTAGGCTGGTTACCATACTGCTGTTGACTGTTGGTGTTAATCCAACGTCCTTTTCCATTGAAATTATTATTATTTTGGCGACCGTTATTGTAGTGATAGCGATCATTGTAATTAACTGGTGAATTAGCGTATTGCTGTGGTGTTGTCTGGTATATGGGGTGGTACCTGTTTTGATCCTGGAATTTATGTTTCTGCTTCCCGTTACGGCGATAGTAGTTGTTATTATCGCACGGAACGTGGTGTCCTTTACTGTTGTTGGGTTGGTATGACATACCCGAGTCTGCGCCTACACCGTGCGGCTGTGTAGTGTGCGGGCCAAGATTACAATTACTCCGCGCACTAGCACGCACGTCTTCTTGAATCATGTCAAGGTTGTCAAGTACTGACAGAAAAGCCTCCGTGTCGTCGTCACTGACATTTACTAACTTCTCCCTGATTGACACCGGTAGCTTTGACTTAAGGATCATAATTACGTCCTTCGTGGAAATGGGCGTGTCCCAATATTGTATTTTTCGCGGGTATTTCTCGATGTACCTACGGAGACCAGCACTTCTCGTATTAAATGGTTCAGCATTATATACCTCCTTTCTAACGCGTTGTTGTATGCCTGAACTCCAGAATTTGTTCGGAAATTGCTTTTCGAAGTCAGCGTAATTTTTACATCTGTCAATTACTTCTGTTCCCCAGACAGAACCCTCTCCTTGAATGTAACCAACCTACTATAAAGCGCATACGTTGCTTGTCATCCCAGCTCTCAGGAAAAACACCATTAAATGACTTCAGAAAAACCATTGGGTGGATGTTGCGTTTCTCTGGCAGAAAAGGCTGGAATACGCGGTGCTTGAGAACGCTTTCTTCTTTCATGAGCTCGACAAGAGTTACTTGATCATTCTGGTTGCGTACTAAAGGATTCTTACTACTGTGTCCATGTACAAGTGGAGAGAATTCTACACGAGACACGAGATTATTATTGTATTTATGTTCTGAAGAAAGCAAGTGTGAATGCTCACTTCTATTGTCATTAGGAAAATCATTGACTTGTCGTTTCAACTGCTCGATTTCCTCAGTGAGGTGTCGTTTCCACTCGGGAAGATCTCGGTGAAAAACTCTACGAATCTCTCCTAATTCAGTGAGAATCGTATCTCCTGATGTACCTGGAGCAGCTAAAACTTCAACTGTGGCTGACTTAACGGCTTCTTTTAAGTCGTGTTGAACCTTGTTTTCTATGTACTGTTTCTTAGTCTCGACCCATTCTACAAATTCTTTTCCTATCGTGGAACGTACGTTGGCTGCAGCATCATTCACCCTCTTTTCAATGTTTATTTCGGATAGCGCCTGTGTCAGGTCATTGACCTGGCCTTGCAGAGTGACGACATTGTCTGCAAGCTTGTTTACTTTAGCTCCGACCTCAGCGGACTTTTTTGAAACTTCTGTTGTAACTGCCTGGCAACTTTCGATTTGTACTTTGATGTCTTTGTGCACGTTACCTACTGTGCTCTCACATGCATCTACCTTCTGCAGAATACCTTCTATCCTTTCATTAACTTTACTACTTAATTCCGAGATATATTCCACCGTGACTGTCCTTATTCTTGCCTCTAAGTTGGCATCAATATTATCTAACCTATTTTTCATTGTACCAATCATGGTATTCAGGTCAAACCATTTTCGCTCTGTGTCCCGTTCCTTTTCCCTTTCTTTTTGTTCCCTTTCTTGTCTATCTCGTTGTTTTTGTAATTTATAGGCTTCCCTTTCCCGTTTCTCCTGTTCTCTATCACGTTGTTTTTTTAATTTATAAGCTTCCCTTTCCAGTTTCTCCTGTTCTCTATTACGTTGTTCTTGTAATTTATAAGCTTCCCTTTCCAGTTTCTCCTGTTCTCTATCTTGAAAAAAAATTCTCATCATTTCAACCATCGAATTTTCTCCCGCTTGCTGTGACGATGATTGCTGTGACGATACGTCACGCACGCCGTCATCGTCTACTGTTCTCTCCATTCGCGAATCGGGTCTGCCTGTTCCCGTTCGCGGACGTAGTGGGTATGACTTGACAACAGTGTTATCACCGTCATCCACACTGTTTGTCGGCTTTCCTTTGTCATCTGCCATGTTTATTTTCAAGTTTGTGACGTAACTTCTCAAAGAAATATTTCGCGGTACGCCGATCGTCAACTCTTAGATGCGCGCGCTGATAGTCAAACGTCACACCGCGGTAGTTGACAATTGCAGAGCTATACCGGGTAGAAGACAAGATGGACCCTACTTTGAAAATAAGTGACAAACACCTACTAGACACTTAATCCAGCTATTATGGGATCCATCTTGTGTTCTTAACCGTAGCAACAATGAAGATGCTAATAATGCTAACAAATAAACTTTGCATGAAGAGATGATCAGAAACGAATTCTAACTATGTAAATAAGCAACTCTGCAAGGAAATAACAGCGATAGGATAAAATGAAGCAGTAAGAAAAGAAATTCCGGAAATCAGTTTTTTTTATACAAGACGCGAGATTTTATGCGTAATGAAAACCGTACTTACATCAGTCGTTTTGCGCACTGCGGTTATTTTTCGAATTTTTTTTTTTTTAATACTTCCTCGGTTTCGTTCAGTACTTCCTTTACGGCTTCCCGATGTCCACCGGATGATGTCATGAAACAATAACAGAACAGATTAAATTTTTTTTTATCAAGTCCCTGTTCGGGCGCCAGATCTAGTATGATAAAAAAATTATTATTATTATTACGTTAAATATATTTCAGTTCTATCAATTTAAATCTGTATTTCATACTAGAATGCCGTGTTCCCAGTTTGGCACAGCTTTGCCACAGGACACACGAAAGCGGTCGAAGACGTCCGTCTTCTGGTCGGCTCCTGATCGTTGTCAGAAGGAGGCTAGTTTCTGATTACGCAAAGACTTCTATTATTTGGAAAAGAACAACCCGGATTTCTTTACGTAATCAGTATGAATTTTATAATTACCTAAGGGACCTTTAACAATGAATAGTAAAAAAAAATTGCTTTTGCAAATGAAATCGTTAATAAATGGGGCAGCTATGAGTTGTATAGGAGACAAGGAGCGGCCTTCTGTCTACGACCAGGATGCCGCAGTATTCTCTGCTGTGGTAAAGGCTGTTTGACATTTATAAAAATAATATGGCACGGAGGATAAAAAAGTATAAAGGAAAAGAACAGAATGAGAAGTCTGGTAAACACTAAATATATTCAAACAGTTCTCACTAGCAAATTAGGGCTTATTTATAAACAATACAACTTACATAATTACTTTTTTAACACTATGGTGCGATCAGATTTCAGCCTGTCCTGTGCTGTCTCCTGGGTTCACGTTTTTTTTTTTCCACAAATTATAGTCACTACTTTTCTCCTTTCGCTGAAGACAATTCTTGCACTGTTCAACACCTCCGATAACAATAACTTGCTGATTTACAGTTTCGAACATGAATTATCTTAATTTTATTAATTAATAATGTGGTCTGCACGCTAGCAAGACCGCTCACTTTTTTTTAACTTAAAGTCGACCTCCTTTACGTTTTCACATAACAAGCAGAAGTAGTACATTAAAATCTGAAGATCTACAAAAGTTTTCTACCGTCATCTTTTATTTAGATCGAAGCGGAACGACAGTTCAGCTTCTGTTAAAATGTTTCTTTGACTGCGCAATCGATGTATTAGCGTCCGCGCTAGATGCGCATCTTTACAGTTATGTAAATTATACAAAACAAATGTCTTTCAAAGGGTACTCAAAGCTTTCGTAGGATGGAAATACCAATATATTACAGGGTACAATTCGTAGCTCGAAATCGACTAAACCACTTCTGACATTCTCGAGGCCTTAGTGCATCGTCCCCATATACAGCAAAAATCTTCTGCCGGCATTGTGAGCGATTTTCTCTTTACGATAGTAAAGACATTAGAAATATTTCTTCTTGCTTTACATACCTTGTAAACACACGTTCATGCGGTTCCATCCAACGCCAGGCACAAACACACGCTGACATCTCCGATGGCACGTCAGGATGTCAACCTCTGCGTCGCAGTGACGGTTAGGCAATTATGTTATCCTGGAGATCATGGGTGGTGCAGCGTTTGCAGGCGCTATAGATCGGACTCACGATCAGAACGAACGAACTTACGAGCAACCAAGTATATTTCGATCGTATTTTCCGTGGTGAGAAATGAATCGAGATCGCCTCGGGAATGTCAGTGATTATAAAGCTTGAAAATGTTGACAAATTTGTATTTGAACTGATTTTTATTTCTTTCAAAGCAGAATAAAGATGCTGCATATGGACCTCCGCTTTTATTGGTCTTATGACCCACTAGGCACTTGAGCACGTGTGCACTGGTGACGCAGGAATCGCTAGTCCGATACACGAGGAATCCTGACCGCCCGGAGGACGTTATCTGAGCTGCGAGTCGGCGGGCTGTCCCCCTGGGGGACTGCAGAAGAGATCTCGGGCCGCTCCTCAATTTCCGGCCGCAGATGGGGTGGGCGTGGGCCCCAGTCCGCTACACAGCGGTCTGCGCAGCCCACAGCCGAAACCAAAACCGCTCGCCACTCCACTCTGGCCGCTGGACGTTGAGAGGCGGCAGCCACCAGCTGCTGTCCACCCACTGTCACAGTAATTAAACAGCAGCGCCTAATGCTGCCACGAGCTAAACACTTGTTGCTGTCCATTGTGAGGCGGTCTTTCAGCTTAAAACTTGGGGGACTAGAATAAGTGAATCCTAAAATGCCCTGATTTATCGCGGAATAAGCTATGACCCAAGTAATTAATGAATGGAATCTAACTAAGGCACAAACTGAAAGCTACTTGAGCACTGAATCCGTAAATATTGGGCTTAGAAACGTGAAAGTCATCACAGGTGAACATAAAAAGTTATTTATAAGATTCCTGCAGTAACAAGTATATGCAGCGTGATTATAATTAAAGTTATACTTTCAAACCGCTGTGGAAATAACACCACTGGTCAGAATGACGTCAAATTGCAACGGAATATTATCGGAGAAGAGGGAAACGTATGGCAAAAGAAGAATAAGTAGTTACAAAATATAGCAATAGATAACGCTGTAAGCATCATAATTTAATAGCGGCCGAATACAAATGACAAATGAATCATACTACAATGCCTAACGTGTGCGTTTCACGTTAAGAAAACTGTACTACTCAGTGTGCATGGGTTTACAGGTGTGTTACTGTCAGTCACGTATGCCCATCCACCATGGCAGGGTCATATCACCTCGGATGGGAAAAATCAGTTTTTAACTGTCCTGAGACCAAAAACCGCACAAAAAGCATCAATCAAGATCGAATCGGATTATTAATTTCCTTGTGACTGACACAAAACATGTTCAATATGTTATTGACGATTGAAATCGAGAAGCAGCATGTTCCACAACTGATCCAAGTGTTTCCGGGGTCACATTCAGAATGTGCTGTGCAATGCCTGCCTTCAATACAGCTAAGTTTGCTATCGAAACACTTAACACAACATATTTCAGACAGCCCCACAGCCAGACGTCACACGGATTAAGATCAGGTGATCGGGACGGCCAGGCTGTAGGGAAATGACGGCTGGTAATTCTAGCATTTTCTAAATGGCACTTCAGCAGCTGCTTTACTGGATTTGCAATGTGCTAAGGTGCACCATCCTGCATAAAAATGATTCTATCCACAAGTCCACGCTGTTGGAGAGCTGGAATCACGTCGTTGCGCGAAAGACACTCATAGCGCTTACTAGTGACGGTATAGGTAACGGGTAACAGGACAGAAAACACCTGTCTCTTCGTAAAATTTTGCCCTATGGGAAATGATGCTGTAAGACACGCACCACACAGTGACCTTTTCAGGATGAAGTGATGCTGGTTGATTTGCGAGTGCATTTTCCGTTGCCCATATTCGACAATTCTGTGTTTTGACATATCCTGTCACATGGAAGTGGGCTTCGTCTGTCCACAAAATCTTCCACAGCCAGTCATTGTCCACTTCCATGTGAGCAAGAAATTCCAAAGTAAAGGTTTCTCTTGCTGTCAGGTCAACAGGAAGCAACTCGTGCACATGGGTAGCTTTGAATGGATAGCAAAGAAGTATGTTTCCTAGGATTTTACGCACCGTGCTCACGGAGACGTCCAACAATCGGGCAATTCTCCGTGCACTACACGTTGCCACACCACCTCTCGTCTCCTCCTGCATTGCTGTTGCCACTGCGTCTACTGACGTCGAATCAATTCGTTTACTTCCACCACGAGCCGGCCGGGGTGGCCAAGCAGTTCTAGGCGCTACAGTCTGGAACCGCACGACTGCTACGGTACCAGGTTCGAATCCTGCCTCTGGAATGGATGTGTGTGATGTCCTTCGGTTAATTACATTTAAGTGGTTCTAAGGGGCATGGATGTGTGTGATGTCCTTAGGTTAGTTAGATTTAAGTAGTTCTAAGTTCTAGGGGACTGATAACCTCAGAAGTTAAGTCGCATAGTGCTCAGAGCCATTTGAACCTCCCTCCACCAAAATTTCTCCAGACTCACGGCAGTCTTCGGACCAACGCCTTTTTTCAAACGCTTCAGTGTCCGGAACTTCTGCAGAGCGACGTGTTAACAGTCATCATTCTCGTAATACAGCTTTACAAGCAGAGCGCGATAATGCATTGAGACAGTCATGGCAAAAGTCGCAGACGCGAAACGTGGAAGAGCCGTGTACCCTGCATGTTTATACCAACTTCATCGGGTCGTGCGGATGACAGGTGTTTTCATTTACGTATTATGTCACATACAGCGCCATCTATTGATCAATTTTCACACTAATTTTTTTCTTCTGCCATACGTTTTTCCCCTTCTCCGATAATATGTTGTTCCAATTTTACATCATTCTGACCAGTTGTGTTGTTTCTGCAGAGTTTTGAAAGATTTACTTTAATTATAATTACCCTGTATCTAAAGGGGGATTCTAATGTTCACTGTTTTATGCTCAATGTCAAAGTCAATTACATCGCCGCTGCTGCTGTTGTTATTGTTTTCAGCATCGAGGATTGATTTCATAATGGTTTTATATTTCTTACTGCTCAGGCTTTATGCCATCTTATTTACATCAGTCTAATGCAGTATCAACGGTACATTTCCCTATCATTAACTGAATAACGTATGGGTTTTTTGGTGGGTATTAGCAAAAGAAAATTCATTAAGGGGAGCCGGAGGTGCCTATGCTGCCCATGTTAAAATCACTAAGTTTGAGGAACATTTATGAATAAACTACCAAATAGAAAAATTTGAATTTGTTTTACATATAGGGTGGTTTAGTATTGCAGTTATGACAGAGGGATTTTGGAGTATCTTTTCTAGTTTCCTTCCAATTATTTTTTTTACTAATGACCCAAATTTTTTTTACAAATAACTGCTTTATAATCAAACTGAAATGAAACTACTGAACATATTGCCAAATGGCTGCGTTGCAATGTAAGTTTGACCCCTAGGAGTGCTGTATAAAAATTTCATCTCTCTAGCTTGAGTGGATTTTGAGAAAATGTTCCTTATATTCGAAAAATTCTAATTTATGGGAAATGGCTATCAAAGTTTCTCAATACATTCCTGCACTATAGGATGGATTATCAGGGTCTTCTTCTTCATCCTCCAAAAGCTTCCTCTTCTGTCTTCTATTCTGGCCTGTTGTTCCATCATACTTCATATGCCTTTCTTTTCTTTCTGCTCCTCTTATCCTTTCTCTGTTAATATTTCTTAGTGCTCATACAGTATTCACCCCAGCTGTAAATCCTAATGCCTTCAGAACTTGACATTTCACACTGTTCCCCTGGTTGTAGGTTGCTATTGCATCATAAATGCCAAAGTGCAGTGTTTTTATGCTTACAAACACCCTTTTAGGAATCACTTTCCAAATCAAATTGTTTACGCTCTCATTAGGATTCTGCGACTTTCCGTGTAGACATGTGTGTAACAATTCTGGCTGTGCTAAGTCATGAAAAATATCATCACTGTCACTAACATATTCACGAAATCTGTCACTTCCACCAGTCAGCTTCTTGCTAGAAGATGCTACAGGGCTATGGTCGGCCATGTGTTGCTTAGCAGAAGAACGCACTGTTTCAGTAATTGTAGTATCGCAACTTCGTATTAGTGTTAATTTTCTTTCCCCTACGTTCTTCCTCTTCTTATACACACGGTTACTAAAACGTGGCATCGTAACCAGAACAATGCTTTACACAACAAGTATAATACTACCAACAACAGGCGCAACACTGAACTAATTCGAAACGGTAAGCAGCAAAGAGACGATGTTCCGCGCTCTTAGCGCTTCATTTGTCACAGAAAACAATGTAGCCAACCCTTGCACACTCGCTGTATGCGTAACATAAGGCGCGGTATGCGTAACAGGCCGAAAAAATCCCAAGCAGTTCGCCAGGAAGTCACGAGATGGTGTTAAATGCAATCAGCGCCCGCCCATTTCCTCTGCATGCGTGTGGGAAAATGGTAATAACTCCACTTCCAGGCGAGTAGAACGATAATTCAAAGTTTACATTAAAGAGGAATGTTCCAATTAATTTTCGGTAGCAAAAAAAAATCGTAATTTTTGGGATTTGACCACCTACGGCTCCCCTTAAGTCAGGTGTTCTCTCAAATCTCCTATCGCCATTCTGTACTGTGTCATCAGTTAAATTTATAGGTTGCGTACGCAATATGTACTGTCTTCCCTTGCTAACACTGAATGTTCTATCTGGCCATGGACGTGACGGATAATCAATTCGTCAATGTCAACACCACCGTTATCATGTGGTTTTGTTTTTGCTGAGAGCTGCCTGAGAAATTCAGTAACCGGCTGAAACGTCTTTCCTATCGATCCGTACGCCCTAACCTTGGCATCCGCAATTTCTCTCGAACGGCTTTCTACCCTTGAATGACTTTATGCCTCGTTGATGTCACTGTGTATACTTATCAGACGTCTCTGCAGCATGAGGCTTTATATATCCGCTTTTCTTCCTTTTAATATGTTCCTGCTCCTTCTTCTCAGCAACAAGGGCCTCTACATCTATTTCACCTTCAATAGCCTCGACCTTTTCACTTTAATCGGTTGCATTCTTAGCGATTTCATTAACTAACTCATTTAATGCACTGATGATTCTCATAACAGTCTGGTAATACGCCTCTAGCTCCCTCAGCATACCTCCAACTTTATACACGATAGCCTAAATTTTCGCAGCCAGTGGAGAGTTAACGTCTGGTATGAGATGCTTGGTACTACAGTTATTGGCCCTTATTTAATCAATGGTAGTCTAAACGGCACAGCGTATGCCTCCTACCTCAGACGAATTGTTTCTCCTTTTCTGGATGAAGTGCCGCTAAGAACCAGAATGCTTCTGTTGTATCAACACGATGGATGTCCAGCACATAATGCCTTGCGTGCACGTCGTGTTCTGAACCGAAGATATCCTGCCAGACGGATTAGTCGAGGAGGAACAGTTACTTGGCCTACTAGGTCTCCCGATTTAAATCCTCTGGACTTTTTTTTTTGGGGGGGGGGGGGGGGATGCATTAAAGACGTTTCCTATCGCAGTATGTAGGAACGTATCGCGCTTGCTTGTAGTTCTCTTCAGCAGGCAACAGTGAAAGCAGTAAATAATTATTTCATTCAACGAGTGCACCAGAGTATCGGTGTCCAGGGTCACCACTTCGAGCACCATTGACTGGTCTACTCCTGAGCAATGGTACAGGAGAGTCAAAGACAATTTTGTGTTATGTTTTTACTTGGTTTTCATTGGTTTTTTGAGGACTCCAGCAAGTGGACGAGTTTGTGATCCCGGGCTCAATGACAATATTGTGTTATGTAATTAATAACGTTGTGCTTCAGTGAATGGTACACTGTGATACATTCCTGAATATGTCTTTAGGAGAGGTAATGAATTACCGAATAAGAAACACAGAGTTACATTAAAAAAATTATACCACTGTTCATATCTCTGTAAAAAACAAAGCTACGACGACGGCAATCATGCTGACTGATGTCCGACTGACGGCTAAAGAACATTTGTTTGAAGCATTTTGTAACTTGCATCTGAACAAAGTTATTTAGGATGGTCGAGATAAATGGGATACCCCATATACAAAAACCCTTGGAAGTTTCACCCGTAACTACCATCATTCAGTTTTCTTCTTTCATCAATAACGAAAAACCAATACTGTGAGTGATTCCAGCGATCAACACATATCTTTACAAAATCATTGAACGGCATGTCAGTCCCTACATGCGCATGGTAAATGGGTTTTAAATTAAGATTTTCTTTTTTGAAGACTATAATGAGGTTTGCAATATCTCTAATCAACTGTTTCAGGATTCTGGAATGTCTTTGGTTTATATAAAATACGTCAGCAGCCGTATGACGACCGAACAGAAATATTTTCTAAGTTGGTCTTGGTTTTCCACAGCAACATCGTGAAATATGAAGACAGTGTTTGGCTTTGCTTCTTCAGGTGGAGGGATATCACCGCTTTCACTTAATGACGCGTATGTAATGCCTTTCACACGGCGCATTATCTCCTGTAATGGATGATACTTGGGCTGAAAGAGTGTTTTAGAGAATAAGCAAATATGTACAAATCGGACTCCAGCTACGTGTGTTAGCAGCGTCTTGAGGACATTAGTCTTGCCGCAATCTGATGGACCTACAATAAGTGCTCGCATATTATGAGGAAGGAGTTTTCTATTCTACTTCTTCAGGTTTTCTTTTGCATCTTGACAGGACCAGTCATCGACAAAATAGTCCATAAGATGAGGATGTTTCACCCACCCTGCAATGATAAGTCAGATACTGACAAGTAGCTGACATGTACAGAAATATACAGTAGTAAGGATGGACCTTGCCATTGGTGGGGAGGCTTGCGTGCTCAGCGACACCAATACCCGTACCGTAGGTGCAACCGCAACGTAGGGGTATCTGTTGAGAGGCCAGACAAACGTGTGGTTCCTGAAGAGGGGCAGCAGCTTTTACAGTATTTGCAGGGGCAACAGTCTGGATGATTGACTGATCTGGCCTGGTAACACTAACCAAAACGGTGTTGCTGTGCTGGTACTGTGTACGGCTGAAAGCAAGGGGAAACTACAGAAGTAATTTTTCTCGAGGGAATGCAGCTTTACTGTATGGTTAAACGATGCTGTCGTCCTTTTGAGTAAAATATTCCGGAGGTAAAATAGTCCCCCATTTGGATCTCCGGACGGGGACTACTCAGGAGGATGTTGGCGTTCTAGGGATCGGAGCGTGGAATGCCAGATCCCTTAATCGGGTAGGTAGGTTAGAAAATTTAAAAAGGGGAAATGGATAGGTTAAACTTAGATATAGAGGCAATTAGTGAAGTTCGCTGGCAGGAGGAACAAGACTTAATTCAAATAGGACTAATGCAGGAATAGGTTTAATAATGAATCAATAATAGGAGCGCGGGTAAGCTACTACGAACAGCATAGTGAATGCATTATTGTCGCCAAGACAGACACGAAGCCACGCCTACCACAGTAGTACAAGTTTGTACGCCAACTAGCTACGCAAATGACGATGAGATAAAAGAGATTATTAAGATAGTGCAGGGAGAGGAAAATTTAATAGTCATGAGGGGCTAGAAATCGATAGTACGAAAAGGAAGAGAAGGAAACGTAGTAGGTGAATATGGAATGCGGGTAAGAAATGAAAGAGGAAGCCAACTGGTAGAAATTTGCACAGAGCATAATTTAATCATAGCTAAAAATTGTTTTAAGAATAATGAAAGAAGGTTGTATACATGGAAGAGGCCTAGAGACACTGGAAGGTTTCAGATACATTATATAATGATAAGACAGAGATTTAGGAATCAGATTCTAAATTGTAAGACAGATGTGGACTCTGACCATAATCTATTGGTTATGAACTGTGGATTGACACTGAAGAAACTACAAAAATGTGTGAATTTAATGAGATGGGACCTGGATACGCTGAAAGAACCAGAGGTTGTAGAGAGTTTCAGAGTGAGTACTAGGGAACGATTGACAAGAACGGGGGAAAGAAATACAGTAGAAGAATGGGTAGCTTTGAGAGATGAAATATTGAAGGCAGCAGAGGATCAAATAAGTAAAAAGACGAGGGCTACAAGAAGTCCTCGGATAACAGAAGAGATATTGAATTTAATTGATGAAAGGAGAGAATATAGAGACGAAGTAAATGAAGCAGGCACAAAGGAATACAAACATCTCAAAAATGAGATCGACAGGAAGTGCAAAATGGCTAAGCAGGGATGGCTAGAGGATAAACGAGAGGATGTAGCTGTGCAAATCACTAGGGGTAAGATAGATACTGCCTACAGGAAAATTAGAGAGACCTTTGGAGAAAAGAAGACCACTTGCATGAATATCAAGAGCTCACATGGAAACCCAATTCTAAGCAAAGAAGGGAAAGCAGAAAGTTGGAAAGGGTATATAAAGGGTCTATACAAGGGCAATGTTATGAAATGGAAGAGGATGTAGACGAAGATAAAATGAGAGATACGATATTGCGTGAAGAATTTGACAGAGCACTAAAAGACCTAAGTCGAAACAAGGTCCTGACATTCCACTAGAACTACTTATAACCTTCAGAGAGCCAGCCCTCACAAAACCCTACCATCTGGTGAGCAAGATGAATGAGAGAGGTGAAATACCCTCAGACTTCAAGAAGAATGCCATAATTCCAATCCCAAGGAAAGCATTTCTTGACTGGTGTGAAAATTATCGAACTATCAGTTTAATAAGTCACGGCTGTAAAATACTAACACCAATTCTTCACAGACGAATGGAAAAACTGAATGAAGCCGACCTCGGGGAAGATCAGTTTTGATTCCGTAGAAATGTTGGAAAAACGTTAGGCAATACTGACCCAACGAATTATCTTACAAAATAGATTAAGGAAACGCAAAACTGCGATTCTAGCATTTTTAGAATCAGAAAAAGGTTTTGATAATGTTGACTGGAATACTAAATCTCAAATTCTGAATGTGGCAGGGGTAAAATACAGGGAACGAAAGGCTATTTACTATTTTTATAGAAACCAGATGGCAGTTATAAGAGTCGAGGGGCATGTAAGGGAAGCAATGGTTGGGAAGGGAGTGAGACAGGGTTGTAGCAAATCCACAATCTAATTAATTATGTATACCGGGGAAGCAGTAAACAAACAAAAGAAAAATTAGGAGGTGGAATTAAAATCGAGGGAGAAGAAATAAACACTTTGAGGTGTGCCGATGACATTGTATTTCTGTCAGAGACAGCAAAGGACCTGGAAGAGCAGTTGAACGGATTGGACAGTGCCTTAAATGACGGTTATAAGATGATCAACAAATTTGAAACGAGGTTAATGTAATGTAGTCGAAGTAAATCAGGTGCTGCTGAGGGAATTAAATTAGGAAACGAGACACTTAAAGTAGTAGAAGACTTTTGCTATTTTGGAAGCAAAATGACTGATGATGGTCGAAGTAGAGAGGTTATAAAATGTAGACTGGCAATGTCAAGGAAAGCGTTTCTGAGGAGGAGAAATTTGTTATCATCGACTATAGATTTAAGTGTTAGGAAGTCTTTTTTGAAAGTATTTGTATGGAGTGTAGCCATGTATGGAACTGAAACATGGGTGATAAATAGTTTAGACAAGACGAGAATAGAAGCTTTCGAAATGTGGTGCTACAGAAGAATGCTGAAGATTAGATGGGTAGATCACGTAACTAATGAGGAGGTACTGAACGGAATTGGAGAGAAGAGAAATTTGTGGCATAACTTGAATAGAAGAAAGTATCGGTTAGTAGAACATGTTCTGAGTCATGAAAGGATCACCAGTTTTGTATTAGAGGGTAGCGTGGAGGCTAAAAATCATACAGGGAGACCAAGAGATGAATACATTAAGGAGATTCAGAAGGATGTAGGTTGCAGTAGTTACTTGGAGCTGAAGAAGAAGTTTGTACAGAATAGAGTAGCATGGAGAGTTCTCTTGCCTGAAGACACAAGGATGGTAATAGTGTGTATAGCAACTATATTCCCATTACTTAACCAACTGAGATGTACTGGGTGCATAGAGAAATTAGCTATATATTTTACCCATGAGGACTAACTTCATCATTTCTTTTGTCAATAACTGGTGAGGAGATATTTGAAGCAATTATCTGCTGCTTCATGACTGTAGGGGCAGCATTGAAAATAATGATACTAATAAGTGTCAGTAATGAGAGACGTATGAAATGAAACACAATCACAGTTTGAGATTATATATACATACTTTATTTATGTAAATATCATACTTCAGAAATTTTTTGCCTTCTTCTTTGCATCTGTACAGTGTTTCCCAAAGAAGTTTTTTTTAGTATGCCGTAAATTCCACACATATCTCCTTCAAGCCAACCTCACAATACTTTGGTTTTTCGTATGCACATTCAACCTGTTTCTCTTTTGGCTCTGCATTCATGTGCAAACGAAGGTAGTGATCCAAATCATCAATATGTACATTAAGCACACACAGAAAGTTTACAGCATCATTGTATGTGGAGTCTATGCTTGACAAGCAAAGGCTCGGTCTCTCCAATGCAAGGTGTAGCGTAGTATCCAGCTCGTATAAGTTCATAACTGAGGCGTGTCATAGGTAAACACACTTGTCACCCGATTTCACGCATAATGTAGAGTCATCATATATTGAATAGATAGTGTCACACCAGTAAGGCGAATATCTGGGGGAGTACGAGTTGGCTAATCCTCTGTAGTCTTCTGCTGATTGATGTAGCGCTCTCCACGACATATTTCGTCCCAGTCGAACTCAGAAATATGTACTTTAACGCTCTTCGATGCATTTTCAGTTTCTGTCCTCACATGCAAGCCCTAGTCATGATGTGCTTTTATACCCATGTTTACATTGCTAGTTCCAGTTCGAGTTTAATTGTATACAGAACCGAAGACCATGGGTACACTTGATACCTTCTTATCCACAGCACCTGCACTCTGTGCCAGCACTAACACAGGGATGTTCTGTCGGGATAGGTCATATGTCTGTGACCAGTACTGTCCTCCATCTTGCTTTTGTTTATGACCAATAGAAGCATTCGATGTATTGGGAACAGACTGCATGTCCTCGTCATAGAAATCGATGAGTGCGACAGACAATAAAAGCTCCATGTCCTGCTTCAGCAAGTGGACTACGTGCCCTACAGGATCCGATTTGGTCTGTACAGGTTGCTGCAGGTCTGGACATGGCAGAGGTCGACATGTTGGCGCTCTCCGCTGCAGGCTTGATTATGTCTAAGGCTACTGCTGAAGAAAGAGGAGGAAACATCACATATGGACCAAGGCATGAAAACAAATAATAATAATAATAATAATGCTAACTACAGAACATCCTGTTCTGCAGGGCTGTGCTGGATCACAACTGCTGTTGACGGTTCATGGTTCTTCTTCTTCCTCTTCTCTTTCTTCTTCTTCTGCTAGTGGCTGACTGAGCGAGACTGAAGTCACAGAGCTGCTGAGCCTGCCCTATATCCCCTCCAATCGAGATACGGCCACCCTATTGGCTGAAGCCTAACATATGGCTGGATTGAGGATGCCTATTGGTTTCTGTCCTCTTTCTTCTGGATTGGCATCTTCGTTTATGTCACAGGATAGGGCGGGGGGAGGGGGGAGGGCTGATAGTGGACTGGTGGCGGGGTTGTCATAAAACTCATTTCGTCTCCAACCCTGAAGCAGAACACCTATGGTTCATAGTGGAATGGACAAATTTGATATGGGGTGTAATACAGTTTCAAAAGAAGTAGGCAAGCATCTAATTGTGTGAGTACTGAAATGCATGTTCACGCCATCTGACTGCTTTGCCATTATTTGTCAAAACGTATTCAGCACACACTCGTCCAGTATCTTTTCTTTCCACTCATCGTGTAGGAGGCTACGGATGCAGTCCTCAGTAGTGTGTTTGCATGTAGTACATGTATTAAATTCATGCCTGCCCACCACCAGCATTTCTGACTGGACTTTTATCGAATGATCCTTGGTTACAGCACACACATTTATCAGAGCTGAGAAGTGTAACTTAGTCCCATCTTCATTATTTCATGAAGCGTATTCACATCACTAAATACCATTGCTATTGACACTCTCCTCAGATGCTAGTATACTCCTCCTTCTCCAGTGCAGACAGCTCATTCACTGAACACAGTACACAATTACGTCCATCCTCCCAGCCCAGCAGCTAGAGACAAACTGAGTCCTTTTTCCGCCAACTTCCGCAGACTGCCATTTTGGACTACATCACAGGTGAGTGGGAGGGAAGAGGGGAGAAACGACTGTGTCCTCTGATAGTGGTGCTGTGTACTAGGTCAGTTGAACTCTGGGCTTCATGGTGAATGATGGAGCTACTGTCCATGAAAACTCAAATCATTTTAGTAAACAATGCATACTTACATCCATCTTATCTGGCAGCCAAGCACAGACTGAGCCCTTTTCCTGCCAATTTCCAGATGTGGGGGTGGAGGGGTGGGGAAAGAAGGCAGGGGAGAGGGGAGGGCCTAGGTCAGTGGAGACAGCCCAGTTGACCTATTTTCCAACCATAACATTACTGCGACATTGCCACATCTATGGCCGCCATCTTGGATACACTATCTTGAATAAATGTGGCAACAACGCCGTGTGGGGCAGCACAAATGTTTTCCCAAGGTCACTGTGAACAACCCAAGTTCTGCCTTGTTATTACATTTGAGGGAAGCTGGTCATTTGGTAACGAGTATAGAAAACAATCTTGACATTTTGTACATTAAGACTAAAAGGACAGTGCAAGATATTTTAGAAGAGATACACATTTTGGGGCTATCAACGAGTTCCCTTCACAGATATTGAACAGCCAGATGGACCTAAGACCTTGGGGGTCAATTGTTGAATATTGACTACTTACAGTCTCCTCCCTAGTGATAGGGTTCATCTGTGTTTCCATTCATACTGGATAAGTAATAATCTTGAGAGATTAAATAGAGAGATTAATTTTGGTCCATAAATGACTCTTTCTCAGCTTCCACTGCGTCCCATCATCTCTCTATTCTCCACGTAAATTTGGACTGTTTTAAGAAATGCCAAGGCTTTTTTTACGTGGACTTGGTCTAGTATTACTTATTACTATTTTATTTATTTTATTTTTAAGATATTTTTTGTACATCTCATATTTTTTATTTAAAATGTTTTAACAATTTTTATGGGTTTAATATACTTTGTCATCAAGTTCTAGGACTTCAGTTGGGTTCTGTTATCTTGTTGTGAATGTAACCAGATAGCTCAGTTTCCTTGGATGCAAGTATTTTTAAACTTATCATACTTGTCATAAGTGTAATTGGTGATATTTTCTGCTCTTGTACTGGATTGTTATTTAACTCTGAGATCCATTTTCTTACTGTAATTTCCAAGGTCTGGTCTGCAATTCCTTTAATTTGGTTTTCATCGCTTGATGCTGAGATTTTCAGCCCGCAGTGAGATGGTGTGTTTCCTGGCTTCACAGTTTCCTGTGTGGGACTGGCTCTGCAACGTGCAGTTCTATTTGTCCCCTGCTAGTACATTTTAGTATGTTGGCGACTCCCAAGGATTGTATGTCTTTTAATTCTTTGTTTCTACCGGCACCGCAAGGTACGTTTTAATTTACATTACGTTCATTCTGAAATGTTTCGTGCTCATAGATTTTATCCTATCAAATGCGGGTTGTCGTCTGCTGTACGGGCTCGTCGTTTCAGAGAGCTTTGGAGACGTTTTATTGGCCATGCACGTTTCGGGTCGGATGCCCATCTGTCGGTTCATCGATGGTTTTACCAAGGAGGGAAATGTTTTGTACCTTGAAAATCGTGGCTCCTGAAGTATTAGTTTTGTACGTCGCTTTACTGTGAACTTTGTTCGGCTAGTTATGTTGATCATTGGTGCTTTTACTTACGTAGTTTCATTCTATAGTCGGATATGACCTAAAGATATACCTCCAGGGTCATCATACAGAGAAAAACGTAATAAACAGCTATTGCGTATTTGTACTTTCACTCAGTTTAATATAAACTATTTTACCATCTTTAATTTTAATTGTTTGATTGTACTTCACATTCTGTACGTCCTCCAGGCTGTTTCTAAGCCATGTCTCTGCAATATACTTTTTGTTCGTAGTGCTAGTTATGCAATTTTCGCAGGACAGATTCTGTGAATTATGGAAGGTAGCAGGCGAGGTACTGGTGGAAGTAAAGCTGTGAGGACAGTTATGTTGGGTATCTCGGTCGATATTGCACGTGACCCTGAAATGTAATATTCCGGAGTTTCAGTCTTGGCCTGGAAAACAGTTATAATCTTCCAGGAAGTTCCATATCAGTGCCCACTCCACTGTAGCGTGAAAATTTCATTCTGTAAATATTCCCCAGGCTGTGGGAAAACCATGTCTTCCCTTATGCTTTCTTCCAGGAGGGTGAGTCTTACATGGTTCGCAGGAGAGTTTCTGTGAAGTTTGGAAGGTGGGAGGCGAGGTTCTGGTAGATGTAAAGCTGTGAGTTATGCTTCGGTAGCTCAGTCGGTAGAGCACACGCCCGCGAAACGCTGAGTCTCCAGCTGGAGTCTCGGTCCAGCACGCAGATTTAATCTCCCAGTATGTTTCAAGTATACTTTCCTTAGAAATTTTATGTTTACTTGAAACCCTGTACTTAAATACACTTTTCTGTATAATTCCGACTAGTATTAAGGCCCCTGTTTTATCGGACAGGGAACTTCATCTAGAAGTTGGCTGGTGGCGTCCGCGAAGCCCCAAGCTGATTCTGACATTGCTTCTACTTTCTTGTGTCAGACCCCTTCTGTTTTTTTTTCCTTTTGGCCTACCTGGGCCAGCTCTTGTTCTTTCGACCCCAACAGCATCAGGTTTCGACACCTGAGGGTGTCTCTCAGTTTACTACATGTCTCAGTCCAGTTCTGAGGGGTGTGATGCAGGACGCTAGTCCAAGGTTACGGGTTAAATCCTCAACGCCAGCTACGGCTGAGAAGGAGGACTTTGGTACGGCGCATATGCTTGACGGAATAGGCAACGGACCAGAGTATCGTAGGCGACAGTAGGGTTCAACCTGAACGAATCAGCATCTCCTGCAACTCACTCAACCTATCGCTCCTGTGGAAACATTTGCTTTGGTCTATAGAATGCCATGAATTCTGGACAATCTGGTCGTTCTTAAATACGTCCCAGGCTCTGCATTGACTGTAGAGAGGACACTCCGCCTGCGCCTGCAAAGGTGCAGATAACAACACGGAGAGTCGCAGTTACCGGTTTTAAATCTTGCTCTGAGGGCATATGTGCGGGCGCCAGGGTTGACTCGCGTTGGTGGGATGGTCCAGTGCAGCTAATTGACTGGTTATCGCTCGCCTCAAGAAGGAGTTAAGGTACTTGTTCGTCCTGTCCTCCACGTTGCGCTTATATGGGTGTATGGAGCAGCAAGCAGTGCTTGATACAAGGTGGGCTACTGAGGCAAAAAAAAAAAAAAAAAAAAAAAAAAAAAAAAAAAGCGATAAGTTGCTCACGTGAAGGAAACCAACAATTCAACAACATGATGGCACTTCTACAGATGCTTCCCCTACGGTCAGAAAAACAGCCGTAGTCGACAGAGAACTGCTACGTCTTCACGATGATGTGGCTGCATTACAGGGAAGGCAGTCTGCGTGAAGATAGCTATACCTTTTTCTGGAAAAGGAGAGACACTGGAGAAAGACGTGAGCATGGAGTTCGCTTTGCAGTACGAAATAGTCTTCTTAGCTTCTGCGGAATACCAAAATATATTCCTGAACAATTAACAGTTTTGAGATTAAGGACAACGTCAGGCCCCGTCACATTAATCTCAGCACATGCTCCCACTATGAAAGCCCCACCTGAAGTGAAAGACAAGTTTTACGAAGATCTGCGGAAATGCTTGGAGAATATTCGTTGATCAGATAAACTCATACTACTGGAAGACTTCAGTGCCAGGGTTGAGAATACATGGAACAAATGGCCTGACTGCATTGGCCCACGCAGCACTGGAAATATGAGCGAGAATGATTTGCGACTGCTGGAACTTTGCACCTCTCTTTCTCTCTGCATCAAGAACATTTACTTCCGGAACAGAGCCGTTCATGGAGTGACATGGAAACTCCCACGTTCAGGCTGTTGGCGTCAGCGCGACTACATCATAACTGGAAGATGTGACCTACGTCATGTCCTTAACTCCCGTACATATCACAGTGCTGACTATGATACTGGTCATTCTTTGGTTATGACCCAATCACGGTTCACAACGAAAAAGATTCACTCAGCTAAAAGCATTGGCTGAAGAGTGAAGATCATAACCAAAGGCATCCAAGATGATGCGCTATGTTAAAAGTTCATGGAAGATATCGAGATGAAACTGAATCCTAACCGACTGATAGCAGTACAGAGCGCCGAAAATTTGTGGGATCTAACTAAAGAAAATATTATGCAAACAGCTACTAGAACATTTGGGAAGCAGGGTAGGACTCAAACCGACTGGTTTACTGAATGTGAAAGTGAGTTGCGCCCGTATATAGACAAGACACGTAATGCTTATCAGTTTATGGTTCAAAGACCAACGAGCAATAGCTGATTACAAAGCCTGCAAAGCAGATTTACAACAAGTTTCTCGCCATTGTGCAAATAATTGCACCAGCCTTTGCAAATATATTCAGATCTGTCGAGACAAAGGAGATTGCCGTGGCACATACCAAGACATCGAAACGGTCACTGAACCAACAAGTAGGAAGTACGCTGCAATAAAAGATGTTAACGGTGACCCAGTCAACGATAAAAACAAGCAGCTAGATAGAAGGAGGCATCACTGTGCTAACCTATACTCAGAAGAGGTGAACATTTCTTCAGAAGCTTTGGGAGCCTATTTTACCATCTTACCCTGCTATGTCTGAGCTTAATGGTGCTCCTACTCTCGACGAATTGAAACTCGCACTTAAAAATGTAAAGCTACACAAGAGTGCAGGTCGTGATAAACTATCGTCTGAAATCATGAAACTTGACTGAGTTCCTCCGATATTGTATTAAATCCTACTGCAGTGAGGGAAGAACGTACAATTGCTCAAGACATACGAGATGCAAACATTGTAATAATCTATAAGGGAAAAGGCGACAGTGGTGACTATATCAGCCATAGAGAAATATCTCCCTTGAACGTTGCTAGAAAGGTGTATGCAAGGATAATCCTGGAAACGCTGGAAACTTTGGCTGCTCAGGTCTACTCTGAGTCACAGTGCGGATTTCTAGCTGGCGGATCCACAAGTCACCTTGCGCCAGCTACAGGAAAAATGCTGCAAACACAGAGTGCCATTATATGTGGCTTTCGTCAATCTCAACAAAGCCTTTGACATCATCACTAGGGAGGGACGCAATAGCATATTGGAAAAAATTGTGTGTCCATCAGCTTTGTTGTCCTTAATAAGATCTTTTCGTGACAATATGCATGGCTCTGTAATTTTCGATGGTAGTAAATCTAAACCATTCAATGTGAACTGTGGCGCGAGAAAAGACTGCTTGTTGGCACCTACACTTTTCGGAAATTATTTCTAGGTTTTGCTCCGAGTGGCTTTTGAGAACTAATGTTGGTGTACACCTGCGTACTAGGAAAAATGGAAGGCCTTTTAACGTCTGTCTGCTGAAGAATAAGACAAAGCGCTACGAGATATTCGCTCGTGAACTCCTATATGCCGATGATGGTGCGATTGTTGCGATCTCTGCAGAAGAACTGGAAGAGCTAGTACCAAGATTTAGTCATGTATGCCACCTATTCTCCATGAGTGTAAACAGCAGTAACACCGTAATTATGGTTCGGGATGCTAATACACAGTCGAATATCACATTAGATTGAACTATTCTGCACGTCATGGATAACTTCTGTTTTCTTGGATCCAGTATGGAATCAAACATTTCAGTTGACAAGGAGATTGATGCTCGCACTGGAGGAGCTGCTACAACTTTTGGCAAGCTCTCAAAACGTGTTTGGAAAATAACGAACTCTCTTTGATCACCTAAATTCTACATCAAACTTGCGTCGTCAGCATGCTTTTGTAGGCATCGAAAACATTGACTACTTATTCCAAACAAGAACGTCGTCTTAATGTTTTCCACATGCGGTGCCTGAGATCCGTCCTTGGAGTAACGTGGAAGGACCGAGAAACCAACGAAGCAATACTGTCTAAAACTAACTGCAATCGCATTTCAGCTATCATGGAGCAGAGACGACTCCACTGGCTGGGACACGATTACCGTATGGATCCTGAGAGATGGCCACGCGAGGTTTTGCTTGGAGAGATTTCTGTAGCCAATAGACCGTAGGAATCCTGTATTGATGTTAAAGGACTCCTATAAGCGAGATATGGAGAGCTTAGGCACCACCACCAACAGGTGCGAGGCAAGGGCTAGCATGAAACCAGGGTGGCGTAATGATGCATCATCTGGAATGTTGAAGCATGATGGCTTCATAGGCAGAGTAAGGCGGTAAATGCTTGGCAATGCTACCAGTGCTCCGGCCTCAGCAGCTAGATAGAAAAAAATGTAACTTATAACCGTACAGACACTGTAACAATCATCTACCAAGATGAAGAAATCTGCCGCCTGATGAAGCAACAGTTGGTTAAAGGACACTTATTGACACTTGAGGGAACTTATCACAAGACGCTGAAATCATAAAGCTTGTGTTTTCTTTCACTTATCCCCTGTTCTCTCTCATCCTTTTTATCAACTTTTCCACCACATCGTCAGTAATGACTGAAGGTCACCAACCTCGTTTCTCATCATAAGCATTCGTTCGACCATCTTTAGAAGCTCACGCCCATTTCCGTACCATCCGCTGGCTCATTGTCTTTTCTCCATACAGTTCACTGCGTTGTGGCCGAACGGCTCTAGGCACTTCAGTCCGGAACCGCGCTGCTGCTACGGTCGCAGGTTCCAATAATGCCTCAGGTATGGATGTGTGTAATGTCTTACATTAGTTAGTTTTAAGTAGTTCTAAGTCTAGCGGACTGATGACCTCAGATGTAAAGTCCCATAGTGCTTAGAGCCATTTAATCCATTTTTATCTTGACATACACGAACACACACACACATATATATATATATATATATATATATATATATATATATATAGCAGAATACAAAGTAAAGAGAGCAAACAACCCACTATAATTAAGAAGTGCAATTTTGTCATATGATGACATGTTGGAGACCGTTGCTGTTGTTTGAAGACAAATGTTGATGTTGTCAGGACAGCAACCACCCACAAATTTACTTTGAGTTCCTTTATTCAAAGGAAACCGTTACCGGTTTCGAATCGTTGTGATTCATCATCAGACGGTTTACACGCTTTCTTTATGACATATGATGTGTTTTTATAGATTAATTGTCCTAAAATATAAATAAAACATGATTATAAACACACCACACACAGATGGTTGCGTTACAGATTTTCGTTGCATGTGACTTACGTGAAACGACGGTTTCGAGTGTTTGTTTTCATAACGTTCGTCCAACCGATGTAAATGCATTCCCACTGCATCTTCGTTGTTGCACGCGTAAATAGTTCTCACTGTACACTTTAGATTTGTCGCTGAGATCATTTCAACCATGCACCACATGTTTTGACACATACAAAGAGCTTACAAACATATGAGTATCACAGATGCTATGATATATCATAACATTTGACGATGATGTCCTATGTTTGGAAAGGATCATATATTCATTTACAAAACTGTAATGCCTTTTACATAAGTACAGAGACACTGAATTTTTTTTTGAGCTTATATTGCTAAATTAATTGTAAATTAATCTATAAAAACACACCAAATGTCATAAAGAAAGCGTGTAAATCGTCTGATGATGAATCACAACGATTCGAAACCGGTAACGGTTTCCTTTGAATAAAGGAATTCAAAGTAAATTTGTGGCTGGTTGCTATCCTAACACCATCAATAATTAAGAAGGCTCTGGGTTACACTGTAATGTTATTATTTATTGAGATTTTCCTCTATACAATGGTTTTTCTCCAACGTAACAAATACCCAGAAATTATTACAATAAGATCTTAATTCATCTCCTCAGGATTTTCCTCCAGGCGTTTCAATGTTGTGTATCTTCTTCCTCTGCGCCAAGTCTTCTCATTGTTAACCATACATTTTGGAACCAGGTGGTCATAGGGCGTCCTCTTCTATTTTTGCCCTTTGGTTCCCATTCTAAGATCATTTTCAGAATACTTGCTTCCTCCATTCTCCTTATATGCCCATACCATTGGAACTTCCTTCTACCCACCACGTTATGTATTCTTTTCCTTACTTCGTCGTTTCTTACTTTCTCTTTTCTAGAAATTATTGCTGAACTTCTCCAGAACTCCATTAATATAGATTGCAGTTTTTTTAGTGGTTTCATATTTGCATTCCAAGTCTCCACTCCATACATAACTACACTCTCTAGTATCTATGTATGTATATTTTTTTCGGTTCGATTTATTGCATTTCTGCTCAATAAGATTGAATTGAACATCCCAATTACCTTCCTTCCACTGCTAATTCTTTTATTAATGTCTACCTCTGATTTTCCCTGCAACTCTAAAATGGATCCCAAATAACAGAAAGTATTGACCTTCTTAATTATCTTACCCTCTACATATAAGCCATCTGGATCATTTGTGAGGTATTCTGTTTTCTGGTGATTAACTTCGAATCCCCAGTTTCTGTTTTCCATTCCAAATTGGTTACACATACAATTGAATTCTCTCCATCTCATGCTATATGTAAGTACTGCCTCGGTCTTTTATTGTTAGTAAGTACTTACACTTTTTATATAAAAATGTCTTTTCCTTTAAATTTGTAACTATGTTATAGGCCATTTAAATTGTTTTAATTCTGATGAAGGCACTCTTAGAAGTGTTGAAATCTGGTCAATAAGGCTAAAAATAATTGTGACTGAGGACTCATTTGTTTCAGTTTTAATTTAGAAATGGTCACTGAACCAAACAGCCATGTTTAAAACTCATGCTATAACTACTTGATCATCAACAAATAGGAGTCGATATAAATACACTCCATCTATAATATGTAGTACCATCCCATAGATTTTAAACAATGTTGGTGACATGAGGCACACTTGTACCACACCGTTGCTTGTTTTAAATTTCTGTGTAAGCGTACTGCCAATTTTCACTTGACATGTGTTACCTTTATACATTTCTTCTATTGTTTTAATTAAGGGACCCTTTATGTTTGCCAGATGTAATGAACTCCAAAGCAGTTTTCTTGGGACAGTATAATACGCTTTTTTCTAGATATATGAAAATTATTCTCTAAGATCTATCGTAATGTGAAAATATGATCTACCAACTGTGAAGTCACATTGTTCTTCTGGGGTTTTAAAATTTATTTGCAGCTTATTTTTAATTGTTTTCCCAAAAATTCTCATTCATGTGTTTATAACACAAATTCCTCAAGAGTTTGAGCAGCTTTTGCGATCCCCTTTCTTAAATATAGTATTAATATAGCCCAGCTTCATTTCGTTGGGTATTGAATCTACATGTATTATTTTGTTGAATAACTGTGTTATTAGTTGCACAGTTTCGTCACCACCACATTTTAAGAGCTCCAGATCGATATTGCCTGGTCCAGGTGATTTACCATTCTTCCCTGTTCTTATACTTTACTCACTGTGCGTAGCTATGTTAGAACATACTTATTATAAAAATGTACACCTGACAGCAAAAAAAAGTGGGTCACTGCTGAATACAACCAACATAACGTAGCTGTGTTGCAGGTCCTCTAAACACCAAAACCCCGTGGGGTGCAGTCGTTTGACTACACACAATGGGTGCCGCAAGAGACTACTAAGAGACCAAAGGTCTTTATGGCAGTCAGTCTAAGCATCAACTAATGTCATCATTCAAAACATATTAGGAAACACGTTCTTAGTGATGAGACACCCCATAACACTCATAAACTAACCTTAATTACAAGAAGTGACATTCCAAAAGTTCAGAGAAAATGGATTATTTTACATATATCGTACAGTAATCCTTAGTTAAAATTAAATACTTGAGGATTTCAACCTATTCATGCACAATATGTGGAGATGTTGAGGAATCTGCAGTTTTGAACAAACAACAATTTGTAGTCCAGCTGTATTGTCACGAAGGGATCAAATTCCGCGTTAAGGGCGGTCTGAGTTGCATTCCCAGTTCAGAACCAATTTTATCGATATACAGAAGCTCAAATCAAAGACGGAGTAAGTGTCCAGTGACCACACACAGGGTTTGTTTCGTCACTAGAAATAAATAACTAGTATAAGAAAGGTTACTGGTGATAGAGTTTCTACATGTCGCCACTCCTTACTTTATTGTGGTTCCACCTAACGTCTACTTGGCAGAGAAGGAATTTCATGTTTAATGTGATTTTCAGACCACAATGCCATTATACCTTCTTCACTTGGCGTAGCCAGAGGAGAATAGAATCTGCCTCTCCCTATCAAAAAACATCGGCAGAACCGAGACAACATCATATGGAACTATCATCAGTCCAGCAGACCACCAAACCCTCTTCTCTACGACTCATCTCTCTATCATAACACCGTTGCGGCACACAAGATGAGAAATCTGACACACAGGCTCCCTGTAGTGGTTTGCAGGATGTTCAGTACATTCATTTACTTGGTTAACCGAATCGCCATGAACCAGCTGCCTTGGCTACCCAGTACATACATTCGACTCTGTTTTGTAAACACCGAAATAAAATAACGTAACTGCCACCTACACAGAACTGCCAACAGTGTAGGATGCAGAAATTTAAATAGGAAGTGTTCCTTTCCATTTGAGCTACTCCATTGCGCTATCGGTTTGTTGAAACCATCGTGCAGTGCAAAAGAAATGCTGTAACTGTCAGTGTCTCAGAAGTCTATATCCGGTCATATGCATTATCTTACAGCACTGTGATATGCCGAAGTTCTGGAGGAACTACTGTTCACTTCCAGAGATGCTGTAGCTACGTCACAGCTAGTAGCGTAACGGTAAGTGTCGCGCGCTGTTGATAAGACGTCGCGTGTTCTATTACATACTCCACTACACTTTTTTTTAAACGCAATTCTGCTGTCTGCTGAAGTTATCAATTTAATGGAATTTTGAACATAATTCTCTTCACTTCTCAACCCAAAATAGTCGCATGTGGAAAAAAGGCTAACTTCTGCGTCATTTTGTTCTTTTCAGGTTTGATAGACAGCCAGGCAGCAGATGCGGTTGAAGCTTTTGTATTATGTATGGGGAGAGTGCATCGTGCCAAAATAGCCAGAAAAGTATTTTCTATATTAGCTGTCGTCTGATAGTGGCATTTTATTCTTCTTCAAACCTTGTTTGACAGCTTTAACTCAGAACAAGTTTTCTACATGCATGTAATCAATAAACTGCATGTGAATTGTCAGACTTTTATAGATAACATCAGAGAATTCGCATATATCGTTGATGATTAATTTCTCTCATGTTTAATATTGTTTTAACAACACTAAAAGAAACCTTACGATAACTGTGCACTGTATTGTAAGAAATGAAATGAAACTACCCACGATAACCTTACGACGACAGTAAGTCTGTTTTAACAAAACTGAGTATCTGTACACAAGCGTTTCGGTAAGTGTCGTCTCTTTGTGTGTAGTCAACTACGATATGTTTGGGATTCGATTCTCAGTCAGCACTGAACAGTTCGTCATATTATTTCTAGTTCAAACATCCTTACATGTCGCTGCTGGCGTAACAAACCCGTACTTAACGTTCCTTTTCTCTAGAATATAACAGCGATAAGTGCCGGGTTGGAGTCCTGGGAAGAAAAAATTAATGTTTCGTCTCGTCATTTCATTTAATACATCTAGCTACTGCCGAGAAAATCCGATATGTCAAAGTTGATTGTGCTTCGATAACAATCCGATTAGGTACTGGGTTCGCATCCCTGTCCAACACAAAACCTTACCTCACTGCATTTCAAGTAAGTTACTTGTGAAGTAGGAATATTTAACATCTCTCGTAGTCCGTTAACAGGGACAATAAATGCTGGGTAGGAATTCGCGCCGTTAAAAATGTTACGTTATGTAATTTAAAGTTGATATTTTCTAACTGATACTGTCCAAAAATGAGGTATATCACTCTCTTTATGCCTAGTCAGGAATGACTGTTAATTTCCGTCAGCCACGAAATCTTAGCCTGCATGATTGGTTCAAATGGCTCTGAGCACTATGGAACTCAACATCTGAGGTCATCAGTCCCCTAGAACCTATAACTACTTAAACCTAACTAACCTAAGGACATCGCACACATCCATGCCCGAGGCAGGATTCGAACTTGCGACTGTAGCAGTCACGCGGTTCCGGACTGAAGTGCCTAGAATTGCACGGCCACCGCGGCCTAGCCTGCATGACCTGGGTTTCAATCCATATGCAGAACGAAGCGGTTCGTCGTGACATTTGATGTTCATACATATTCTCAACTAGCTGCTCTTCAATAACGTAAATTTTAATGACATTTTGTGTAAAATAACAAGTATGGTATGTTACTTTGAAGAGGAAATCATGAGTAAGACGAACTTACTACGTGCATTACCTAACTGACGTAATAATGAGCGTGCTAACATTTCAGGTATGTCATTTATTGCAATAAATGTGAGCTTAATAGCCTTAAGGACAGTCTTATCTGTGATGAGGTGTTCACTGATATTTGTAATATCGTGGTATTACTTTACATCTTGAGTTATTGCGATACAGAGAATTTTTTTTCTAGTGGTGATTTGTTGGAACCATTTTCCATAGTCAAACGACAGTACCAAGGAGTGATTAGAGGACCTGCTAGACAGCTGCGTTATGTAGGTTGCATGGGAATCAGGTGAACTGCAGTTCAGGTCGTTCGGATACTTTTGAGCACGACTGTACATAAAATCAGTAGTTAAATATCAAGTGTTTTCACCAACAGCGAAATGCTGAAACCTTAATTGACGATAAAATTGTTTTTGCCTAACTGGGATTCGAACCCAGCATATAGCACCGTCGTTTTATAGCCAGGAACAGACGATAAATAGCTATTGTTGGTTCACCAGTAGCGAGATGGGCGCATTTTTAGCTAGACATCAGGCGACGAAAAGTTCTGTGCTGAATGGAATTCAAACCGCGCACACGTGGTCATGAAGAAATTTGAACTATCAAATTCTTTTCCAATAATAGCTAGGAATGGCATGTTTGTACTTTCAATGATGTGATGGAAAATACTCTGCTGGCTAGAAGTTGAATCCACAACATGTCGTCGTTGGTGATCACAACGAACACAACGTCAAACCCAAATCCGTTTTCACCAGTAGGATGGAGAGGAATGTTTGAACTTGAAAAGATGTAAGGAAACGTTTGATCTTGTAATGTTGTGATAAAAAGCTCATCACGTGGCTGTGAGTTGAAACGAACACGTTACAGCTGGCAACGCACGAAGAGACGCTGAAAAGGCAACTATTTTTCACCAGTAGTTCGGAGTGCACATGCTAGGGCTTGAAAGAAAATAATGAATATTTTGTGCTGATCAGGATTCGAAACCAGATAGGTGCCTTTCGAGGACGCCTAGAAGAATTTGCAATCTTCGGGAACATAGTGAAATCGAATTCTAATCCCAGTCCAGCACCACAATTTTCAACGTCTCAGTTTCAAATAAAGTAAGAGCCTTGTGAACTTACATGGCCATTGGTTCATCAAATGAAATACGTTTTCTAGTTTACGACGGCTTGCTGGTAACAGAGTCTCTGCCTTACGGGGTTTCTCCATCTGTCACAGCTCAAACGAATGCCCAGTCGGCAGCGAAGTTATGTTATCTTTACTGCGGATATTGAACTACGGAGCCTGCTGGCGTTCTGCACTTGGCGTTACTAGGGGTGAAGGAGAGCTACTTGTGTGTGTTAAAAATCTACGCCTGACGTGAGATGTGAACCTACATGTTTTGCACATCAATACAAGATTTATCCACCAGACCACTGAACCCCCTGCCAAGCATATAATTATGAACTGCAGAGTATTCATTTAGATGTAGATGCAGATGTCAAGAGACGCGTAACAGGAAGGAGGGCGGGATCTGGGAATGGATAGAAGTGCAGAAGTGCAAAATATAAGCGTGAAATTCTTGCAAAGTATTGCTTACTTAGATGTGTGCCACAGTTCGTTTTATCTTAGGACCGAGAGATAGGACTGTTCTCAGAACGAAGAATGGGTTATAGGGAAGGGCAGATCAAAGAATACGGTTTCATAGGTGGTGAGAGGAATGATAGAGAGTAAAGACAAATGGTTCAAATAGCTCTGAGCACTATGGGACTCAGCTGCTGTGGTCATCAGTCCCCTAGAACTTAGAACTACTTAAACCTAACTAACCTAAGGACATCACACACATTCACGCCCGAGGCAGGATACGAACCTGCGACCGTAGCAGTCGCACGGTTCCGGACTGCGCGCCTAGAACCGCGAGACCACCGCGGCCGGCAGAGAGTAAAGACAGCACCAAGTAAAAGAGAAAATGTAGCGTCATTGGAAACCGCTAGATTTGTTTTGGCGGAGTGTAATAGAAGGGCACTTGCGGCGATAGTGCCAGAGGGAGAGTGTGTGAGAGAGAATAGAAAAGATATTAACAACGAGTAAACATAAATGTTCAAATGTGTGTGAAATCTTATGGGACTTAACTGCTAAGGTCATCAGTCCCTAATCTTACACACTACTGAACCTAAATTATCTTAAGGACAAACATACACACCCATGCCCGAGGGAGGTCTTGAACCTCCGCCGGGACCATCCTCACAGTCCATGACTGCAGCGCCCAGACCGCTCCGCTAATCCCGCGCGGCGAGTAAACATAATGTGAAATCGTTGGCGTATAGTGTGGCGGACGGAGTGTGTATTCATGAATGGAGGGGAAGATAGAGACGTATTTGAAATGACAAAAACTACTGTGACAGAGTCCATCTACGCTGATTAGTTTGTAAATATCTAGACAGGGTATAAATGAAATCAAAATAGAATACTTAACAAACTGTATATTCAAAAGAAACCCACTTGAATTAAAAGGGCAACTCAAAGGAAAGCTAACAGATATTGTATCTTTTCTGTTGCCACGCGATCTTCCACTAGCTCCCAATGAGGAAAAATGACGAAAAAGAAGACATAACAAAACATTTTAAGAACTAATATTTTATCCAGAATCCTTCATTTTTTTGTATTTCTATCACGCGTCTTGGCATGGAATGTATAAGCCGTCGGACGTAACAGCCTGAAGAAGCAACTTCCTCCCAGGCTTCCAGGACGCAGTCCCAAAGAGCGTCTGCAGTAGTTGGTTGGTTTCGTGGCCAGTTCTCTGTTAATGTTCTGGCGACCTCAGCCCACATGTTTTCCATGGAGTTCATATCAGCCGCCCGTGGCGGCCAGTCCTTGACGTTGACGCCAATCGTGGAGAGCCGCTGCTGAACAAATGCAGACCTTTTGAATGGGAGAAGGGTCCTCTTCCAATGTGACGTCCCCTTCTGCGTACAGCATTCGCATTGACGGAAGCATCACATTTTCCAATATGTGGGAATACTGCGTGCTGTCCATAGTTCCTTCTATCCTGTGAAGAATTCCCGCCCCTCTCGCAGAATTCCAACCCCAGCAGGTAACAGATAGCCGGCCACTTCTTCTCGTCGTGGTTACATATTCGCGTCGATGGCGAGTCCCTTGCGGCCTGTAAACGATTCGTGGACCGTCGTTATTGGTGGAAAACACCTTCTCATCAGTGAAAATGACGTTGTCCGACCACGCCCTCAGATGGAGCTCCGCAAATGCTAGCCGGTATAAAACGTTGTCTTCGCTGAGCTCTTGTTTCACAGCGGATCGTCGTGCATGCAGTCCAGCGTCCCTCAGCCTTCGGCGAATCGTGTCACTGGAGCCGGGGAAATTGCTCTCCCGCCGCAACTGCTTCGCGTTCAGAAAGGGATTTTCTCTGCTCCTTGACACTAGGTCCCTGTCTTCCTGCTGCGAGATCACTCTCTTCCTGCCTGAGCCAGGAGCCCTGTTGGTGGTGCTTCTTTCAAGGCAGATCCTCCACCATCTCGTTGCAGTGGTATGTGGTACGCCATACGGTCTGCCAGCTTTTCCTCAATGAGAGCGACGACTCTACCTCGGCCGGCCGGAGTGGCCGAGCGGTTCTAGGCGCTTCAGTCTGGAACCGTGCGACTGCTAAGGTCGCAGGTTCGAATCCTGCCTCGGGAATGGATGTGTGTGATGTCCTTAGGTTAGTTAGGTTTAAGTAGTTCTAGGGGAGTGATGACTTCAGATGTTAAGTCCCATAGTGTTCAGAGCCATATGAACCATTTTTTGACTCTACCTCAAATAGACCTCTCCCAGTGAGCCATTACGGCAGACAGCCTGATGTGTATTTCTGCTTGCCGCTCTTACACTGATTCCAGGAGAGGAGGTAAACATATTTACGTCAAACGAAGCGGCAGAGGCAGAGACATGCGGCGCAGCCGTGCTGGCTCGTCCCGGGCTGTTGGCCCACCAACGCCACCGCCAGCTCGCTCACTTGTGTCTCGCCTCGGCCAGCCTGGCTGGCCCGTAGCTCGCTAGCCGCGGCTAGTACAGACCTGGGCCGCATGGCCACGATCACCCCTTGAAGGATCAAAAGTTACACTTAACCTACCCAAGTCTGTAGTACAAACTAACGCAGCTACAGCTATTATGCTATAACATGTGCAGGCACACCTACAGTTGACGATTTATTCAAATATTTGACGAACAATACTTTCAAAAATACATTCATTTTAAACATAGCTACCAGAAAATATTTCATCTAGCTAGCAATAGCATGACGCAGGAAACTATACTTTCTTGTAAGCGCTGTGCATTAGATGTAGCCTTAAGAAAACCTGTATTCAACCACTATGTAAAAGTAAACAGGTTTCGCAGCAGCTTCTCCAAATAATAGTACATACTTAGTATATAATACACGTTCTGTGCACTTGTAATATGTGCTTAATGTGGTGTCACCGCCAGACACCACACTTGCTAGGTGGTAGCCTTTAAATCGGCCGCGGTCCGTTAGTATACGTCGGACCCGCGTGTCGCCACTATCAGTGATTGCAGACCGAGCGCCGCCACACGGCAGGTCTAGAGACACTTCCTAGCATTCGCCCCAGTTGTACAACCGACTTTGCTAGCGATGGTTCACTGACAAAATACGCTCTCATTTGCCGAGACGATAGTTAGCATAGCCTTCAGCTACGTCATTTGCTACGACCTAGCAAGGCGCCATTACCAGTTACTATTGATGCTGTAAAACATGTACCGTCAAGAGCGATGTTCACCATTTATGGATTAAAGTTAAGTATTCCACAGCTACGTCCTTTTTTGTTAGTCTAATTTCCTTGTCCTGTTCCAGACCTCACGCCAGCCTGCGTGAGTTAAAACGCGTGCCTTTCGGCTTCCTCTCATATCGGGTTGGCTCTCTTGCCAATCCACAACACATAATGTCTCTGAAACAATACGTGCTGCACGACGGAAATTACTTTCTGCTGAGGCACTTCATTTACATCTCGATGATACACGACTACTAGAGAACATTGCTCTTTACAGCAGTCAATCTACTTGTAAATTAACATCATGATATCGCAGATATTAGGCAACACGTTACTAGGGATGAGTAAGGCCTTAAGGTTTGCAACTAAACATGCTACTCCTAGCTAATACTGAATATGAAGTTGATTGTTAACGTGTCTTCATAACCATGTGTGCGGCGTTCGACTCTCAGTCAGCATAGACGTTTTCGTCACCTTATTTCTAGTTAAACGTGTGCACATCTCGCTGATGGTGGACCAACATTGGACATTTCTCGTCTGTTCCTGGTTAGACAACGACGGTGGTAGGCGCCGGGTTCGAATCCCGGTCAGGCAATGCAACTTCAGTCGTCACTTAAGGTTCCAACCCCACTACTGGTGACAAACTGTAATATCAACATTCTGATTTTACGTACTTATTCAACAATCCCATTAGGTGCTGGGTTCGCATCCTTGTTCCCAGCATTACATGATGGCATTTCAATTTTAAACATGTGCATCCTTTATTCCTTGACAATGCAACACTATACAAGGTCTTTCGAGGTTAATTACCAAGAAGGTAATTCTCATGTTAGGGTTCCTGCTTTCGTACAAACATTATCGTCATTTACTTTCAAGTAGAGAATTGATAACTGATACTTGTGCAAACGTCTCTATCTGCCTAGTGATCGAGTCTCGATATGGCACAAAGCTTTGCTTGGTTAACAATGGCTTTAAATTCTGGGTTTGCATTCGGATCCAGAACGAAGACGTTGGTCATGTCATTTAAAGTACAACTTCGTGTACAAGTAACCGTTGTGAGTAATGTGAACAATGATATTACTTGTGATTCGCTGTTAATGTTGGGATTTCCGTAGAGTGGTTGCCGCCGTCAATCACGTTTTCTTTTAACTGCTTAGTATTACATAAAGTTGATGCAAAACCACTCCGCATTAAACGTTGAACGACGTTCAGCATGTGTTGGGTAAACCTTTTAGACAGCAAAGAACTTGTTGCCAGTTGCCATACAACTTTATAAATCCATACACTGTCTCAAATATTTAATTGTGCCTAAGGATTACTGAACGTTTTATGTGACAAAACTAGTTGTCCCACAACATTTGAAATGTCAGTTATTGTAATTAAGTTTAGTTTACAAACTTTAATGACTGTCTGATCTCTTCTGTACTATCGTGGTGTTACTTTACATCTGGACAGACTGTCATACAGACCGGTGTTCTCTAGTAGTCTCTGGCGACACCCATTGTGTATCTTACAACGACTGTACTGTGGAGGGTTGCGACTATGTGCAACACAGATATGCTATGTTGGTTGCATACATTCAGGTGCAGCCTACACGTCGGAATTCAGGGGTGACCCACTTTTTTTGCTGTCGAGTGTACACTATATGATCAAAAGTATCTGGACACTCCCGAAAACAGACATTTTTGTTCATATTAGGTGCATTGTGCTGCCAGCTGCTGCCAGATACTCCATACCAGCGATGTCAGTAATCATTAAACATCGTGAAGAGCAGACTGGGACGTGCTGTGGAATTCATGGACTACGAACGTGGTATGGTGATCGAGTGTCACTTGTGTCATACGTCTGGACGCAAGATTTCCGCACTCCTAAACATCCCTAGGTCCACTGTTTCCGATGTGATAGGGAAGTGGAAACGTGAAGGGACACATGCAGCACAAAGGCGTACAGGCAAACCTCATCTGTTGACTGACAGAGACCGCCGACAGTTCAAGAGGGTTGTAATGTGTAATAGGCAGACATCTATACAGACCATTACACAGGAATTCCAAACTGCATCAGGATCCACTGTTAGTATTATGACAGTTAGGCAGGAGGTGAGTAAACTTCAATTTCGTGGTCGAGCGGCTGATCGCTAGCCACAAATGAAGCCGGTAAATGCCAAACGACGCCTCGCTTGGTGTAAGGAGCGTAAAGATCGGACTATTGAACAGTGGAAAAACCTTGAGTGCAGTGACGAATCACAGCACAAAATGTGGCCATCCAATGGCAGCATATGGCGAGCGCCCGGTGAACGTCATCTGCCAGCGTGTGTAGCGCCAACAGTAAAATTCTCAGGCAGTGGTGTTATGATGTGGTCGTGTTTTTCATGGAGGGCGCTTCCACCCTTTGTTGTTTTCCGTGCCACTATCACAGAACAGGCCTACATTCATGCTTTAAGCACCTTTCTGCAAAATACTAACGCGAATTCCGTGCATAAGAATGGAAAAACTGGTAGAAGCCGACTTCGGGGAAGATCAATTTGGATTCCGTAGAAATATTGGAACACGTGAGACAATACTGACCCTACGACTTATCTTAGAAGTTAGATTAAGAAAAGATAAACCAACGTTTCTAGCATTTGTAGACTTAGAGAAAGCTTTTGATAATGTTGACTGGAATTCTCTCTTTCAAATTCTGAAGATGGCAGGGGCAAAATACAGGGAGCGAAAGGCTATTTACAATTTGTACAGAAACCAGATGGCAGTTTTAAGAGTCGAGGGACATGAAAGGGAAGCAGTGGTTGGGAAGGGAGTGAGACAGGGTTGTAGCCTCTCCCCAATGTTATTCAATCTGTATATTGAGAATGCAATAAAGGAAACAAAAGAAAAAGTCGGAGTAGGTATTAAAATCCATGGAGAAAAAAAAAAATTAAGGTTCGCCGATGACATTGTAATTCTGTCAGAGACAGCAAAGGACTTGGAAGAGCGGTTGAACGGAATGGACAGTGTCTTGAGAGGAGGATATAAGATGAACATCAACAAAAGCAAAACGAGGATAATGGAATGTAGTCGAATTAAGTCGGGTGATGCTGAGGGAATCAGATTAGGAAATGAGACACTTAAAGTAGTAAAGGAGTTTTGCTATTTGGGGGCAAAATAACTGATGATGGTTGAAGTAGATAGGATATTAAATGTAGACTGGTAATGGCAAGGAAAGATTTTCGAAGAAGAAAAATTTGTTAAGATCGAGTATAGATTTAAATGTCAGGAAGTCGTTTCTGAAAGTATTTGTATGGAGTGTAGACATGTATGGAAGTGAAACGTGGACGATAAATAGTATAGACAAGAATAGAATAGAAGCTTTCGAAATGTGGAGCTACAGAAGAATGCTGAAGATTAGATGGGTAGATCACATAACTAATAAGGAGGTATTGAATAGAATTGGGGAGAAGAGGAGCTTGTGGCACAACTTGACTAGAGGAAGGGATCGGATGGTAGGACATGTTCTGAGACATCGAGGGATCACCAATTTAGTGTTGGAGGGCAGCGTGGAGGGTAAAAATCGTAGAGGGAGACCAAGAGATGAATACACTAAACAGATTCAGAAGGATGTAGGCTGCAGTAGGTACTGGGAGATGAAGAAGCTTGCGCATCATAGAATAGCATGGAGAGCTGCATGAAACCAGTCTCAGGACTGAAGACCACAACAACAACTTGATTCTCACTGTTGAAGAACAACTCAAGGATGGCAACTGCACCTTTCAACACGATAGATCTGCTGTACATAATGCACGGCCTGTGGCGGACTTATTAGGCGACAATAACGTTTCTGTAATGGACTGGCCTGCAGAGAGTCCTGACCTGAATCCTATAGAACACCTTTGGGATGTTTTGGAACGCCAGCTTTATGCCAGGCCTCACCGACCGACATCGATCCGTCCCCTCAGCGCAGAACTCTGTGAAGAATGGGCCGCCGTTCCCCAAGAAATCTTCCAGCACCCGATATAAGGTATGCCTGCGAAAGTGGAAGCTGTCATCAAGGCTAAGGGTGGGAGAACACCATATTGAGTTCCAGCATTAGCGATGGAGTGCGCGACGACCTTGTAAGTCATTTTCAGCCAGGTGTCCGTATACTATTGATCTCATAGTGTATGTATGTATGTATGTTTATAGGTATGTATGTACAGTACGTGTGTTCAACATCTCTTTCTAAACGACATAGATTTCAACCGAATTTGATAAATATGTCTCTCACTGTTAGGTAGCGATCGCTGTCATGGTAAGAAGCACCTACATATCGTACTCCAGGAAGTATGACGTCATAAACAATCATAAGGGTGGAGAGAACCGCGTCATGCGTGATATTTAAATTTATTACTGTCACACTACAAATACTATAGGTAATAAACTTCTCAGACAGTGTCCACCAACAAAATTATATCGTGGTATCACACTCGTTCAGGAGATATGACGTCATAAACACTGAGATGCGTGAAAAACTGTCGCAACATGCATGACGTTTATATTTATTATTCCATTGCTAGTGATTCTGTACGCGACATATTTCGCAGAGAATATCCACATGTCACACTGGATGCACCTACAGAAATATCTAATTATACCACTCATAATTCGAGAAATGTGACGCCATAAACGCTGAGCTGTAAGGAAAATGTCGTACCATGCATTAAGTTTTAATACATTTATTCTTGTCCACTAAGACACTCCTACAATCGAAGCAACTTATGAAAGCCCGTGGTATCTGCCAGCGATTTTGACAGCTTCTATCTGTGAAGCGCAAACGGCTGTAGGCGAGAACAATTGCCTTCCATAGATCTTGAAGAGGAGTTGCCATAGAGACATTTACAAAATCGCGTCGTAGACACGGGAAGCAGCTGTGCGCACTTCTACATTTGTACGTTATGCGCATTTCTTTGTACTACTGTTTCATAATTTCGAAGGTGTTTTTAGCAATATGTCGCAATGAAATATTTTCTATTTTACACTACAAAGAGAGTTAACTTTTAGGTTCCGTTTCTAACAAAATTGGCAAAATGAATACCCAGGAACTCCGGGTTTGTCGGCTAGTATATAAATAAGTAAATTAACTATAAAGCTTGTTTCAGCTCTAGAGGAGGAATGAGTTGCCGTTCCATCACGGAAATTCAGACACATCACTAAAAGGGTCCCCCGTAGAGTTCAAGCTGTCATAAACGCGCACATCTCGTATTAATGTCAGCTAATACGTGCCCAGGTATTGTGATCGGATAGTGTATTTGGTCGATTGCAATTCGATACGAGTTTAGAATTTAGCTTTTCAAGAGCAAACAGGATAAAACTATTACTGCTTTCCCATGCTTTGCCACACCTAGACGTGTACGCCTCGAGTGAGAGAACGGCTGGGAAGAGGGTCGGGTGGTGAGCACGCAGAAACGGCCCGCAGCTTTACGGCGGACTGTAAAACCCGCCTCGCGCGGCCCGCACGGCGCACACGACACAACCCGCCCACCAGGGCACCCCGCCCCCTCACCCCCTCACACCCACTCGCCTCGCTCGGCTCCTCCAGAAACGGGGGAGAGGTACAGCAAGAGCAGTCCGCGCACAGTGGCGGTAGAACATCGCCGCCTGCTGCAGCCACCCTCAGCGGTGGGCCCCACATTCCAGCTCCAGACTCACTGTTCCGCCGGGCGTCGTAAACCAGCGACTGCGGCGCCCCGGCCCATCCCAGAACCCCACAGCGGGGAGGAGGCTGCTACTGCACAGCCCAGGTGTCCTCAGGGCACCGAACGCTGATAACAGACCTCACCTGTTACACCTACCGGTGCCACCGAGGGCATTAAACATTAACATTCCACCCCATCCAGCAAAGCCTACACGATAGTGCGGGGTTTCATTTCTTCTACTGGAACGAGTCTCTTCCGTCGCTTCCAATAGACCTGCAACGTTTTTGTGCGTTCTCCACTCTTCGTGGAAGACCTCTCGTTCATGCAACCCTATGATCACAGTGTCAGTGCGTCACAATTGGAATCAGTCATCTCATACAAATCCTGAGTGTAACAACTACAACTACACCTGTATCTACAAGGTTACTCTGCCAATCACTCTTAAGTGCCTCGCAGAGGATTCATCGAGTCACTGTCACAGTAATTGTTTGTTATTCCACTCTCAAACGAACGTCTACACCTTTGCGTGCGATTTCCCTTATTTTGTTATGATGACCGTTTCTCGCTAAATAGATCGGCATCAAAAAACTATTTTCGCATTCGCAGGAGAAAGTAAATAATTAAAATTTCGTGAGAAGACACCGCCGCAAAGAGAAACATCTTGTTTTAACGGACTGCTATAAATCATAAATCATTTCCGTGACACGCTGTCCCCCATATCTCGATAGCACAAAACGCACTGCCCTGCTTTGAACTTTCTCGAAGTTCTCCGTTAATCCTGTGTGGTAAGGATCCCACAAAACGCAGCAGTACTCCGAAAGAGGACGAACAAGTGTAGGGAAGGCAGTTACCTTAGAGCATATGTTGCATCTTCTAAGGGTTCTGCCAATAAAACGCAGTCTTTGGTTCGCCTTCCCCACAACATTTTTTAAGTGTTGTTTCCAATTTAAGATGATCGCAACTGTGTTTTCTAGGTATTTAGTGGAATTTACGCCCTTTAGATTTGACTAAATTATCGTGCAACCGAAGTTTAACAGTTCCCTTTTAGAACTCATCTGCATGACTTCACACTTTTTATTATTTAGGGTCAATTTACAATTTCCTCGCCACACAGATATCTTATCTAAATCGTTTTGCAATTCGTTTTGGTCTTGTGATGAATTTGCAGCGTTTCTGAGGAAGAGAAATTTGTTAACATCGAGTATAGATTTAAGTGTCGGGTAGTCGCTTCTGAAAGTATTTGTATGGAGTGTAGTTATGTATGGAAGTGAAACATCGACGATAAATAGTTTGGACAAGAAGAGAATAGAAGCTTTCGAAATGTAGTGCTACAGAAGAATGCTGAAGATTAGATGGATAGATCACATAACTAATGAGGAGATATTGAATAGAACTGGAGAGAAGAGGAGTTTGTGGCACAACTTGACAAGAAGAAGGGACCGGTTGGTAGGATATGTTCTGAGGCATCAGGATATCACAAATTTAGCACTGGAGAGCAGCGTGGAGGGTAAAAATCGTAGAGGGAGACCTAGAGATGAATACACCAAGCAGATTCAGAAGAATGTAGGTTGCAGTAAGTACTGGGAGACGAAGAAGCTTGCTCAGGATAGAGTAGCATGGAGAGCTGCATCAAACCAGTCTCAGGACTAAAGACCACAACAACAACAACATGAATTTGCTAGACGATAATCGATAGCATCACCCGCAAACAACCTAAGGTCGCTGCTCAGATTGTTTCTTAAGTCGTTTACAAACGTAACGAACAGCAGAGGGCCTGTAATGCCTCCTTGGGGAACGCCAGAAATCACTACTGTTTTACTCGACCTCTCTGACAGGAAAACAGGAATCCAGTTGGATAACTTAGAAGACATCCCATAACCACGAAATGTGATTACAAGCCGCTTGTGTAGTACAATGTCAGAAGGTTTCTAGAAATCTAGAAATACGCAATCAATACCAGCGAGGAACTGAAATGAAATGATCATGGAGCTGAGCCGTAGGTAAAGCAGACAGCAGATTTAAGTTCATTTGCTAGGCGAGTGCGCCGGCCGGGGTGGTCGAGCGGTTCTAGGCGCTACAGTCTGGAACCGCGCGACCGCTACGGTCGCAGGTTCGAATCCTGCCTCGGCCATGGATGCGTGTGATGTCCTTAGGTTAGTTAGGTTTAAGTAGTTCTAAGTTCTAGGGGACTGATGACCTCACCAGTTAAGTCCCATAGTGCTCAGAGCCATTCTTTTAGGTGAGTGCGAAAATGTAGTTCATCTGCAAACGGTGCCTAAAAATCACTCGTACTTCCTGTTTAAAAGTATTACTCCCAAGTATGGTGGATCGACACCAAATAAGACGCATTCAGCGAAGGGCAGCACGAACGGTGATGGGTTTGTTTGACTTCACGGAGGTGCTGACAATCTTGGATTGGCGGTAGACAGACGCCCCTTTGCCACGAATGCGTACTTACGATGTTTCAAGGACACGTGTTAGATGAAGAATTCAGACATATACAGCACTTCAGTCCCAAATGTACCACTACATTGCGACCGCGATGAAATTGTCAGCAACCACACATAAAAAAATGAAATGAGCGTACGGCATTGTCGGCCGGGAGTCCCCCATTCGGGGATGTTCGGCCGCCGAGGGCAAGTGCTTATTGCATTCGATGCCACATTGGGAGACTTGCGCGTCGGAGAAGATGATGAAATGATGATGAGGACAACACAACACCCCGTCCCTGAGCGGAGAAAATCTCCTGCCCCAGCCGGGAATCGAACCCGGGCCCCTTGGAGTGGCATTCCGCCGCGCTGACCACTTTTCTTTTTTATCTCATTTTGTTCTATATCGTTCGTTGAATTTGTTCGGGGCGGATGTCCGATGACACCCGTTTAGGTTCTTTGTTGATACGTTCACTCAGTTTTTTTGTTACAGAGGGTAGCTAAACCTCTGACCGAACACGCCGTGCTACCGTACCGGCAATGTAGAACGCTTCACGATTTTGCATGTCATCCTTGCGCAGGGGCCATGCTAATCTTCTCTGTATCGTTCCAATTTTAGTATATGTACCGCCGAAAAGAGTACTACTCAGCTAACAGGGGCCGACAGCCACACATAGAAATCGTACTTTGTTGCTACTCTGTGGTTTGTGTAGCAGGTGTCACAAGTTCAGCTCATTTTATTTGTTTACTTACATAAATGTAGACAAGCACACCATCGTTTGCAGAATGAGATTTTCACTCTGCAGCGGAGTGTGCGCTGATATGAAACTTCCTGGCATATTAAAACTCTGTGCCGGCCCGAGACTCGAACTCTGGACCTTTGCGATTCGCCGGCAAGTGCTCAACCAACTGAGCTACCCAAGCACGACCCACGCCCTGTCCTCACAGCTTTACTTCTACCAGTACCTCGTCTCCTACCTTCCAACTTCCAAACTTTACGGAAGCTCTCCTGATAGGTAATGGGGACGTGGGTAATGGCGACATTCTGCTGCCGCGCGCAGGGCCTTTGGTGTTGCTGAAAGTAGAACTTCACTAATTTCATCCTGCTCGCATCAATCATTCCGTGACTGTCTTCTGTGTGTTCTTAGTGGTTTCTACAAATTGCGCTTGAGTATAACATTCTCTCGGGGGCCGACCAGAGTGGGCGAGCGGCTATAGGCGCTTCAGTCTGAAACTGCGCGACCGCTACGGGTACTACATATGAGATGTCCACAATCAGTACGCGAACCATGGATCTGCTGGGTTTGGGGTTTGACGTGGTGAAGCTTTCGCGTACATTTAAGGAGATTTTGTAGGTCTGTCCAACGTACATACCAGTTTCGGCTGCTCTGCAAGGTATCCACCCGTCATCTCCATTGCTGGATTTTATAGATGATTCAGTAAGTAGTCAACATTAGGACCTTCTCTATTTCGCCGTTGTTGAGGCAGTATAAAGCATCAAAGTATCTGACACTAACGTCTGTTGGGAACATGCCTTCAATTACAGACAGTGACTGTACCTACATGGTTATACCCCTCTTGCGCCATCATCAAGGTTTTTCTGTATATGTCACATCAGAAACGGTGCAGCCATACAAACACGAAACTCATAAACGGTTAATATATAATTGTGGCGGGTTCTGATAACCAGCAGCAACAATTTCTAGATGATACTTCATCTTCATGTTGTGATTAAATTTCAAATTTCATCATAAGTGTGAAAGGAGTTCGATGTTTATGTCCACAAAAGTGGCGTACAGACTGATCTTTGTAGGGATCCATGACTAATACTGTTCACAGCCTTATGATGGCTCATTCACCTACCCTCCCCTACTGTATTATCGGAGGCTATTGTATAGAGTGTCATAAGTCCTCACGTTTCATATGCATGCAAATACTGCAGCCACCAGTGGTTTTCGAAGGAGCATGTAGCGTCAGTCAGATTTCAACTCCGTATACCTCTGCCAAATTACGAAGTGAAGTGGAATGATTGATTAATGGTGTTATCAAGCGAGCGTACCTTCTTAAAACCAAAGTAGTTCTAGTTAAATACATCCGTAATCCGCACTCCATCACACAAATTCGCCTCTGAGTTTTCCCCTTGTGCACTCATGGGAGTAATAGACCATGAGGTTTACATTCCGCTTCGTCCCTCTCTTTGGACTTCTTAATCTCGACAACTTTTTAAGTTTTCTGACTTTCTGGAATCCTCTTTAGTCTTAGACAATCAATGAATAGACGCGCAATAAAGAGGACGATTTATCGCATTGATTCACGCAAAACTTCGGGGTGAATGCTGGCAGGCCTTAAGCATTCTTAGTTCTAAGTTTTGACAACGCCTCCATACCCTATTGTGTGAAGAAGGGCGTGCTTAGAGATCTACAACAAGCATTTCCGAGATTTTCTCTTATAGTCTACAATGGTGTAGGTCGTCTGTTTATTATGTATCGTGAGAAAAGATCTTACAAAGCGTAGACTGTGCTCTTGATTCAGATTTTTACTTCCCCCGCTTTAGTGCTTACACTACAACCGATGTGTTATGTGTGTTATGTGTTTCCTACAAGATGTTCTACAGTCTGTTCAAAAATATAAAGAAATCTGGAGCGTCCTTACCGCATCCCGTAGTTGGTGATGGCAGCCTCTTTGTATGGTGTCTGTTTTCGGGTATACTGCCGTGAACCATCCCCACAAATGTTTCAACTATGCATCCGTTATGCCATTGTCCTCCACCACTTATTCGCAGAAGCTAACTTTCTAATGTCTTTTGTTAAAGTTAAAACTAATCATGTACACATATCCTGTGAAATGACTGTATACACATAATTTCTATAAAAGTATCGTTCAAATTATATGTGGAATATCTAAGTAACTAAACGGATTCTCGTTTGACGCTTTCCGTTCAATTGATGTGTTTCTAGACGCACAAATTTGATCACTGTTATGGTGACTTGGGCAGTCTGGAGCCGAGCAGTCATTAAACAGACTAGTAGAGTAGAAGAAGGATCACTAAGTAACTCAAGCTCAGTGTCGGCTCAGCGAATCATACCATTCCAATCTAAGTATCTAATGCAGTGTCTGTGAAACTTGAGCACTATGTGATTTGGCACCCAGCGGGTCTCGATTTCACTGATCTCTTGACCAGATTTCACCTGTTATTGCTTTCAAGTTATTCCACATGGGAAAAATTCTTTGTGTTTTAACTCTGATCCAAGTGTGCTTAGTTGTTTAGTTAGTTGCGTTTTTGTATTTCTATTTGTCCAAGAGGCACGGAATGCTTTTAGATAATGTGAATGTAGATTCCTCGCTAAACTTTTTAAAATAATGTCTTGTGCATCTATCTGGTCGTTAGTGACGTCGTTATGTATTTGTTTTTTTCCTATGTTAAGCGACATTTAAGTTTTTTGGAATGCGTGGCTTTGAATGCTGTTCGTGAAGCATAAAATTAAGTTAGTGCTTTACTAGTTAACTGAATCACTTTGATGTGTGGAGAATGAATTCTGTGGATTTTTTGTAGGTACAGACTTCCGTAAAAGAGTCGTGCATGGACGTTCTGTAATTAAGGGGCCGTCACACATTGCTAGCTCTTGTCCAGGGCGAGGCTCCCCCCGTCGGAGGTTCGAGTCCTCCCTCGGGCATGAGTGGATGTATTGTTCTTAGCGTAAGTTAGTTTAAGTTAGATTTAATAGTGCGTAAGCCTAGAGACCGATGACCTCGGCAGTTTGGTCCCATAGTCCTTACCACAAATTTCCAAAATTTTCTTGTCCATGGAGGGACGTGCTGGTAAGAATTGTTCGTGATGAGTAGAAATCGTGCCTTAGTCGCACCAAGTGTCTACTGAAATGCAGGGCTATTTATATTAAATGAAGTTTACCGCAGCTAAGACGTGGTCCATGAGTACAAACTCTCTTTGGTGTGGCAGAGTAAAACAACTTTTTTATATAATTTTTGACACAGGTTATTATATAGCATACTTAATCTTGCAATTGTCTGCCCAAACATTCGCTACTACGCTGTGTTATTGTTTCCTGTAATATATAAGCGAAATGAACTCCATCTGTTGACAGAGCGGTGTTGGAGCTATTCACCTATTCATGAAATGAGAGGAAAGAAGTTGATTTGCACTGAACAGTCGTGTTCTCAGGCAGTATAATGGATTAGTGTACAATCCGCTACTTCTTGACTTAATACATCATCTTGAGACACCTGAAACTGCGCTGGATAAGATTTTGTTTCCGACTTTCATCAGGACGAAAGCCGATTATAGACTTAAATTTGTTTAGCGTGAGAAATAGAAGTTCAGATGGTATGTATCTTAAGGTGGCGGCGTTTGGATAGTTTCTAGTGGCTGCACAGCATGTACCGTACAAAACAGTTTTGTTTGAATTTTTAAAATGTTCGGATAGAGTCATACTGTCTGCAAGAAGCAAGTTCTATCAACCAGCAGCAAGAAGAGAACACGAAGTAACAGCAGGCGTATATTATGAATTAGCTAATTCACTTTCCAATAGATCATTCGCACTATGACTACGAAAAAGATATGGCAAAAGCGTAGTTTGAGAACTGATGAGACGATGTAATATTTCAAATATACAATACGAAAAGAGTAAAAAAATTAGAAAAGTAAAATGATGTGGTAGTATATCAACTTCTTCCGTGTACACTAATGAGCAGTTTATTGTAGTTACTGTAAGGGAGAGAGAGAGAGAGAGAGAGGGAGAGAGTGAAGGAGCTCCTGGTGCCTCTGCGCATGATTTTTTTTCATCCGCATCTACATCTACATGGTTACTCTGCAATTCGCACTTAAGTGCCTGGCAGAGGGTTCATCGAACCATTTTCATACTACTTCTCCACCATTCCACTCTCGAATGGCGGGAGGGCAAAAGGAACACGTAAATCTTTCCGTTAGAGCTCTAATTTCTCTTATTTTAATCATTCTTACCCGCGCGTTTAAATCAAAGCAAGATCTAGATAACACATGACAAAGTTCAGACCTTTAGTGAGTACCTTTCCAATGCCATTTTGATTTCTCGTAGGCGCAGCACGGAACCGAGCGTTCGCAACGTATGTCGAGCAAGGCGACTACTTTGACGTCACAATTTCGTAGCGGGATTCTTTATTTCTCGTGACTTGGGTGACGTCACAGCACGTAGTGCCCAGTAGAGTGGCAGTTGCACGCAGGACGCGAGACACCACGGCGCTCCTGTTCTCGACATTCAAATGCAGATCAGAAATTCTAATTACCTGTTGTTTACATTCACAACAAACATCAGCCTCAGGCCTCCCAAGTGATATGGTGAAATTTTGGTTAATATAACTCCAGAAAAAATTATACTCTATTATTTCACTACGACTGTCAGAGTTCAAAAATTTTAGGGTTAAGAGAAGCAGAAAAACACTTTTCGTTAATGATCTTTTGAGTAATGCAGTTTTTTTAATGGAAATGATCTTATAAATGCATGAATTCGCTGGATGTATTGTTATGTCTTGAAGTATGTGCTGTTCTACTTAAGTCACATTTTCTTACATAATTTTCGATATACAGTAGACTTTTCATAGTGTTATATCATGTAGGCTAATTACCGGCTTCTTGCACATCTCTTTTCTCTCAGATTCAATATTTACATAGTAACTGTAGCAATGGTATTTATGCTTGCTGGAGTCTTCAGGTGCTTTTCGGTTTCTAGTGAGAGTGGCGTTCAATAAGTAGTGCCAGACATTTTTTCTCAAAACGTTGTTGGTTTTATTTAGGTCTCCAATACACCATATTATTCTCCACTCGTCTGGCTACAGAACCCCATTTTTCAACATAATCGCAATTCGATGCGACGTCCTTCACCGCCTTACTGAGAGGGTTTGTATTCCCTCGTGGTGCTTACATCTTGATGTATCTATGTCCTCCCCGTCACCCACGTACTGCTTCATTAGGCCAAACAGATGGAAGTCGGAAGGTGCGAGTTCTGAGCCGTAGGTTGGATGAGGAAGAACAGTGTAATGAAGTGTTGTGAGCTCCTCTCGGGTGCACAGACGTGTGTGAGGCGAGAAGGAGACGTTCGTTCGTATTTTTGAGGCGAGAACAGGCTGAAATCGTTTCTTAACTTTTCTGAGCATAGCACAGCTGTGTGCGGCACGCGAGAAATCGGACAGGTTTACGGAACCTTGTTGCGATGACGACAGACGCCTCGCCCAACGACTCACTGTGCTCTTGTTCACTGCCAGGTCTCCATAGATATTCTGCAAGCGTTTATGATTATCTCTGATGTTATGGTTTTCCGCCTATAGAAACGCAGTGACAGGTCTGCGATTGGGACGCACCTCTGCTACAGACGCCACTTCTAAGGTTACGTGTAGTAGCGCCATCTACTGGGACATCATGAAACTATAGGGGCTGACGCGGGAATATCCGATAATGACGCACAACAAATCCCGCGGTTTTTCAACTGAAACAGGCCGAGAAAAAAAGTGTTGCATTACTTGTTGAACGCCCCTCGTATTTTGATTCAATAAACCCCTGAAGATAGACACTGATCATCCAGAACATTATGACCATCGACCTGCAGTCGATATAGACCCGTCCAGGCGATAGCAGTGTAACCTAGGCAGGAATGACTGCTAGTGAGACACATCGACCGTGCATATAGTATTAGTGAGTGTGATAAAATGGATATGCCGTGTGGCTAGGGCCTCCCGTCGGTTAGACCGTTCGCCTGGTGCAAGTCTTTTGAGTGGAGGCCACTTCGGCGATTTGCGTGTCGATGGGGATGAAATGACGGTGATAAACACAACACCCAGTCCCTGAGCGGACAAAATCTGTGACCCAGCAGGGAATCGAACCCGGGCTGTTAGATATGGCATTCCATCGCGCTGATCACTCCGCTAACAGGAGCGGACACTGAGTGTGCTGTACGTGTGTAGGTGGAATGAGGAAAGCACGCGATCTGTCTGACCGAGGGCAGATTATGATGGCCCGGAAGCTTGGTAAAAGCATTTCGGAAAACGCACGACTTTTCGAGTGTTCGAGGAGTGCTGTAGTCAGTGTCTTCAACACGTGGAGAACGTCGTGGGGTTGGGTGGCCATCCCTCATTACACACGTCGGACATTGTAGGCTGGACAGTTTGGCAAAATAGGACTGGCGGAGAACTGTGGCTGAGTGCAAGTGTGTCTGAACACACGACCAACGCACGTGCGGATGATAACACCACGATATCGGCAACTACGACAGAAATGGGCACGTGACCATTGGCACTGGACGTTGGCGCAGTGTCGGAGCGTTGCATGGTCTGATGGATGATGATACCTTCTTCATCATGCTCATAGGAGGAGCGAATCAGTCGTGTTCCGGCAAACAGCTCCTTTATACCTGTACTGCGGATGGGGAAAATATGGAGGCTGCTCCATTATGCCCTGGAGAACATTCGCGTGGATATCCATGGAGCCAGTGGAGCTCGTGCAAGGCGCAAAGACAGCGGAGGAGTATTGTGCACTGGTTGCAGCCCACGTACACATCTTCATGATTATCAGGTTCTCCCAACGGCACTGGCGTTTTTAGCAAGATAATGCGCCATGTCACAAGGACAGGAGTGTAATGAATAAGTTCGAGGAACACAGTGGCGAGTTCCAGTTGACGTGCTGGCCTCCCAACTCGGCAGGACTGAATACGAACGAACACATTTGGGATGTGATTGAACGTGGCGGCAGAGTTCATCGCCCCCTACCGAGAATTTATGAGAATTAGGCTACTTCTGTGTGCAGATATGGTGTCAACTCCCTCCATCGACCTACCACCGCCTCATTGCTTCCGTACCACAACACGTCGCCCCTGTTATCCATGCTAAAGGTGGACATACCGGCTATTAGATGGGTGTTCTTAAGCTATTAAGTGCCATGATTCTTATTTGTGGATTTGTCATTGTAACTGAAATTTTGCAATTCTAATAATACTGGCAGCAAATGCTACAATTTCCTGTTGCTGTCCACACCTTGGTCGAGCGCTTGTATTGAAGTTTCCTCAGTTGTTATTAAACGTCTGAGTTTTAGACTTTTATTTGTGTCAAGAAGCTTCGTTTTTCAGCGTTACAATTGTTGCACATTTTCAAAACAGCGTAACTTAGATTTTTATGTAAATAACTTCCACTATCTGTGTACAGACGTGTTCAGTAACGGTTTGTGAAGTTGTTTATCGATCATTTATTTCAAAGACCTATTTCATTTCTTCGTGACACCTGTCTGACCTTCAATCCCCATTTGGGGCTCATGGCAGTATCCATGTAAAACTTTATGTTGCTTTTATTTGCTCCTCAGGCACAACGAGTCGCTTTAAAGCACTTTATACGATAGGAATTGAAAAAATTGTAAATGACCCGAACTTCCTGGCTTCTTTTGGTGACGATTATAATGTGAATGAGACCTTTGACATTGTCGAGCTCCTTCCAGATCGTGTAGGTGAGATGTCTGACTGTGAAGATCTCGACGAAAATATATTTGAAAATACTGGTCCATCTGATGTGCCAGGCTCCTTGGGAATTCATGCCACTGGAGAAAAGGAAAATGAGGAACTTGCAGGCCAACGAAAGAAGAGTGTGAAAGTTATTATCACTTCTAACTGGACAACAGAAGATGCCACTTACTCTAAAACCTATCCTGATGCAGCAGAAATTGAACAGTGAAAATCCAATTTGGTAGCAGGAAAATCTGCTGTTGAGTGCTTTGACGAATTTTTCGATGAACAGGTATTGAACTTGATTGTCAATGAGAATGTCTGGCATGATGCACAGAACAACAATCACAGCTATGAGTTATCTAGCGGAGGCATAAAAAAGTTAATAGGTATACTACTTTTCACTGGATACCATGCTCTTCCGCAGGAAAAGCTATACTGGAATGAAGATGCGGACTCTGATATAAGATTTGTACGACAGTGTATGAGTCGCAACAGATATCTGGAAATAAAGCGCCACCTTTATTTCAATGATAACACACGTTTGAACAGAATCCCACCTGACGAAAGTAATAACCTTTTTAAAAATCATCCGTTGATTGATTTACTAGATAATAATTTCATGAAATTTCAAGTTTTTCCTACAGCCTGAACATTTATGAGCAAATGATACGATATTATCAACACCAGTACCAAAACAGTTCATTCACGGGAAACCAGTGAGATCTGGATTCAAACAGTGGCCTTGTACTGTTCTCAGAGCGGTTTCTGTTACCATATGTCAGTCTATGAAGGAAAATCGAAGGATACAAGTGATGTTTCAGTTCTGGGACATGGCGGATCAGTTCTGTTGAATATAATTTATTTTCTGCAGACTCCTGAGCTTCACAACATATATTTTGATAACTTTTTCACGAGCTCTCAGGAGTAAGAGTAAGGGCAACTGGAACTGCCCGTATGACCTGAATGAATAACTGTACAATAGAATCTCAGAGCCGGCCGGTGTGCCCGTGCGGTTCTAGGCGCTACAGTCCGGAACCGCGGGACCGCTACGGTCGCAGGTTCTAATCCTGCCTCTGTCATGGATGTGTGTGATGTCCTTAGGTTAGTTAGGTTTGAGTAGTTCTAGGTTCTAGGGGACTGATGACCTCAGAAGTTAAGTCCCATAGTGCTCAGAGCCATTTTGAATCTCAGAACTGCATGAAGAAGAAACGAAGAGGAGCGAATGACTATAGATTTGAGAAGAATACGGAGATAATGGCAGTAATGTGGAAGGATAACAGTTGTGTAAAGCTCTTGTCAAACCGTGAGACAGTGCATCCAGTAAGCCAAGTAAACAGATGGAGCAAAGCTGAGAACAAAGAAGTACAAGTTCCACAGCCAAGAATGGTTTCAGAATATAACAATAATATGGGAGGTGTGGACAAATGGGACTGGAATGTGCAGAACTGTCGTGTGAGAATTCGAGGTAAGAAATGGTACTTCCAGTTGTTCACCAGTGCATTAGATGTCAACGCACACGTCATCTACTGCCTGTCGAATAAGAACATTCCATTGCTTGAATTCCGGAGGACGCTGGCAAGGGCATATCTTGTTCATTCATCTGCTGCTTCTGATCAGAAAAGTGCAGGACGTCCACCATATCCAAAATCATCCCTTTCACGTCATTCAATTGAACTCAGGACTTCTGAAAGCGGATATGTGATTCAACGCACAACAGCAACACAGAAAATGTACAATGCGAAGAAAAATGTGAGGAAACAGTGTTCTGTGTGCAATGTGGGATTACAAATTAATTGTTTTGTTGTCTGGCACAAACAATAAATGTAAAAAGAGGGTGGCATGTTCCATGGTCCACGTTTGGGAATCGATTGAAATAAATCATTTATTTCAAGGCTATTGTATTTTTTCCTCATCTCTATGTCAATCGGACAACACAGATATAAATGTAGGTCGAAGAGAAAGAGGTACTTAATGGGATAATATTCTGGGTGATCAATGTATATAATGCTTTCTTGTTCGCAAACTGGTTGACAGAAGTAATGATTTTTGGTTCTGTTTCGATTGAAACCCCTTGGCAACAGTTTTGTTTTCATTTGGAGTGTGAGAAAATCATTGTAATCAGTGTTGAAGAAAATATTTATTATTATTGCCATTACATTATTATCATTACTAAAACATGGATAACTGTGCGTTTATACGATATCTGGCAACATCCTATTTGTAATATACCAGTTTCAAGGCAAAATTACGAAGCATCTCTTCTTCGCGTCGCATTTATTCAGAGGTGAAGTTCATTGCAGTCCAAACTAGAAGTGCACATTTGCCTGCGCTCTGAGTATTATTATTATTATTATTATTTTATTATTATTATTATTATTACCATTATTAAATTAAGTATTAATATTACGAGCCAACCCGCAATCTTATCCAGTTTTCCCTGCAGAAACATCCATGCCTGATGTTTTTGCGGGCAAATCCTTTCACTTTAGCTTGCTGTTTACTATTATTTTACACTTCTCTCGATTCACGACTCCTTTCCTCATTTTAGAAATAGTTTCAAATTCCTCTGCAATACTCGATTACATTTCACAGTTTAATAATAAATGACAATAAAGTAACAGGCTATACAATAATTATCTTATAAATATGCTGGTTTGATATAATCTGCTGTTTGGTGGGAGCAATATTGTTTTTTTTTTTTTTTCATTCTGCGCATTGAATGTGATGCACTTCCGCATGCAGGCCAAATTAAGGTTTAGTTTTAAGAGGTAACATCTGAGGCACATGTTATGTTTTCAGAACCAGCTACTGAATCCTGAGCTGCTATTCTACATGAAGGAGGCGGCACATGTTACGTTCTCCAACGAAATAAGATATGGGAATGGAGGAAAAGATGTTGTGTAAACAAACGCAGAATGAGAAATACCGTCACATGTTATCTTTCCCAGATAAGTAATTCAACTGCTTTCCAACAATAAAAGTTTATTTATAAACGGAATGGGTTGATATAGGAGATACATTTACTCAAGACTTTACTCAGAATCTGAAAGGTTTAAGTGAAGCTTTTAATCAAAGTAAATATCAGATTAAACATCAAAATGAATTACAAATCTCTCATTTACCAACTCATGACCCTCATCCATGTCAGCGGAAGAGTACGAAACATTTATTCAACTAACATGTGATTCACAACTGGAAGAAACCTTACACTTAATACCATTAGATGAATTATAGTATAATTTAAAATATGAAACTGTTATGTAGGTATTATTATTTGCAAACACATGTGCTATGTATACGAAACCTGATCCCCAGCTTTTGTATTTACAAAAAATAAATACTACAACAGACTTGTCACATGAATTCAGCTTCCCTTTTTTAAGTCTAATTTAAGGGGCGATCAAAACGCTTAAGACCGAAGAACAGACTAACCTCTTCCCTACATGCCGGTGCTTATATACCGTCAAAGTATTCACGCTGGTTTAGATATATGCTGCAGATACGGCCTTAAACTGAAACTCTTTTATGGCCCGTTGCATCTGCGAAAATTAGGAACCTAAGAAACTTTACCACTTCTCTTATTAAAATATTAATTTCAAATTTTCGTTTCTTTAAGTTATTTCAACTTTTACTTATTTTAGGAACTTTTCGGTTCATTTTGCAGTCATGTATTGAAGCACGTAAATATTATATAAGATAACTGTCATAATTTTTCAAAAAAATCCTTTTACAGTACATTGCATCTGAAGTACACTTTATCATGGTCTCCATGCTAAAAGTAGACGTTACAAAGGGTCTAAAGACTTCCGAACCGCAGCCGTGTAATAGACAGCGCTATCCCTGGACGCAAGGACGACAGAGAACCCACGCAATGTTCCCCAGCTTACTGACTGCTACATTAGGTCACTAAGCTTGCCATCAGTTCCCCGTACTGGCCTATCTTCATTAAGCCTAATATGCTAATGACACCTAGACGATCAATAAACAAATGAAAGTCTCCATCCTGACCACTGAAAATATTTTATTTATATGAACACGTGTTTAATGTGCTTCATATTTCAGATAACATATTTGGAAGGTGAACATTAAAAATTTGGTTAATCCTGTACCTGCGACGCTATAACATAATTAGGTAAGTCCACGTAGGTTTAGCGTGCATTCTCTCAGTGATTTAAATTTGATGCTACTTCAGTAATAATTGTTATCAACAAAAATTCTGTTTAATACCTTTCATACATAAATATAAATACAGAATTCCAGTTACGTAAACGAAGGCAAAATAATGAAATTTAGAAACATTTTCTTCTTTGAAGAAGATATTTTCTCCATTTATCAACTATACAATGTTCCTTTATTTTTCAGTTTTCTACTACTGGAGTTCGACATCGGCTAGCAGGACCTAAAACAAAACGGTAAGTGTTCTGCGCTGCCTACAGACTTCATCGATAGTTAGATGGGAAACAAAACACAAAGGACAATCATGTAATCGCCAATATTGTCTTATACGTGGTACGTTTAAGTACTCCTTGGTATTAAGCATTGTACTAATTTTCGCTTGTGTGTTGGTATGCTACCTTCTAACTCTATTCAATACATTTTCCCTTGTACTGGTATGCATATTTTCTGAATGGTAACACGTAGAAAATATGAATTCCCTTATTTATAATCGTAGAGCCAATGATGGCACTTTGCCGAAACGCGTATATTTTGTGTTAAACATGGTGCGATGAGGACGATTATTTTATATCAGTGGTACCTCCTTTGTATACGACCGCCCGGAATGCTAGACCTCTGCAGCCAGTGGACACGACAGCTGTCTGCTCACATATTCCTTCTAGTCCTCCAACTTGTCACTGGAAACGCAGAAGATATGCAACAAGCAGTGGTTTATTTCATTATGTAACTTCTTTTGATAAATCTGGTTTCTGGCTGCCGACACACTATGTCTTTGTCTTTAAAAAACTGATATTTAATTAGTTTTCACAATAAATTTTAAGTCTGAAAATAGTTTTCAATTCGTTTTCACAATAAATGTTAAGTCTAAAAATGGTTTTCAGTAGGTTTTCATAATAAATGTTAAGTCAAGTAACAGAGGGCTTTGGAGACTCAAAAATATGTAACCGTCTTTGATAATTTCACAACTTCTGTCATACTATATATATGTATTAAAATTTTCCCCATTTGAAGGTAGGGTGATGATCTAATCACACCAAAATAAATACATAAAAATTTCAGTGTACATAAAACTCGGAATTTCATAAATACAATCTTGTGTCATTTATTTTCAGTTTTGACTTCCCTGTAACATTTAATAAATTTTGTTTTCAACATGCCTATACTACTATACCAATATATCGTTCTGACTTTAAAAGAGATTATAATCACGATCTTCTGTAAGATTTGGGTTGAACATCCTTATTTTACTTAATTGAAATACATTTGTAATATGCACCATTCACTGGCACACCCGACGCAGTTCGTTTTTCATCGCTTGAGACAACCTGAACCACACTACAACTATTAACGTGTCTCTACCACCTTTTTCACCTCAGGCTTGACTGTGGTGCTGTAGACAATCGGTATCCGCAGTTATCTTGTGTCACACTATGTGACTGTCAACAAGGAGCATGGCAAGCAACATAGACAGGAATTCTGCTCGATGCAGCTCCTTCTATGATCTTGACATGTTGTACTCGTTCCTACAAACACTAACATATTTGGTGATATTGTGGATGTCAGATCAGAAGAGCATGTATAGTCTTGAATAGAAACAGTTGCTCTAGAAAATTACCTGGTTTGTATTTAAGAAATTCTTTAGAAACATGATATTATTCAAACTCCAGCAGATATTTTTCACTGTAGTGCTTTTAATATTGTCACAAATTGCTCCAGGGCGCCTAACGAACCTTGCAGTTAATGTTCATAATTTTCATTCAACTGTCTGGTCTGCTAGGAGGAAAGTTATCACTGAAGTGAAGGTTCCTGAAGTGTAACAGAAGAAGTCAGAATGGCATCTTGTGGCAGAAGGTAGTGTGGTGTCAGCAGTACGTCTCCGCCCGATCCGTGGATAGATAAATACCATTGAACCAGTACAGTTCACCTAATATTACCTGTCTGATACACACGAATTTCCTGATAACTGCAATTATAATAATTTCATCAAGTGCTGTACTAAAACTGTAACGAAATATATTCATTATCTATTTGATACTTATGTCTGAAGTCAAATCAAGAAATTTTGTGTTTTAGTAAATGTGAGGGTTGGTTATGCGCCTGCTTTCTCAGTATCAGCTATTTTATAAGCTTAGCATCTCCATTTCTTTGCTACAGGTCCTAGTTGTAGACTAAATAAGGTCCTGTTGCAACTCAGTCGTTAATTCGGGAATATAACATCGACAATACGAATACTATTTTTGAGGTTAAGTACTATTACTGTCTAGAGAAGGATAATGTACGTTCTGTTGCTCTTCATGTCTAGGTCAGAGCAGCAAATCAGTTTTCCTAACAGCACGCGTTATCAAATGGCTCTGAGCACTATGCGACTTAAGTTCTTAGGTCATCAGTCACCTAGAACTTAGAACTACTTAAACGTAACTAACCTACGGACATCACTCACATCCATGCCCGAGGCAGGATCCGAACCTGCGACCGTAGCGATCGCTCGGCTCCGGACTGTAGTGCCTAGAACCGCACGGCCATTCCGGCCGGCACGCGTTATCAACTGGAGAAAATTCAGTATGCTTACAAACAAGTTATGATGATACTCCCATCACGTGAGACGCAGTAGAACATTGATGACATTTACTGAAAATCAGTTTATTTAATTAAGCTGACTGTAACATTTTGTATTCCACATGACAGACACTCAGACACCCAAAGAACTATCCAAAATTTTCTGCTAAAGCTACCAATACAAATTCACTTAGTTGCTACTCCTACGTGTTACGACAAAAACATCCTAGAAATGTTACAGTAAACCAGTGGTAGCCACCTAACCGCACATAGGCCTAGGTTCTCAGCCATGTGTGCTGCAGAATTACCATGGAACTCTTTACCCATCCTCAGCTACACTCTGCCAGTCTTGAGGAACATGTAGTGGGGCACGTCAAATAGATCACAGCCTAGAGTGAAATTCCGCCAAGAGGGTTTAGCAGACTGTCTCGATTTCGATGTGAACTAACAGGTATTCGCCAATCCCCCACCACAGATCAGGCCACCTCCTGTTGTTGCAAGATACTGACCATATAATATTAATGTTCCAAACCCATGTGAACATCGACCTTCAATAGGAGTCCTTCTTTATAACCTTCTTATTAATTCGTATCACTTACTGCACGTATTAATTGTAATTTTGTCTTTTATATGGATGCTCTGGTCTTCCAAATTCCCTCCTCTCAAGGATAGGTGGGGAGGGGGTGGGGGTCCGTTCTGTAAGGGCTCCTTCAAGGGAAGAAACCAGCACCTCACCGTAGTTGGAATTTGCTGGCCTGGAGTGTGACCGTGCACTCAGAGATAGACCGAGACTGTACTATTCTTGCCAGATTTTTGTCATTTCATTGTATTAGATATGCGTAAATGGGCGAAAACGCTTTCTTTCTGACGATAAAACGTGCTGCTACTGTGTACTATAAAATACAATCAAAAAGATCCCATCTGAGAGCGTTATTATAACGTTATGCAGAGTAGTGCGACTTCGATGCTGGTGTATAAGCACCGACATGTCGGCAAGTGATTAGTGTGGCATTTGTGTCTTTCCTACGTGGGTACGATACATGTAGAAACGCGTAATATGGCGATATTACTACCAAATGTGTCTAAACAGCACCAATATGCTGTTATTCTTATAATGGCTGCCGAAGGACAAACACCGGTGTACATCCATCGGAGAATGAAAACTCAGTATATAGCACCATGTCTGTCGGAAACAATCGTAGTGGAAAAGTGCGACAAGGGGTGCTGGCGGTTGATGACAGCGCACGTTCCCATATCGCAAACGTCGTTAAGCAGAAGTTACTCCATACAAGAGGGGGAAGTCGAGCACCCGCCCAACAGTATTCGTATCTCCTCACACTATCGGCTCCTTAAGGAAGGCTTTGAAGGGTCGACGATTCCTGTCGGACGAGGATGTGCGGCAGGCACTTCTGCACGCAGGAGGAAACGGTGTTTCATCAAATGGGTATCTTCAACCATGTGCGTCAGTGGGATGATTGCCTCAATGCTCACGGCGATTTGGACTCTATGGCATACCGGTTCTGATATGTACAGTCTCCGATCGTGTCTTGTATGTTTACAGACATTTCGCCATTTCATTCAGATTTTTCCAGTTCTGAAGTACTAATCCTAAATCCGATGTACGATGAATAGCGTGGCGACGTACATATATTGTCGTACGTGGTTCAGATTGTTACATCAAGGTTCTATATACGAGTCATACAATTTTCGATACCAAAAAATTAATCTCACTCTCTGCAAATATGAAAACATGCAATTTTCTTTAAGAAGCTGAAATGTTCTCCATCTGCATAGACCATGACATTTTTGTGGTAGTTTACTAATACACAGCGTCGCCGTTTCAGATCCGGTCCTAAAGTCTCGGTGGACAATTGAGAGGAGACTCAATGCAAAGGCTGAATAACAGCTGATCATAGCACGTTGGAGGTGTGGCGGTGGAACTTCAAGTTCCGTGCCACCCTCCGACGGTGGAGGTACAGAGGAGGGGTGCAGCAATGCGCCAGCTCTATGGTCAGATAAAAAAGTGGCTGGACGACAACAGGCCACTACTAGTGACTGTACGAAAACGGACAGAAAAACGTGGTCGTATTGGGCCTATCGCCAGTCATAGGCCGAATCCGAGTCCTCCAGAATGTTGAGCGGAACGGAGTGTCGGTGCCACCGCCGTGGAACTGCGGGTGCCGATGGTTTGCAGTCCTGCGACCGTCTCACGGAGGGCGTCCACTTTACTGTATAGTTGTCGAGCCTTACGGCGAATGGTCGTCTTGAGAAGGGCAGTATTTGTCTCCTCATGCAGAGTGACAATCCTGGTGAGCGTAGGGGGCGTGTAGACTCCACCTGAGAACTTTATTCTGAAGGCGCTGGAGCGTCAGCATCCGGGACATACTAATCGTGGCCCACGCAGAGGAACCATATCTTAGTGAGGGTAGGACAATGGTGTGATATATCCGGAGCTTGGTATCTAAATTCAGCTCTCGACTGGAGAAGAGCGGGTACAAGGCCTTTGTCAACTTTAACCCTTTATGGGTGATGTATTCAGCCTGTCGGTGGAAGAAAAGTTCTAATCCAACCACACCCCGAGATACTTGGTAGCTTGGGTCCACGGGACCTGGACATCGCCGATTGAGAAGTTGTGGCGGAGTATAGTGCGCCGTTTTGTGAAATACGCTGCCGTAGTTTTGGCGGCATTAAGGGCCACCTTATTGCAGTGACACCAGGTGACTGTTGCGTCCAATTGCCTTTGGTGGCGAGCAATGAGTTGATAAGGATTGCGGCCGGTCGTATAAAGTGCCGTGACATCGGCGCATTGCGCCAAATGGCAATGACGGATAACGGGCATGACACAGACATTAAAAAGAATAGGGCACAGCACAGAGCCCTGAGGGTACCCATCGACTTGTGGCGTACACTGGAGCGCTTTCCCCTATGAGCATGGAGGAAGGTCTTCTGGTGAAGGAAATTGTCCACAATCTTAACGAAGATGTCAGGGATGTGCGTTTGTGTCAGCATCTTATACACCAGGTTGTCCTGCCAAATCTTGTCATAAGCATTCTGCATTTCCAAGAAGACCGCTGCAGTCGACATACTGGAATTAAAACCCTTGCTGATGTGGTCCGTCATCAAGAGAACCTGCAGTTCAGTGGACAGGTGGGAGGTAAACCCAAACTGTTCGGGACGGATCGTCCCGGCACTGCCAGAAGCTGGGAAATGCGGTGGAGTATGAGAGACTCCAGGACCTTCGCCATGGTGTTCAAAAGGCTGATGGGCCTGTTGTTGGTAGGGACCGTAGGGTCTTTAGAAGGCTTTGGGATAGCAATAAGCTTTGCCTGTTTCCCCTGCGAAGGGAAAAACTCTTAAGACAACAGTTCAGTGAGTAGGACAAGGGGCTTGCTTACGCGGTAGCCGACGGAGATATTCGTTGACGATACCACCCAGGCCGGGGGCCGAATTACTTCGTTGCCTCCGGAGGATTCGGAGCACTTCCGCTGTGGACGTAACGCTGTATAGACCAAGGCAAAGGAGGAACAATATACTAATACCAATTCTGAAGAGCAGTTAGGAAGACAATAGAAAGATGAGAAGTGCAAGATCCCAAAAACCAACGCACACAAGTATTCCAACTGAATAACCTGATTCTTAAAATTCTGTAGGCAGCGAACGGGTCAGAAGTTCGTTTGAGATGTGCACAGTACGCAGACTGCTATGACATCTGAGCAGCAAGCCGTCCCCGTCCCTACGGATCGAAAGCAGCCATGCGCTGGTGACGAGTAGAAGGCGCGAATGGACACGCCTACAGATCCGTGGGAAATCCGCGGCTAAGGGGGGATGTACATGAAAGCGATTGAAATTGTGAAAAACGTCTTATTGGCTCTTCATTTATTACATGGTATTGATATTTCAATTCTTGATTATAGAGTCTCAATTCCACTCCGAAATGTGATGAAAATAGCAACCGGCAAAAGCTTTTAATGGTTCACGCCTATTTATGGTTCTGTATCTCTTCATACTATTTATTTTTGTGGCATTTTCTTCAAGTTTTATGCAATCACCATGCAATCATCATGTAATACATCAAGAAATCTGTGGAACAGCATCATTGCCACTTTGGTTTATAGTGGCTGTTTACGAAAATTGTGTTTGGATCTATTATTACAAGTTGCAGCATGCCTCGTTCCAGTAAAGTGTAACTACTACATTTTAACAATTTTGGCAGACCACGAACTCTACAGAGGCTGGGACTTGTCCCAGGAGTTTTTAAGCGGTCAATATTTAGGGAAATCGATAACAGGAGAATCGCTGCAGCTGACGTTATTGATAATTAGATTGAAAACAAGATTCAGCAAAGAAGACAAACAAAGAAAAGACTGGTCGAGGATGGAGTATGCGTATGGTTCGCACTAGTTTACCAGCAGAAGGTAAGGCCTACATTAATGCTGACAAATCGTTGATTAGTGTTTCTTACTTACATCTTGTAAAGTTTATGTACCTTCTCCTTACAAATCACTGACGTTAAAATACTTAAATTTGGCATGCAGATAGTCAATACTGAACTCTCTCCGAACAGATCACAAACGCCCAACGGTACCGACCGGCCACCGTGTCATCCTCACCCCATAGGCGTCACTGGATGCGGATATGGAGGGGCATGTGGTCAGCACACCGCTTTCCCGGCCGTATGTCAGTTAACGAGACCAGAGCCGTTACTTCTCAATCAAGTAGTTCCTTTGTTTGCCTCACAAGGGCTGACAGCACCCCGCTTGCCAACAGCGCTCGGCAGACCGGATGGTCACCCATCCAAGTACTAGCCCAGGCCGATAACACTTACTTCGGTGATCTGCGGGGAACCTTTGCTACCATTGCGGCAGGCCGTTGGTAACTAGTCAACAGTGCAGTCAAATATTTAGCGGAAGGAATTTTCATTTACTACATTAGTAAGACATTTATCTAAGACAAAAGCTTAAAATTTGGAGCATTTCTTCACACGTGTCTGGAAAGCTGTAATGACCCCATAAAAGGAAATATCAAAAACCTGTTCCACAGATATTTGTAATAGAGGTATATCAATTTTTTTAGAAATGCGTTAATTTCGATCTGATAGATTTTCCAACTACTGAACATTTGTACTCACCTTGTTAAAAAATTTCCGTCACTTATAATTAGAAATGTAGAACTCCAATAAGTACGAAAACTTATGTGTGTATGCATATAACATTTCTTAACAATTATGCGAGATGTATTTACATTGAGAAATTTCGACTTTTCTTTTCAACGTATTGCCATTTCGCCTACGTCTCTCCTTAGTAAGTCCACAGCAGCACAGGACCGATGCGGCGCTGCGTCTTAACACACAATCAGTGCATTAACTGTCAAAAGAAACCTTTTAAAATAATTCAGAAGTTCGGACATTGGGAACTGAAGCCTGCCCATGGTTGTCTGGCAAAGCAGTTCACCATGCTAGCCGAGCAGAGGACCTCCCACGTCCGTGTCAAACACTTTCACAGACCGTGGCGGCATCGGATGTGTAACAGGTTTTTTGTTGGAGAATGGAGAAGTGGTGCTGTAAGACATTGGACAGATATGCTGTGATGAGTAGTTAGTTACTCATTCATATCGCATCTTTGATATGCTGATAATTTGTAGCTGATTATTAGGCCCTAAGAAGACTGTAGGATACAATACCTGTAGTCATGTGTTGCCTTCAGTTTCAGTGGAGCAGAGGATTTCAGGCAGTTTCCATGATAAATGTCGTCTGTAGAAATGTGTTTAGCTTATAAAATACCTACATTTTTTGTCTAAATTTGTTGCGCTCCTTATCCAGGGCCTTCCGTGTGACAAGGAACTTATTTTCAGTCGCGTTTACTGGCTTGCTGTCTGACGACTTGGTGCTGAGATCTCCGGAGAGGTTGGTTCGAACGGTTTAGCGTGTTACAAGTAGTATATCACTCCATAGAGTCAAACATACGTAGCATGACATTCCACAGTGAAAGAAATGATGTAATACTGGTTTTCTAAAAAATACAAGAAACAAATAAATAAAAAACAACGAAAAATGGTAATTACTCAAAAATATTTTTGCGATCTTAACTTCCAATAATACTTTGCAACTATAAACCTTCGAATTTATTACTACGTGTCATCAATAGTAAAGACCCGGCCTCATGTACTTGAAGCCCTGAATAAGTCTATGGACAGCTTCCCGTCGCAGATAATACGCACTGTTCGGTCTGAAAATAGTTTGTAATGAACTCAGAAACATTGCTAAATAATTCATTTTATTTATCAGATTCAGAAACTGCAATAGTACCTTTCCCCTGGTATCCGTTTCCTCCTTGAGGACATCCATTAATTACGTGAGGTGAAAACAAGGGTGGAGGGGGCGGAAAAATCAAACCTAGTTCTTATTTAAAGAGGAACATGGCATGAAAATATCATGTCAGTGTCTTAATTGAGAGAATATACATTATTACAACAGATAACATTTTGTTTTATAAAATTAATCCCGAGCACGGACAATATTAGAATGCACAGAAATCTTTATGGTCTCCCTGAACTGAACTGAATGCTTTCCTAGTGCGCTTGCCCGGGATTCCCCGATATGAAACAAGTGCCGCACAAGTGACAGTAATTCAGGGAGTTTACTGCTGCGCCGGTCGAAATCCCTGCGCAGTGCTTGTCAGTCACTGAGTCATTCGTGATAATCTGCAACGCATATAAAACCGATGTTATTGTGTTCAATACGAATTTGTATCTACAGTTTTACAGCGCACATGTTAAGCGGCGCTCCGACAAGTCCAAACACATGTACGAGTAAGAAGTTAATCCTTTGTGGAAGGAAGCTAAGCTGAAGGTAGCATATTTTGCACCCTACATGATGCTAAATCAGTACTAATACACCGAGATAGCCATTTAACAAAACGAGATAATTGGCCCACCGGTAGGAAAGAATGTTCACAGAAAAGGAAGTTTTGTGTGTCATGTCAAACTAACGACATGACCGCAGAGGCTGGAACACGGCCAGAACTCCAAAGGAAGGTGTTTATGTCATGTCAAACAAACGAGATGGCAACAGAGGCTAAAACACGGCCGGACCCCTTTGTCGGGTAGCACTTCAGACCACCAAAGACGTTGGGAGAGGCTGGGCCATCACAACAAGAAGTGAGAAGGAGCTATATTCGAAAGAGAGAAAGACGATTTCGCGCCACAGTGGAAAATTTGCGGAAGACTGTGACGGGATTGGCGCAGAGCGCGTAGATATACATACTAAAAGTTTGGCGGGAGAATTCTGTGTCGTGGTTGGGTATAAACGCGCACGGATACATGGAAGTCTGAGTTGTGATTGACTACCAACGCGCACGGATCCATGCGGCGAAGAACGGCCAAGTTTACAAAAAAATCTGACTGAGGACTCTGGGGTCGGCACTGGACCGGAACAGTCGCGGTGTCTGGGTGCCCTGCTTGGAGTGCGTGGAGAGAAGTAGGTTGGAGAAATTACCGGCATTGAGTCCAGTGGCTACTCTCCAAGTCTGAATAGTGTAGAGCATACGACTCCACACACGTAGCATTATCTGTTCCTCTGAGAAGACAAACATTTGTACTAACTTGGGATGTTCATATGCAATCTGAAGTTTACCTTTGCTGCCGCGCACTTGAGTCGACCAACTACTCTTGGCATATGTGCAAGTAGCTTGAGTATTGACTCGTGACTGACTCCGCAGTTGAACACTTACGTACAGGAGTTTACGGACGCAAATCACGTCCACCTTTGAGATTAAAGCCAAGCTCGATCACGGGAAAGACGGCATCACGACGCTGGCTGGGCAGACCGTCGAATCATCACGGAGAATTACGATGATATTATCAATCATCAGCCAAAGTAGGACACTGTAATTCTAAATGAGTTCGTATTCTAGTAGCTTTTTGACTGGCGCTCTCTGAGTCTGTGTCCTTTCAGGCTGAACTTCACTAGAGTCAGTGGCGGGTTCATTGTTGACCTAAGGAGTTAGGAAAAAAATTCAAATGGCTCTCAGCACTATGGGACTTAACTTCTGAGGTCATCAGTCCCCTAGAACTTAGAACTACTTAAACCTAACTAACCTAAGGACCTCACACACATCCATGCCCGAGGCAGGATTCGAACCTGCGACAGTAGCGGTGACGCGGTTCCAAACTGAAGCGCTTAGAACCGCACGGCCACACCGGCCGGCAGTTTTGTGCCAAAATTAGGCAAGTTAGGTCAGCGGGTGTATTGCATTGTCATGTTACGTTAGAAATATTGCTCATCCTGTTTTATGAATAAATTTTAATTTGGTATCATATGCTAACCACCGCATTATTGATTTTGTAGCTAGCAATCAACATATTTTTGGTTTTATTGATTGGCGACTCCATGGAGTGTCCTGTGCACCACGACCATATAATGGGTATACTTGGAAGGAGAGACAGCATTGGTCGTATTTTTTGTTTTATTAAACGCAAAATCGATTTTAGGTCACTTAGTGACCATCTTCAATGCTGTAATATATAATTTAAATTGGTAGGCACTGGTGACACAAGCTTACAGCGATCACATAAACACATTTATGTGATCGCTGTAATCTTGTGTCACCAGTGCCTACCAATTTAAATTATATATTACAGCACTGAAGATGGTCACTAAGTGACCGAAAATCGATTTAGCGTTTAATAAAACAAAAAATACGACCTATACTGTCTCTCCTTCCAAGTATATTTTTGGTTAATAATTAGAGTGTAATGATAATTTCGATGCAAACAATACTGGGGGCATAGCCGCGCTTTTAGACAGAGCCAACGCAGCTGGCAACTCAAGGTTGACTAAGACTACCAGTAGATATTTTTCAATATATCGATATTGTACAATAAAACCCCCCGTACGTTGCATAGTTAACTGAGGAGAATTCTCTTAGTTATCTGTAAACTGAAGGTGGAGGAGCGGAAGGGACAGGAAAAGGTAGGGGCTATTGAAGTCAGCTACATCATGACGAGTCCAAAAGAACAGACACCATACATTCATATAATTAATTCACCTCGATGGGCAAGAATCCACCTTCTTCAGTGCGGATACTCTTTAACTTCCGACCTCCTGTGGGAATCTTAGATTAGCGAGCACAGACGACATGGACTGGGACTGCAGACACGCGGCGCTCGGTGAGTGTGTGGGCCGGCCGTGAGGCATGCCCAGATAGTCCAAGCAGTTGCGTCGAATACTGTCTTCCAGGTGGCGCAGTGGTTAACACAACTGCCTAGTGAGTGGAAGACACCGGGTTCGAATTCCAGTCCAGCACATATTTTCACTCGGTCTCAATGATTCCATGTACAGTCCCGATGCAGCTGACATCAATAATCACTTCCCTTTCCTTTCCCTTCTCCCCTTCCACCTTCAAGTCACATATAGTGTATCACAGCTGCAGATTCCGCGAGGTATCTGACATTTCGGTCATATCTGAAAAAAACAGACACCACGGATTCATATAATTCTCTTAGTGGTCATATACATCAAGAAATTGAAGAGCTACGTAATCATATGGTTCAAAAGAAGGTACAAAAATTTTGTCTTTCATCTGAATAGTAAATAAAGGTTCAGAGACATTTAATGCATATAATGCATCAATAACAGATCATTTTTTTAGGGATACGTCAAAACGGTTAATACTACTTTCCTGACGCATTTTGTTCATCTGTTTCTATCTCTCCGTCCGAACACGACTCAGCGTCAGCGTGTTTAATACAGTATTCTTAATCAAAGGTCAAAAATACTTTTTGATACAGATTTTATTTAGAATCTGTCGTTTAATAACTGATGCTCTTAACGGATATGCAGCCGGGTTTCATCTTCCTGATGACACGATATTTCGACGGTCTATCTTCAGGTGAGATTTAAAGCGCGAAATCACACCGGAACTGAGGTAACATCAGATACGGCGGCTCCGCTATACCCAGGGGGCAGGACGCTGCGCGTACGAGAGAAGCGAAAAGGGCGGCCCTCTTGCAGCTGAGAAACTAACAAAAGCGCCGACCGCAAATTAAGATGTAGCTGGGCGAAAAACAGACAGTTGTTGTTTTATATCTATTAAAATATGATCCTGCATCCTGCTTAAAGGTAAAATTCTATCTGTAGTAGTAGTGTAATTGGATAATCTTGTTTCGATGCTTTGCTTAAGTAAACAGTCCCAATATCGGGAAGCCGGAGCAATAATTTGCGCTACAGTCTGCAACCGCGCGACCGCTACGGCCGCAGGTTCGAATCCTGCCCCGGGCATGGATGTGTGTCATGTACTTAGGTTAGTTAGGTATAAGTAGTTCGAAGTTCTAGGGGACTGATGACCTTAGAAGTTAAGTCCGATAGTGCTCAGAGCCATTTGATTTGAATAATTTGTGTCTCTTTAAATGACATATTATGCCCTTCATTGAGACAGTGTTCTTCGACGGCCGATTTTTCACGCTGGAGCAAACGTGTGTAATGTTGATGTTCCACATATCATGTTCGTCATGAGCCGCTCGTATAGTCTGTCCAGTATAAGTCTTCATGTAGTGACACTTAATTTTATATGCTACAGGCTTTCTCCACCCGGAACCACCTTTGACAGATCCAAGAATGGTTGTAGTTTTGGCCAAAGGCGAAAGGACACTTTTAATATCGTATTTTATGAGCATTCTTGAAATTTTCGAGAAGATACTACCTACAAAGGGCAAAAAATCGAGTGACTTAGGAGTATCCATTGGCGATGCACATCGTGGTCCAAATTAAAAAGCACAATTGATTTGATGATCAGTATATCCATTTCGTCTGAGAAGGTAGCGCAGTTCCTTCTTCAGATTATCAGAATCCGAAATAGCAGAAGCTGTCTTGACCACAATGCGTAAAACTCCTATGCGTTGATGTGGTGTATGACAACCAATAGCATGGAGCTAGCGGTCCGTGTGCATAGGTTTACGGTCTACACTGTGTTCTAAAACATCTAAAAAAGGTACTTTTCCATCTTTTTCAATTAACATCAAAAATTGATGCGTGGATGAAGGCAATGAACATGATATAAAACTCGATGAAGAGGTTCCATTCCATGTGGCCAAACAATAAAAATTTCATCCACATGTCTCAAGAAACGTGTGAATTTAATTGAAGTAGTCCTGAGTACAGCATGTTCAAAAGCCTCGACCGGCTGCATCTTAACCTGTGATTCGTCGCTTTTGTTAGTCTCTACCGCCGGCGGCGCCGCAGTTCTTCGCTTAGTAAAGGGCCGCACTTTCGCTTCCCGCGCACGTGCAGCGGCTTGTTCCCGGGGCATAATGGAGCCCCAGTGTGTGATGTTACCTCTGTTCCGGCTTAATTGTGCACATCCAATCACACCTGAAGATGACAGCCAGTTGGACCGTCTAAATGTCGTGTCGTCAGGACTATGAAATCCGGCTTCATATCCGTGAAGAGCATCAACATTTATTACGCCAGCAAAATCCACGTAATGGATTAATCACTGTTTAAAATAAATAAAAAATTGGCATATTTACACGACTACGTGGTGAACCTCACGTGAGGGGAGAGGCATCGCACCAAATCTCACGTAGCCTCACCGAGGGTGCAGGATGCACCAAATTTAAAAAAATAAACCTTACATAATTATGGGTGTCTGCTGGTAGAATTGTGGGAGTTGGAATTCTCATCGGCTGCTGCCCGTTCTGGTCGCTTTGACCTCTTTGGTCCAGGTGGCAGCTGGGAGCAGTGGAGTGGAGCGCGAGGTGTGAGGGTGTCGGGCTAAGCGGCTTTGTGACGTCACATCCGGCCCCTTCAGAGCTCTCTGCGGCCTTCCAGGACAGCTACCGTGCGCTCGCGCCCCGCTTACTGCAGGCCACATCACCACAGCTTTCCGCACAAATACACGTTTCCGTATAAAGTGAAGTCATTTCTGCATTCGCGATTGGAATGACCGGTCCGCATAGACGCTGATATCTCTACCTACTTGTGGGACACAAATACCTAATGATTCACGAAATCAAAAATCCACTACCAAACAGAGCTCGACGGGCTACTCCCGCAACGACCATCAACAATGTTAACAGTAACAGGTGCATCAAAGCAGGTTTATTCCATCCGAGAGTGTTGCCAACAATCTTACACCCCCTCTATCGTTCTAAGTGTCAGCAACACGACCACACAACTCCTGAATGTAGCCAGCAGGGGACGCGTGGCAGAAATGGCAGAATAGGGCTGACGCGCGGCTCCTCGCTCCATTCGCAGAATTCTCCGTCAGTTGCTCTGGTGACCACGCAGCATTGAACCGAAGCTGTAAAACACTTCGAGAGGCAAACCTACAACAGATAAACAAGAGTGTCCAAAGTGTATGGCGTCCGTTGGACTGTTTAGGATCCTCCTATCATGCTGCAGTCCGATCTCTGGTGATCTACAGAGAAGAGAAGCACCCCGTATGATGAAGAAGATTAATTTAAATGAAATGAAAATGCAGCACAAACAGAAACGCTTTACTGCAACGATAATTGATAGGTATGAGCCAGTTAAGGATGGGTAGCACAAAACGCACATAGATATACTAATGAGAGGGCCATATAACAGAGAGAAGTGGGCATTATAACAGTCTAGTATCGAAACATCTACGTATGAGATATCCAATGATATAACTGAATGACCATTTGATAACTGGACATGGGATCATAACTGTGATACCTGACTTTGGTTCTGATAGGTGGGCGCGATAGAAGCACAGTTACGAGGACATTTGTAGAATGCTACCAGTGAGTGCAAGAATGGTTAGTTGATTACGGAAATAAGACGGCAAAATTGGTACAAACACCAGTAAGCACATCCAAATGCACAATGAGACCAACTAGCTGGCCGAGAAATGTTAAAACAGCACAGCTGACTACTGAATGGAGTAAACTAAGTTCGTGACCCTATTGCTTCGGTGATTGCAGCGCTGGTTCATCTTATTAAAGTCGTAGCATAAGTGCGAAAGGCCGTGGCGGATGGAGACTCTAAGTTTAGGTCCCTGTCTGCAGTCAACGAAGTGGAGACATCGTTCTCAACTACGGCAGGGCTCGTCTTATCTGTCTTCTGTAGTCTTCCGTATCGACCTGATTCTCTGTTATATTCTAGCAGCAAGCCATTCCCTTCTGTCGAATAGCAGATAATGTTGTCTGTCTTAACGTTCCGAGGCGTAGCTGTAGCTGTTAGAGCAAGAACCTCGACAGTTTCTGCCAGAAGCAGACATTGTGAGTTCAATCCAGTAGAATTTTAGTAATAATGGTAAACAAACTCCTGCTCTTTCGGATATCATTATTAATAGCTGATAGTGTTGTGGCGTCAGGAAGAAGCCAGGAGACTTCTCTCATTCCATGATACGATTTGGAAATTAATAAAGAGGAGTTCTCACACATAGAAGCCCACGAAAAACTCGCTCTTTCTGATGAAAATAACGCTATAAACCAATTGAAACGCTTGTTTTAGAAATTTAAGCAGAACGTTATCCTACCGCATGGTCCCTTAGGTAACGGCTGTTCTCGCGATAGGTTTTGGAAACCGAAACCTGGCTAGATTATCTTTCTAAAGGGTTTCTCTTTTTTGGGTGACATTTGTCCCGTCCACAGCCTCTAGTATGGGGCTGAGGAAGTGATTTCCGGCTCTGTTACCTGTGCTGAATCCATTTTTATGGTCCATCCTGTTCCTATTAACAGAACTGTTATCTTTTGCTAGCCAGCTCATAGGCTCTCAATACTGGAAAGAAAGCAGTAAACAGGACAGCCGCTGGTGGTGCTGGATATGGCTTCCAGTTACAAAGTATTGTAAGAGGACGACTATATTGATCAAAGGGATGAGCATATAATACTCTCAAATACTGTATACTGCATGGTAATTTAAGAGAGAGCCTGCCAGATAATAAATGCCGAGGCGACAGACCTGCAAAAACTAATGCAGGTGCCCCAACTTCACGAAGTCCTTTGCCTCGGTGGTTAAGACAACCGGTAGCTAAAGTCGACTTGTCCACTCAGGGAACATTAACAAAGGGAATATAACTACAGGGGTAGCAGCCGAGCAACCGCGGCTTCCTGTCCAGTAACAAGCAGATCATTCGCATTAAGTGCCAAGCCCATAAAAAGCAAGCTATACCACAACAAAGAATACCACGAAGTACAACAAACACTATAGCAACACTAATATCACCACCATCATCGCCATTAAACCAGAAACTTCAAACGAATAATCAGATACACAAAAGAGCAAGTCAGAAATTATTAGACCGTATCGAACTCATATTGGCTGATGAGTCTGAAGATAACCATCCTTGGAGATAAAAGTGTATGAAGTCTTGAATATGGGCTGTTTTCTCTGTTATTAAGAATATGATTAAAAGGAGAAAAGCCGTCCGCTGCCTTCTGTAGGGAATGACACAGCGGAGTCACGCCCGGAATTTTGGAAAGTTATCGCACAATGGAGAACGCTAGCACAGAAGAAACAGGTAGTGTAGAACGATACGGATACCAGCAGTGATCCAACATAAGCAATCAGGACCAGACAACTGATCTAAATGAATTGTCCCATTATGTAACCGAAACATAGATTTGGTAGTGACTCGAGGATATTCAATATCGACTGAACTACCTATAACGCAAATTTCATAGGCAATGAACTAACAGGAATACAATTAACGGCTACTGTAGTGAGACGTACGATGGGAGCTTGGCACATGGTAGTTCCCTCGTGGACCTTACAACCACCTACAGTCAGTTCCACAAAATTTATGACATGATCACGTAATCTGCATACACACATTAGAATTCATAGAACAGATATAACCTAAAGGATTGCGGGAGGGAACACATGATCGTGGTCACGCACAATCAGACGAGACGAGATTTATACACGCTGACTTCATAGTGCAACTTAAAATCGAACTACAGGAAAGGTACTGTAAAATGAGGCAAAAGAAAAGGGGTGAACAAAAACGGTAGTTCCAAGAAAGTTCGAAGCTATCGCGTCAGCAGACAAATGTGAATATCATTCGGAGATTGATTTGTCTAAGTTGGTAGTGAACCAATCTCACGAGGAAATTATAAATTTCGAAGTTCGTGACACTGTCAGTTAATATTTTGTCTACTGTATGACAAATATCGGATGTTTTACTGACTTTGCTAACATCGAACTTTATTTGTAAGTACGAATGTAAATTGTGCTGCCTTAATTTAAGTAGGTCGTAAGCAAATCTGCCAACCAAAAGTTCCGTTTTTAAGTATACTTTCATCTCACTTGTATTCCGGCTAATTCAAAATGTAGACTTGTATTTTGGGAGTTTTGGAGTGAATAGACACAGTAATCGTCAGTATTTCTTCAAGAAATGACCAAGAATTTAATGGTAATAGAGGACCACCTGGCATTGTTCTCAAACCAGGAGATAGTGTTGTCCTTAAAGTACACAGAAAAAGTCAGCAGTCACTTATATTCTAGTCATGTAAAATTCATTATTCAGAAGCTAATGTTGGTTTATGTTTCTTTGGAAAAAAGTCTGATTAAACACGTTTATTTTGACAGATGAAGAGTCATTTTTTTAATCAAGGAGACACTGTTGGAATACTTTTCTTTTTGCAACCTGTCGGTACGGGATCAAGGTGGCAGCAACGTTGGTTGTGACGGTGGAATGAGCGGTGGATCAGCCAGCACAGGGAACGTCGCACGTTGAGACACCAGGTTTAAAGGCTGATCAGCATTCTCAGCCACTTCCGGGACATCAGAGAGCTGTTGGAAAGTGCAGTGTCTTGGTAACCGGCTGTAAACTTGGGCAGCAGCTACGCTTCAAATGCTAATCTGTGCTGTTCCGATGTGCCGTTTGCTATTTCGTCAGTGAACGTCGCCCTGTGGGAAACGTGTCGCGACGTGGCGTTTGAACCTTTGCTTGTGCTTTCGGTTTGAATACCTGAAGGAATCCTGCGTCACCCGTGGTGCTGGGTTCGCCACCGTCAATCACTTCTGATAATCGGCCTTAAGGGCTGCCTGTGGATTACGACCTGCTGGGACCTGAAAGACGGCTGTATGATTAAAGCATCCATTTTCTAGCAGTATCTGTTATTTGAGACTGCTGTTAGTTTTGTCATAGATTCTCAGAAATGACGGAGAGCATATAGTTCCACGAGTGCTGAACTTATTATGTGATCTGGCTGTCTCTGTGGTCGCCGTTAACTCTATCCCCCCTACTGCCTTCCTCTCCCAAACTGAAAACTTACCAGAAGCACAGTAGCGTCAGTGAACCAGTTATATTAAGATAGCTACTAAGTGATTTCCTTCAGATAGTTTGTTATTAGTCTTACTGTATCTGTGGAACTGCTAGGATGAGCTGGGTCATGATAAGTGTGGGCCCTGTTTAAATGACAAAGCCTTATGGAATTTAGGAAATTCCAGCATCAATGTAGGCCCGAGGTAACACATTCAAACAGATCTTAATGAAAATAATAAACTTAATCTTATTTATTAAAAGTTTCAGCTTATTTATTAAAAGTTTCGATTGCTGGCAGTGTAAGCTATCTGCTAGCTTACATTCAAACAGATCTTAATGAAAATAATAAGCTTAATCTTATTTATTAAAAGTTTCAGCTTATTTATTAAAAGTTTCGATTGCTGGCAGTGTAAGCTATCTGCTAGCTTACAGTCAAACAGATCTTAATGAAAATAATAAGCTTAATCTTATTTATTAAAAGTTTCGATTGCTGGCAGTGTAAGCTAGTGTGTATGTGTGTGTTCATTATAACCGATCTTGATGGATGTTTCACTTAGCTTGAAAGATGGCTGTCCAAGGACAAGTTCGTTTTTCTTGTATGTCAGTGGTAAACTCAGTTATGTGCTGCAAGTTTGGTTATCCAGTGTTCCGTAGCCGATTTGGAATACACATGGTGTGAATATTTATTTTGTGTATTAACCAGCTTAATCTCCTGCTTATCAAAGAATAATCTCTGGAAGAACGTATGTGCGGGTGCATGTAATACAAGTCGACCTGTGGGGAAAACGGAGACTTTCTCGTGCTTTCTGGTAGTGTGGTTCCAACCTTGCTAGACTTCACCAGTGAAGCTTAGCGAACGGTTATTTTCGAATCAAAGCGTTCTTGTTTTGTTTCTCTCGATAGTTTTTCTCTGGTAATGAGATCTACCCACGCTCCCTTCGGTCTTCATGGCGCTCGCCGTTGGCTCGCCTTTTAGAACGTTTGCCACAGATGGTTCCCAACGAATTAGTGTTACCCGCTACCCTGGGTCACCGGACCATTGGTTACCCAGCCACACTTCCTTAAAACAACGGGTCCTTAGAGCAACAGCAACTGGTTAGTGTCTTGGGAAGCTCGGTTTCAGACGGGACGCCGACGTAGTAAGCATGGTTATACTTCGGTACGTGCTTGGTACATTTTGCGCTTAGACTCGTTAGTTATTGGGTAGTGTTTTCCATTTCAGATCGTGGAGTTTCTTTGAGCAATTGTTGCGAGTGGTCTGTATTTCGATTCTGCCACTGTTCACATGAATACGGACCATTTCGCCATGAGCACTGGCACTTCACTACTAGAGAATCACATCGCGTTTGTTTGAAAGCAGTGCTTCCCCCAGATTGAGGGCGCGACGGTACAGATCACTATTAATTCCTTTGTACTGGCGAGTTGGAGAATTCGACTCGTTAAGAACCTAGTTGAAGTTTACGCTAGTTCGGTTCGGGTTGGATCCTTCAGCGATTAGCGAGTAATCTCGAAGTGATTTGCTTGTTTCGATCCCGTTATTTGAATTCTGTTCCTGTACTACTGGAGTAGAGATTTTGCGCAGTTCGACCGCCACGTGCGCACAACGTGTAGATGCCGCTCGTTTAGAGGCCCTTTTAAAGAGTGAGACAAGTAGTATGTTGCGGCATCAACTCCAGTCTACACACACATTACAATTGTCACGAAAATCATGCAATTAATGGAAAAAATGACCGGCTGCGAGTAGGAATCAAGCATTGATCGATCCATGCAAACTTAATTACGTACAAGGTGTTTCAAAATTCATGTTACACACTTCTAGAGATTGCAGAGGGGACTTAGTAGACCGAGTCTTACATAGAACCCCCCTTACGGAAACGTCCTCCAACGACGCTACAAAGTTATAGAGGCCGGCGCCTCTAAATGTATGTCTTACAGCACGGGTGTGCAACCTGCGGCCCGCGAGTCGGATCCGGCACACGGTTGGTTTCAGGCTGGCCTGAGGAAGAAATTTATGGACGAGAGAGCGAGGTGCTCGCATTGTGCTGTGTCCGGGATGCACTTTCGGATGTTCACCATTCTGCTGTTCACATCTTTCCAGTTTGGCGTCTGTGTAACACAGCCGATATATGCTAAGTCCAAGTGATATAAAATTTTAAACATTTTAAAATGAACAAAGAAATGACGGTTAATTTATTTAATGTTACAGGGACAAGCCATGTCTATGTGATCAGTGTTCAAAAGTATTTTCAGACAAATATTTAAAAATGCCTGCTAATAGCGTTTGTGTATATTAACACACTATATTTCATACACTCTAATGACCAGTGCATTCCTATCGATTGGGATTGCCTGCCTCATTGTCGAATTTTGTTTTTCATTTGTTTTATGTATTGATATTTGTTGTTGTTGATGTTGTGATCTCCATGCTAGTCTATACTGTGCAACCCTCTTCATCTCCTAGTAACTACTGCAACCGACATCCTTTTGAATCTGCTTAGTGTATTAATCTCTTGGTCTCCCTCTACGATTTTTACCCTCCACACTTACCTCCAGTATTAAATTGTTGATCTCTTGATGCCTCAGAACACGTCTCACCAACCGATTCCTTCTTTTAGTCAAGTTGTGCCACAAATTCCTCTTCTCCCAATTCTGTTCAGTATCTCCTCATTAGTTACGCGATCTACCCACTTAATCTTCAGCATTCTTCTGAAGCACCACATTTCGAAAGCTTCTCTTCTCTTCTTGTCTTAACTGCTTATCGTCCATTTTTCACATCCATACGTGGTTACACGCCATAGAAATACTTTCAGAAAAGAATACCTGGAACTTAAACCTATACTTGATGTTGACAAATTTCTCTTCTTCAGAAACGCTTTCCTTGCTGTCACAAATCTATATTTTATATCCTCTCTACTTCTACCATCCTTAATTATTTTGCTACCCAAATAGCACAAATCTAATACTCTAAGGGGAGTTAGAACGGAATTTTTTTTTCACATTTTCGGATTTTTATCTCAGTACAAAGTTTGCAATTTTCTGAATAAAATGATATATATATATATATGGGATGGCCATTAGAAATAATACTGAGGATTTGTTGAAAATGTAAGAGGCACATGGAATACCTCCTTCTACTGACTTTTAACTGATGAAAAACCAATACACCACCATTGTCTTCCTGGATCTGATTGGCTCAAATGGTTCAAATAGCTCTAAGCACTATGGGACTTAACATCTGAGATCATCAGACCCCAAGAACTTAGAACTACTGAAACCTAACTAAGTACATCACACACATCCATGCCCGAGGCAGGATTCGAACCTGCGACCGTAGCGGTCGCGCGATTCCAGACTGAAGCGCCTAGAACCGCTCGGACGGCGTGCCTGGACCTGATTCACGGTGCAATTATCGCAACGCCCAGTTCTCAAACAGTTCATACAGCAATAAACATTCCATCCCAGCATCAGTCATGGATATCATAAAATCTATTCACAGAGACCTGGCAAATCCTGAATTACTGAAGAAGTGTCTGCACGGTCAGTCAAAACCCAATCAGTCGTTCAATAATCTTATATGGACTCGTTTACCAAAAACTGTTTTGTTGGAATAAAACACTAAAGTAGGGGTGGGGGGGGTGGGGGGGCAGTGATGCTGTTACTGCTTTTAATGATGACGACCTTGGCAGGGTGGAAGTCTACAGCATGAGAGTACTTAAAGGGATGGACAAGGTTCACATAGATAAAGCAGAGCATGCAGCACAGTTGCCTACTAAGGAGTCCAGAAAGAAGGAAAGAAGAAAAGACTTGGAAAAACGTCAAGAGGATGATACACAGTATGGTTCAGCGTGCCTCTCAGTGACTAAAAATAAAAAAACTACGCATATATTAAGTGAGTTACAGTCTTTTGAAGCTTTAGAAGCCGTTCCTGAAAATTTACGTTTTCTGTTGCATTTTTCCCTAAGTCCCAGAAACCACTTCGAGTAGAGTATTCAAATTTTCAGGGAGTAATAACATGCATATTCTGAGTCTACTGAACGAAAAGAAGAACATAATGGTATATATAAGTAAAATTATTTAGGTTAACATTCAAAAAACGTACACAGAATTTTAACGTATGATTAAGAAATTGTGTTTTCGAAAACAGTGGCTGAAATGTAATTATTGTAGTGCAGTAGACTCAGAAAATACAGTTTAACGTCCTGTGAAAGTTTCATGTCAGTGGCTACAGTCGTTTCTGAAATACAGGGAAGGCAAGTCACTAAATTTAACATTGTTGGGATAGGGTGTTCCAATTCCGATTAAATGTCTCATTTCCTAATCTAATTCTGTCAGCATCGTCTGATTTAATTCGACTACATTCCATTATCCTCGTTTTGTCTTTGTTGATGTTCATCTTACAGCCTCTTTTCAAGACCCTGCCGTTCTATTCAACAGTTCTTCCTAATCCTATGCTGTCTCTGACAGAACGTCATTGGAAAATCTTAAGGCTTTTATTTCTTCTCCCTGCATTTTAAATCCTACTCCAAATTTTTCTTTGGTTTCCTTTTCTGCTTGTTCACTGTACAGAATGAATAACTCTTGGGATAGGCTACAACCCTGTCTCACGTTTCACTCCGTTCTCAAACACTACTTCCCTTTCGTTCCCCTCGACTCTTATAACTGTCGTCTGGTTTCTGCAAAAATTGTAAATGGACTTTCGTTCCATATATTTTATCCCAACCACCTTCAGAATTTGAAAGAAAGTATTCAAGTCAACATTGTCAAAGGCGTTCTCTAAATCTACAAATGCTATAGCCGTAGCTTGCCTTTCCTTAACCTAGCTTCTAAGATAAGTCGTAGAGTCAGTATTGTCTCACGTGTTCCTACATTTCTACGGAATCCAAACTGATCTTCCCCGAAGTTGGCTTCTATGAGCTTTTCCATTCGTCTTTAAAGAATTCGTGTTACTAATTTGCAGCCGTGACTTATTAAACTGAAGGTTCGGTATTTTTCACACCTGTCAGCGTCTGCATCCTTTCCAATTGGAATTATTAATTCTTCTTGAAGTCTGGGGGTATTTCGCCGGTATTAACATTTGTAAATTATTTTTATCCATTGTGCTCAGCTGTTGAAATGGAAGGTAGTTTATAATGCATTAGCAGCAACCAGTTTCTTTTAAAGGCGCTAGTTTTGAATGATGACATCTCAAGATGCCTAGCATCGCAGCTTCAGATATTTATATTATGTACATGACGTGACAATCATTTCTTTACTAACGGCGTAGCAGAATTTTGCAACGAAAGTTTTTAAGATCGGTATTGTAAAATGTAGTAAGTAAGAAACAATGTTGACAACTCGCAGATAAAGGTAAACATTTGAAGATGCGAACATAAAATGGATGTTCCGTCGGAAACGCGTGTTTTGAGGCATAATTTGGTGCATTTCATGTCGGCAAATAGGTGGCATTTATATTGATGTATTACCCCATAAATATTAACGTCACGGGTACTATAGTTTTGACTTTATGCGCTACGAGCACTATTGTCGGGTCGCTTGAAGAATCGGCCCGCGAGCTTAAGTAAGTCTGTGAATCAGGCCCGCACGTCGTCGAAGGGTGCCCATACTTGGTCTACATGGTGAGTAACGTAATACGTAATACCCCTTTTATTTTGTGAACGGTTACACATACCGAAACGCAGCTCGGAAAATGTCTGAGTATCGAGGGGCACGTATCTTATTGTTTGGTTAAGGATTTTAGCGTTGGTGTCAAGCAAGTGCGTTCTTTTAAATAGAACTGTATGCTTTTTATAACCGCATTTGAGAGCTCTTGAGGAGACAATTACAGTGATATAGCTTTTGCTGATGTTGACGTTGTAATCTGTCGTAACAGAATTCGAGAGGTGTCCTAGAATTTGAGAGCACAGTGGCCGGAATCGCAATAGCGGTGTAAACATCGCCAAGCAGATCTCTCGTGCCACCCTGTGGCACAATGTCAACATGTTTGCTTGTTTATTTGTCTCCACTGCAGGCCGCAATTTTTTGCTTAAACATTCGTTGCGTGCAGACACGAACACCACTGAGGAGAAGTTGTATATACTGTTTTTGTATGATGGATGAAAAGGAAATGCCGTAGAAACAGTACAGCGGTCAATTCAGATCACCAACGTCCGACGTGCCAGGCAGTTCCACGAATCATTAAGACGCTACTTCAGACTGGCTGCTTGAACGTCAAAACGAGAATAAGAAAGAAGACCGCAACTTGCATAGAACACGAAGAAGCTGATCTGGCTACGTGGCTAGTGAATGCCCCAAGTGATAGCAGACATATTGCCAAGGAATACGGAATCAGCAAATGAAGCAACGTTTACTATCCACACTAATGTAAATTTGCACAACATACACTACTGGGCAGGCGAAAATCCACACTGGCTTCGTCAGGTGCAACATCAACGGCCGTGAAGTATAATCTTATGGAGCGGCACCATAGAAAATCACGTTGTGGGACCTTAATTCATCTCAGACGTTCTAAATGGACATTCGTACGCATACTTTCTGACGAACATTCCGCCGGTTCTTATAGAAGAGATAATTGTCTTCTCAAGAGCTATCGGACTGAAATTATAAAAAGTAAATGTTTTGTGTGAAATGTGTTCAAATGTGTGTGAAATCTTATGGAACTTAGGTTAAATAGTGTGTAAGCTTAGGGACAGATGACCTTAGCAGTTAAATCTTATAGAACTTAACTGCTAAGGTCATCTGTCCCTAAGCTTACACACTACTTAACCTAAATTATCCCAAGGACAAACACACACATTCATGCCCGAGGGAGGACTCGAACCTCCGTCGGGACCTGCCGCACAGTCCATGACTGCAGCGCCGTAGACCGCTCGGCTAATCCCGCGCGGCAAAAAGTAAATGGTTTCGTTTAAAAAAACATACTCGCTTCAGTATCTCCGTTGACACCAGCGCTAGAAACGTAAACCAAACAAACAGATCGTGTCCCTCGACGCTCTAACATTTCCTGAAAACCGCGTTTCGATATGTGTCACCGTTCACGTAATAAAATGGATGTTACATGTTAGGTGACCCACCCTGTATGCGGATTCTTTGATGATGTTGCAAACTTTTAAGGATGATGGAGGAGGATGTATGTATCAATTTGAGGTACGGGTCCCTGATTCGGAAACTGACACGAAAGTTATAAGCGAAAATCATTGTGATAACTCTGACGGTAGAACACATGTACCAGTACTGTTGCTGCTACGAGTGTAGGGTATGCAACTATCAGAGGTTGTAGTATGAACCAAAACAAGAAAAAAGTCTGGTAAACATGGACTCTAAAATGCATACCTGAGCAGCTATGACCATTTGTTCATTTCGCTACTGTGACACACATCTCGTCTACTAAATTGTAAAACATCATGCATATAGACAGTTCATCCATTCCGGGAATCAAAAAATCTCGACCATTTTTGCCTGTTATCATAACTGATACTGGCAAGATAGTGGTCCCAGGGATTCCAAGATTTTAAAGGGTGCTTTAACATCAGTAGTGCAAACGTGACATTAAGTCATGCAAGAGGCAGGCGACCTTTACTATATTAATCCATTGAGGCTGACTCTGTCGCGATGGTAAATATCAGACGTCAGGCAAGGAATGACTATTATTAATACGACGCATTTCAAAATTTATCCATCATCAGATATCGAGGAACGATTACTGCACGTAAATATATCGTTCCAAGTTGTATGTGAAACAAACATGCGCAAACTACACACATTTTCATTCTCCGATGGATGACTACCGTTGTTTGTTCTTTGGCAGTCAAGAAAAGAGTAACAGTACGATGGTCCTGTTTGAACTAACGTCGCCATAGTTCACGTGTCCGCATTTACCATACGCTCGCCGAAAACACCCGAAGCCACAATATCCCCTTCCCTACATGTCGCAACAGAATCGCACTAGGCCGGCCGAAGAGGCCGTGCGGTTAAAGGCGCTCCAGTCTGGAACAGCGAGACCGCTACGGTCGCAGGTTCGAATCCTGCCTCGGGCATGGATGTTTGTGATGTCCTTAGGTTAGTTAGGTTTAACTAGTTCTAAGTTCTAGGGGACTAATGACCTCAGCAGTTGAGTCCCATAGTGCTCAGAGCCATTTTTTTTAGAATCGCACTACGTTGCATATATGCTACAGCAACGCACTCAAATAGAAACTGTTTGATCGTCCCTTACAGTGAGTCTGTATTTAATTTCTTCTGCCGTATTACAAACAGAACAACAGCCTTGCTCTCAGAGATTCCTGCCCACTTATATATAAAATGCTTCTAGAAAGAGTAGTAACCGTACAGTCTGATCTGCAGATGGCGGACTTCGTTTTCAGTTCTTAATATTCGGTGAGGCTCCTTTACCTATATTTGATTCTGTTGTGGCTATTACAGCTATTATATCTGAAGGCATAGTACCACAAAGCAGTGAAGTGATTTATCCGCAGGTCTTGGGCAGCAAACGGTACATGTCAGCTACAGTCCTATAAAGCTCTTGCGTGATTCCACTGGGATTACGGATACGTGGTTTACAGAGGAGTGGAACCACCATGGCTATCAACTATAGACGCTGTTCACCATAGGTGAGTATTACGGCCACAGCTGCCTACACGACGAGTTTTATACCTGAGCTCTGAACTGAGACATGTGAGCATCCACTTGCTGTCTGTTAGAAGCTCCTCATGGTGCATCAGGCATACAGGACCTTCACTGTTCCAAAACCACTGGCACACCATACTTCTGCTTACTCTAACAAGGAAACAGTTTCCGTAAATCGGAGCCATTGCCAACCTGGCTAATGAAGAGGTTCAGAATAATTTTCGATTTAGTGAGCTACAGGACATATCAGACTCCTGCATTAATTTTTTATTTTATGTTTAAAGGACTTACACGTAAATGTGCACCGTTGCAGTATAACTGTCTTTGCACGTGGGCCTAAGCAGATGTATAGTTTTGTTCGCTCTGTTTTTCCCTTGTACCCTATAATCATTTACTAAACTGCGTTTGACATAGATTTAGATGCAATCTTGAAGGTACTGGAACAGACTGGGCGTACTCATGTTGAGAAATTCCTTGTCTTCTACCATTCACCAACTGCCTCCACATCTATAAAATGTGTGTATCCAAACGGCAAAGATGCATTAAACATCCAGAACTAAATTCTCCTGTGTCATGCTGCTTGGTGCCAGGACTCAAGGAAATACAGAGAATTGGTAAATGTTGTAGTAAGCAAAGGTGGTACAATGTGCTCTCCCTTAGGTGTTATATCCGCGCTATTGGCGCACAAGATAATTCTTAGGTGGAAAGAGGACAGGCTGTCAAAGCCAACAAGATGAAGTTGGTAAAAGCAACTACTCTGCCATGTTATACCTCCTTCCAGGCACTGAGTGGAGGTGAGCGCATTCTCACTCGAGTAGATTCGGCGGACTCATATGACCCGATGCTTCCTGCCACACGAATTCGTCGCTTGAATGTATCGTGCTTAAGGCATACAAATTTCAGAACGCCACATTTTAATTGGATATAGTGCGTCGGCATGCCAAAAAGTAATACCTCTGAATTTTTGATGTGAAATCTCTTAAAGCTTTTAAAATGAAACATACATTAACATTCTCCATCTTCAGTCTGCATTCTACAGATTTTCAGCCGCCGTGGCATCTCACATGATGGTGTGTAGCGTAACTACATCGGTGCATGAGATACAGAGTACTGTAATCGAGTTTCGGATTCGAAGAGTCCGTCCACACTTGGAGCATATTCCCCTTCACCATGTCAATGCCAAACCGCACACGAGCGCTTTGATATCTGCAACAATGCGACGCCTTCAGTTCACTATCATCGATCATCTGTCATAGAATTCCGACTTGCCCCCTCCCGATTTTCATTTGTTTCCAAAACTTAAAGAACAGCTTCAAGGACCTCACTTTGATAGTAATGAAGCGGTGCAAGCATAAACAAAGCCAGGCATTTGTAGAGACGGTATCAACAAACCGGACGCTCGTTGGAAGAAATTCGTTCGTTGCCGGGGTAACAGTATTGAGAAATAAATATGTAGGTATAAAGAATACAGATACACCATGCTTATAAAATTTGCTTTATTTAGAAGCCTTTAGGATCTATAGATATGATATAGTTCAATTTTCCTTGTAATATTAGAGTCGAATCTTCATCTATAAAAATCACAGAAGCTGAAGAAATGAATTAAAATTGGTGCTGTGGCCGGGATTCAAAACCACGCCTCTTTACTTATTCTGCAGGTGTGCTAGCCATTATGCTAGCACAGCACTGTTGCTAACAGACTTTCACAGACTAGCCGAATCCCAGTGCTGGGGTGGTATTCAAATACTGGAGAGCGTCGGCAATAGCGACGCACTAAGAAGGGGAAAATAAGCTGAAGATGTGATTTGAAGTTTGTATTATGGAGGGTATGGGACTTGGTAGTCCATGCAGTTGTTAGCTAGAATGCCGTGATGGTGTAATGGCCAGCATACATGCACAGTAAGCATGAAGATCTGCATTCAAGTTTTGGTTGTGCGTAAATAGCGTTCAGAAGCTGAAAATACCCTTTAGCACACTCTTAGCCATATCAGCGCACTTTCTATGATGTGTAGTTTATGTCCACCACAAAAATTTAAAAATGCAGATTTCCTTTATTGTTGTTGAATTTTACTCTCAACATACTTTATAAAGAGAAACTGATGTGTAAGTAAGGTACTGAATCTGGAAATACTGAATACGACATTCCCTGGGAAACCATCTACTACTGAGACTTACAATTCTGAAGTAAGTTTAAATGAAAAATTTAGAAGACATATTTAATCTTAAAGATGAAGTCATTAGAAACGATAAATATTTTTTTCAAAATTTAAAAAAATAGCTGACTAGATTAAAAAATTTAGAAAATCTGGGCATAAAATACCTCCTTGGTATTGCGAGGTTTAAAAAAGCTCTTTGGATTTTGGATACTCTTTTTTAATATTTAGTTGCAACATACGCATTACAGTTATTCACTTCATCGTAATTACTACCAAAATATGGAAATACACACTTTTCAATACCGCAAATAATATTAATACTATCTCAGCGCCCACTGCTTCGGTCGTGTAGACTATACTGCCTGCACGGATTTCTTTTATGTTTTTCTTTAATCTGAGTTTTTATGTTGTTCACGAATTGCACCACTTTCTAAATTTCTCACCCTAATCAGGGGCATAGGATCTTGGCCTTTTCCGAATGCGCTTCTGACCAAAGAGAGATTCTGGTAGCTGGAGTCCAAGATTCTTGTTAACCATATCTTTTGCGTTCTCCTCCTGACACTGTCGTGTACTAATACATATTTCCTTATATCTAAACGAGAAGTAAGCTTCTAGTTTTCATAGATTTAGCTCTAAAAAATTTTAACGAAATATTTTCTTCAAAATGTTCATCCCCTATTTCACACTCTTAGTGGTTTCCCAAGAACAGTAAAACAAGTTCTTTTATTTTCTACGGGGAAAATAAAAACAAATTTTCAGAGATTTATTTTAAAAACTTTTTCATAATGAAACACTTCCATAAAAACGTTCATCCCCTATTTCGCACCCAAAGGGACTGAATTTCCAAAAACCGTCAATCACTGTTCATTTTTAACTGAGAAGTCAAGTACCTATGTTCATGGGTATAGTTTCAAAAATGCCTTAGTACTACGTCACTAATGATTTATTTTCAGGAAAACTTACTCTATTTATCCCCTTATTGACAAAATTTTCCCAAAATGCTGAAACGTACGTTTATTTATTTCTAACTGAGGAACCAAATACCAATTTCGTAGAACCAGCTTCTAAATTGCCTTAATAGCGAAATGTTTTTAAAAAATTTCCATCCAGTATTCCACCTCCTTTGGTGGGAGGGGGGGGATCCCGAAAAGTCGCTTCGACACTTGCAGAATAAGAGAAACATTCCGTCCAAATTTGTGGTTTTATCCTCAGCTGTTTGGACTGGGCCATGATGACTAAATCAGTCACGAAACTGCGTTTATATAGGGTGGTCCGTTTATAGTGACCGGGCAAAATATCTCACGAAATAAGCATCAAACGAAACTCGTCTAACTTGAAGGTGGAAACCAGATGTCGCTATGGTTGGCCCGCTAGCCGGCGCTGCCATAGGTCAAACGGATGTCAACTGTGTTTTTTTTAAATAGGAACGCCAATTTTTATTAAATATTCGTGTAGTACGTAAAGAAATATGAATGTTTTAGTTGGACCACTTTTTTCGCTTTGTGATAGATGGCGCTGTAATAGTCACAAATGTAAAAGTTCGTGGTATCACGTAACATTCCGCCAATGCGGACGGTATTTGCTTAGTGATACATTACCCGTGTTAAAATGGACCGTTTATCAATTGCGGAAAAGGTCGATATCGTGTTGATGTGTGGCCTATTGTGATCAAAATGCCCAACGGGCGTGTGCTATGTATTCTGCTCGGTATACTGGACGACATCATCCAAGTGTTCGGAACGCTCGCCGGATAGTTACGTTATTTAAGGAAACAGGAAGCGTTCAGCCACATGTGAAACGTCAACAACGACCTGCAACGAATGATGATGCTCAAGTAGGTGTTTTAGCTGCTGTCGCGGCTAATTCGCACATCAGTAGCAGGCAAATTGCGCGACAATCGATTGCACCCGTACCATGTTCCATATTTATATGCACCAGGAATTGCATGGCGACGACTTTGAACGTCGTGTACAGTTCTGCCACTGGGTAAAAGAGAAATTACGGGACGATGACAGATTTTCTTGCAGGCGTTCTATTTAGCGACGGAGCGTCATTCACCAACAGCGGTAACGTAAACCGGCACAATATGCACTATCGGGCAACGGAAAATCCACGATGTCAGCGACAAGTGGAACATCAGCGACCTTGGCGGGTTAATGTATGGTGCGGCATTATGGGAGGAAGGATAATTGGCCCCCATTATATCGGTGGTGCAATGTATGCTGATTTCGTACGTAATGTTCTACCGATGTTACTACAAGATGTTTCACTGCATGACAGAATGGCGATGTACTTCCACCATGATGGATGTCCGACACATAGCTCGCGTGCGGTTGAAGCGGTATTGAATAGCGTATTTCATGGCAGGTGGATTGGTCGTCGAAGCACCATACCATCGCCCGCACGTTCACCGGATCTGATGTCTCCGGATTTCTTTCTGTGGGGAAAGTTGAAGGATATTTGCCATCGCGATCCACCGACAACGCCTAACAACATGCACCAGCGCATTGTCAATGCATGTGCGAATATTACAGAAGGCGAACTACTCGCTGTTGAGAGGAATGTCGTTACACGTACTGCCAAATGCATTGAGGTTGACGGACTTCATTTTGCGCATTTATTGCATTAATGTGGTATTTACAGGTAATCACGCTGTAACAGCATGCGTTCTCATATATATATATATATATATATATATATATATATATATATGCATATTGCAAAACTAAATGTAGTGATAATTAAGAGGCATTGTAGTGTAGTGCAAACCTATATTCCGACTGATGAGCACAATAATGTATAACCCGACTAAGCAGTCATAACGTCGTAAACAGAACGTAAGTCTTGTCAGTACCGTGTAACTGGTGGAGGACTCGTGCTGTTGTGGATGTATCGCCTGGAATGCAGTGTTACAGACACGTTGTACCGTAACGTACCGTAGCATGGCATGGCATGGCGTGTTCGGCGCGGCGTGGTGATGCTGACTGACGGAAAGATCGGGGCGTCTGCAGGCCTGGATACCCACAGCGGACGGCTGCACATCTGCACAGTTGCTGAATATTCAGCAGGGCCGGCAGCTGGTGCGCCTGTAGCTCGGCACCACGTGTTCGCGACCACAACACGCCGCCGCCTCGGTGGACAGCATGGGGACGTTGACCCGGCGGAAACACATCTGCATCCATACTCTCCGAACCACTGCGAAGTACGTGACAGGCACCACTCTGTCACCTACTCCCTCTCCACAGCAGTGCTCCCATTGTATTACACTGACGCCCTAAATGCCACTATAAACGCTGTAATTGGTACGATATTGAACCTCGCCTTCACAGTCACTTCTGAAGCGGTACGTTTGAGCTGTAATATTGAAAAGGCGTCACAGATAAGAACTCGTCTGGAATACTGAAGTAAGATAAGAGAGAGAATCAGACCCGACATTAGCCAAAGAGGAAGAAGTAAAAGAATCCAATTACCGCTAACGGTCTCACGTTAAGTGATGTGTGACGTCTGGACATTAATAAATGGTTTCTTAGCAATTCTCTGTCAGTAAACCTTGGGAAAACATACTATATGCAGTTCAGAACTTGTAGAAGGTTCCTGCCGGAACATGTCCAAAATATGACAGGCAGACGGAAGAAGGTGACAGCATTAAATCTTGTGATTTCAGCTTAATGATAAATTCAACTGGGAGGAACGTACGACAGAACTGCTGACGCGCTTAAACGAATCTCTATTTACTATGCGAATGTTGGGCCGCGCGGGATTAGCCGAGCGGTCTCAGGTGCTGCAGTCATGGACTGTGCGGCTGGTCCCGGCGGAGGTCCCAGTCCTCCCTTGGGCACGGATGTGTGTTTTTGTCCTTAGGATAATTTAGGTTAAGTAGTGTGTAAGCTTAGGGACTGATGAGCTTAGCAGTTAAGTCCCATAAGATTTCACGCACATTTGCGAATGTTGTCATACATAGATGATATAATAATAAAGAAGCTAGCGTAGTATGCTTACCCTCATTCTATCATACGGGAATATTTTCTGCGGCAACTCATCAAGCCAAGCTAAGGTTTTCCGAGTCCAAGAGCGTGCTATAGGATTTATTTATGGTGTGAACTCAATAACGTCCTGCAGAGGGCTGTTCAACGAACTGCGGATAATAACTACTGCTTCCCAATATATTTATTCTTTAGCTAAATTTTTCATTAAAATATATCTATTTTTCAAACCAACAGCTCAGTTCATTGAATCAATACTATAAATAATAGTTTTCACAACGTTTTAAAGTCACTTACGCTAGTTAAGAAGGGTGTCAACTGAACCGGACAGTTGGCAGTTAAGGAAAAGGGGAAGGCTCGAGCCCACAAATAAACTGGTTATTATTTAATTCAAATAACAATTTATTTATAAGTTGGTATTTAACTTAAAATCAAAGTAATAAATACTGCAAGTTAAATCTTTAGGCCACGTTTAAAAAAAAGTAACATGATTCTGATAGTAAAATAATAATAGTAGTAGTAGTAGCAGCAGCAGTAATAATTGATGTGTCGGCAGCTGGGCCAACACCTTGTAGATCGAGATGGCTGAAAATGCACGCTAGACCAACGCAGACGGGCGTGAAGTACTGGAACAGGCTACGTAATTAATGCTATGAAGAAAAGTACGTAGCTGGATTAATACTTATCTTTAATCAATCATTGTGGTACATCGCTCTTGACTATACACAGGAGACTTTAATTACAATCACTGTAAGGCTAATGGCGCCTTGCTAGTTCGTAGCCATTAACTTAGCTGAAGGCTATTCTGTCTCTCGGCTAATGAGAGAGAAAGGCTTCGTACATCTAGTCGCTAGCTAGGTCGTCCGTACAACTGGGGCGAGTGCTTGTTCGTATCACGAGACCTGCCTTGTGGTGGCGCTAGGTCTGCGATCACACAGTGGCGACACGCGGGTCCGACATGTACTAAATGGACCGCGGCCGATTTAATCTACCACCTAGCAAGTGTGGTGTCTGGCAGTGACACCACAATAATAATATGAATAAGCTCAGGTGAAATTTGCAGTTTATATCTTAAGGCCATAGTTTGGAGAAATATCACTAGAAGGTTACTCTTCTCAGACTACTTTAGTCAAACGAAGACACACTAAATATTCATTTTGTGTGGATGCAAGAGGTGCCTTCAGATGATTATTTTTAAACAAACAGTCTGATGGCGTATCTGGCAAAGCAGATGAACCATGCTGCAAACAGCGTGAAGCGGCAGTCCACACAATCCGATGATTTACGGTGTGACGAAATAACGATCGAAAGGCTACAAAGTTGCCCCTTTTCACAGGCGAAGACCCGCACAGGCTGGCGGACGCGACGCCCCACAAACCACTCGTCCAACAGCCAATTTCTTATATCGCACGGATGCGGCTTCGCAGACCAGCTCTCACTTAGGAACCCGATGTCACAAACAACTCGGCTCTAACCGTGAAACTCCTCTGTCTCAGACCAGCTGACTCCCCACCTAGAGATACACCGCACAGCCAGCACTTCCTCCTAGGCCGACTTCGACCAAGGATGCTCACTGCAGAAATAGTAAATCGATAGCAAATTCGAGCAAGTGTCTCCAAACAAGACGCAAGTGAAATACAATGTGGCGCCACGGCTCATCAGCTATTCAGCAAAACACATTTTCAATAACATTCCAGCAGCCATAATAAGATTAAACACTAAATGCGCTAGGATAGGAACACATGCTTCAGCACTTTGTACTGTGTACAATAGAGCAAAAGTTCAGAGACGATGAATGTAGGCATCACCATGTCATAAAGCATCGTGTGTGAGGCAATAATTTGTGGACAATATCATTCTTGAAACGGACTGGTCTGCACAGTGTACCGACCTGAACCCAACGGAACACCCATCTGATGAATAAAAACGTCGATTTCGCGACACAACCAACATCTAACATCACAAACTTCCCTGCATTCAGCGTTTCTGGAAAAATGTGCTGCCAGTCCTCCACAGATATTCATACACCTAACAGAAAGCGTCCGCAGGTGAACTCGCGCCATCATACAGCCGACAGGTGGACACAGCACATCTCATACTAATGCCACCAGTCGCTGTCTGGATACTCATGATCAGAAAGTGTAGACTGTCCGTCCGTTATCTCGGAACGCACTACTTTGTGGCAGATCTCATGCTCAGACTCCTCGGCTTCTCTCTGTCCAGCCTTTCCTATCATTCTGAGGCACTCACTTGCATTTACATTCAGTTTATATCACTCTGTTGTATTATTCTTCTTGAGATCGCCTTTCTCTTGTAGCAGTTGGCTGTAATTAAACTGACGGTGTTACTAGTGTAGCAGTGTCGGCTCTATATATAGCAGGACGCTGAAATTTCATGGGTATTTCATTATCAGTGCGCTGGCGGAGTATGCTGGAAACACTAATAGTTAGATTTCCTGCCAGCAGGTGATAATATGACGCTGTCTGCAGTCATAACGTGAAATGTTTCTTGTTTTGACGCCAGAATGCTGTTTGTCGCTTGGTGACACATGTTAATTTCTCTCGTGAAGTAACTCTTGATGTAGTATGTTAAGAAAATTTAAGTTTCCCTAAGGAAACGCGCAAGCTATTAGGAAGAAAGGCCATCCACTGCTGGTAAGTTGTTTTGTCAGAACGGCAGCAGCAGCAGCGCTGCATTGTGGGAATACTGCCGACACAAACACCTGTCAAGAGGCTCCAAATCAATAAAAAGGTCTAAAGAATATGATCAAGAAATTTGAAGAATAGGTGAATTAGGTGGTGCAGCAGGGAGAGGTAGGGGGCCTATTCTCACGGCAGTTGTTGATGAGGTTTCTGTAGCTATAACCGATCGTGCAGCACGTCCTCAAATTCTGAAGCTACTGCTGGAGCTGTGTCATGGGAATTGTCTCTCCCCTCTTCAACGGTTCAAAATATTTTACAGTGCATTTTACACTGGTACCACTACACGATTAAGAATGTGCAACATCTGAAGCCTCATGATAGGCACAAGCCGTGATTTTGTTGTTCGTTTTTTGGTACGCATGGAAATGAAGTATTCTTTGGATGGACGCGACTCGTTTTACTCTGCACGGTGCAGTGAATGCGCAGAACTGTGGCATATGGGCTTCTACTACGCAACGTATTTTGCAGCAACATCCAATGCACTCAGATTATGTGACTGTTGTGGTTCCACAACCTTATTCACTGTCGGTCAGTTTTTCCTCGAGGAGATGACACCTTGCGGACCCATTAGGTGTACATTATAAGAACCATCTTGTGCAAAACGTCATTCCACCTTTGCAACAACGGAACTGTGTCCACACCACTATTTTCAAATAAGGTGGGGCGACACGACATGTCGATTGCCAAGTAAAAGATTTGCTTCGAGAAACCTTAGGTTACTACAGCCTTATCTCTAGGCAATTTCGCCATGTGTGCCCTTACAGCTCCCCAGACCTAACTCCGTGTCACTTCTGGTTGGGTGGATATCTGAAAGATCGTGTCTGTCAAGATGTATCCAGACTCTTCCTGATATGAAGGATAGTATACAACAACATATCGCTCAGATTGCACTGGATATGCTGTGAACAACTGTCGACCGTGCCATGTTAGGAATGCAGTAGGTTGCTGAGTCTGGAGACCGCACAGAACACATGTTGTAACTTGTGACCATATTATAAAAAACGTGCCAGAACCACCTTTTAAAATGTGTTTGATCATTCCTCCCCTTTTCCTACACTCACAGAACATTTTGACTGCTTACAGTTCCATATTTTCTATTGGTCTCAGAAAGTGAAACTGTTACTTTTTCAGTATACTTCGCAAGCAAAGAACATAGCTACGATGCTTCAGCGTCCTGCGATGTATACAGTCTGTACTGCAGCACTCGGAAAACTGCCAGTTTAATTATGGGCACCCAGTATGACACGTGAGCTTCGAAAAACAGCGATCATATTCCATCTCTCTTTGTTGTTGGCTTCCTTTAGTTAGTTTTCTTCCGCACTGTTTCATTGAGGTATTTGAAACAGTCCACTTTATCAAACTCTGTTGTTAGTCGAAGAGGCACTGTTTGAATGTGAGGTTATGTGCTTTGGTTTCTCACAAGAAACTGAAACTGGAGGCCAGCTTTTCCACTTTGTTCCTCCACTTTGTTTTTCTCTTCCACAGGTGAATCTGTGTATTTTGGTAATATCGCCAAGTCTTCGATGAATGCAATGTAGCTTATTCTAGTGCGTCTGTTTGGGTTTACTTGATAATTTCCATTGTTTTTAGATCCACTCCAAATTCTGTCAATATTGTAAACAGTTCATCTCGGTTGACCGAATCATAACCTTCCTCAAAGTTGCATACTTCACACTATGTGGACGGGGAGGGGGTGCATAGTTAATTTTGTCACCCAGTTTAAAATCGCACAAATGAAGGGTAAATGGCCGTTCCTGATCGCTGTTGGCGTCACACTGGTGGCGACGGTTATGAGGGTCAACGACAAGGGGGCGTGGGATTGGGTCGCAGCGAGCGGGATTAAGCAGTTCGTCACATAATTACGTTCTTCTCTGAAGTGGAGTGAAAGGACAACATACTTGCAAACAATCAGTGACGTTCGGTTACATGCTATTTATACGTACACTTGTTTCTTAATTATGAAATTTTTTCTCAGCAACAAATTAACAACAGGGCAACACCGTTTCCAAACCACAAAAAACACTATGAGAATAACAAACAAAAAATAGCAATCGAACTGATTATAAAGATCTGTTCAAAGAGGTGGGGATTCAGCCAACAACACGTGAGTATATTCGTCATTTAGTTACAAAATTACATTGATAATTACTGCAAAAACAGTTCTGCCCATGGACGTGGAACAAGATCTAGACAGAACGTATATTTACCAAGAAAGAATAAACACAAAACTCGAAAACGGCATTTTGTACCATAAAAGAAAACTGTATAATAATTTGGCTAACTAGGTTAAAGGACAAGTAAGACAAATAAGACGATCTTATATAAAAGGGCAGTAAAATACTCGTAGCACCCCTTAAGAAACGTATTCTATACATTGAAGGATTACATACGTAACACATAGCAGGCATTGGGTAAAAAAATGTCACGCAAGTAAATAATAATTATGACAATTATAATAAGACTTTTCACATGAAACGTTCACACTATGTTTCTTCTTACTTTCCTTTCTGGGAAATCATACTACTACAGCTACTCAATGTGCGTAGGGGCATCAGAAACTAAGTTACGCGTGTCACCCCACACCAAGGCCATTGTGTAGCAAGAGTACAATATCTGGTTTTTCTGCAAAGAAAGTTCTGCTGCGATACGGATAACCGGTGCACCACAGTGATCGATTGGAATTGCGTGACGACTCGAAGTGTATTCCAAAGCTGAAGTACGCGGGCAGTACGATTCTCGCGGGCAAAACGTCTACATTGCACACAGATTCATTATGAAATTCTGGTAGCTTATGGATGAAATGCAATGCAGCATCCAGCCGTGTTGAGATGGTTCTAACAATTTATCGAAGGCCGCACAGACGTGGTTGATGCTGCTAGCAAACTCCGGATCTTGCACCATAAGATGTCGATCGTTTCTTCTAGCTGAGAAAATAACTGTGGGAAGAGAAATTTTCTAGCAATGAGGACGTTCACACAGGAATTTGCGACTGTTACAATGTTACGACTTCGGTTTACAGAGACTTAACGATTGTGTCGTGCATCTCTGTCACTCTCAATGTATTGCAGCATTTAATAATACTTTCTTAGCGTGCCACAATAATGTCTCACTTACAGTTTGAAGTCCTCACATGTAATACTATCACCTTATTCTGTTTCAGGACTCAGTATTTCACTCATTGTACTAGAATGCTGACACATTTCTTCATCCTAGCAACAGGGAAGTCACGGTACGCAAAATGGAAACCTAACATTGTCGCAATGGTCCTGATGTCAGCAAATAGTGCGTGTTGCCTTACATTGCGAAACAGCGCGTGAATAGTGTGGTGTGTGGTGTTTGCAGTGACTGGTAGTGCGAAATAAATCAGCAGTATAGCATTAGACTTTAACTTTATGAAGTAATTTCTTTGCACACAATAATGCGGTCTATGCATAAACCGATTGAGGTACCACTGTTTTAAACGGACTGGTATCCTATCCGGCCATCCTAATTTAGGTTTCCTGCGGTTTCCGTATATGTCTTCATGCAAATGGAGTATTTGTTTCTACTACAAGCCACGGCGGACTATCTGTCCCTTCCTTGACACACTAAACCTGTAAGTATGTAACTGCAAGTAATTATGAATTACGTTACTTTGCTGTTTTTAAACTATAATACCTTGAATTGTCAAAAATAATTGTAAAAGTGGTCTACGGAAGAATGATACTACTGCTTCTATTGCTATAAACACTATGCCTTCACGTGCTCAGTATCTATCGCGCAATAATGTGACGTCAGTATACTGTGGGAAAGCGCGAGGCCAAGAATGACACAACATTATTGCGCAGTATTTATGACAACTACACGTCAGATAGAACTCTGCCTTTGTAGAAAACATGTCAGCGCGCGGCGATGTAGAATTTGGCATGTACTGCGAGAGAGTTGCATACGTTCCACATCACAAACAGAAATTATGTAGAACGGACGGAGTAAGTCTGAAAAGTTTCCAGTGAACATTACAATGGAGCAGGGGGTAATTCATTGCAATACAGATTCGTAAATTTATAACCTTATCACAATGATCTGGAAAACTGAAACGCTGCCTGAAGATTGGAAAACTGCAATAATTTGTCCCATACACAAGAAAGGAAACAGAATGGAATGTGGAAATTTCAGAGGAATCGGTTTGCTGAACATAACATACAAAATCCTGTCAATGACGATTCTGGAAAAACTTTGACCTTATGCGGAGAACATTATTCAATATTACCAGGTTGGATTTCGAACAAACCGCTCCACAAATGATAATTTGTTTACTATACGACAGATCTTTGAGAAATACTGGGAATTTAACAAAAACATCCACTGTCTCTTCATTGCCTTCCAGCGAGCCTACGACAGCATCCACAGAAGTAGCCTCTACAACACCTTACAAGAATTTAGTATACCCAGTAAAATCATTAGGATGATTGCAACTGTGCATGAATGGCTCCCAGGCAGCAGTGAAGTTCAGAGGATCCATATCCTCCACCTTTCCTATTAAATCAGGCTTACGACGCTCTTTCGTGTGTCCTCTTCAACTTTGCATTAGACAAAGTGGTTCGGGAGAGTAATTTACATCTATACAATGGTCTCCGATTCGAACACAGTGAAATAAAACTCCTACCTTGTGCAGATGATACAGTGTTGTTGAGTGAGATTAAAGAACAACTGAAAGACATGTACAGATCTCTCAGGCAGAGTGCCGGAAAATCGGGCTTTTGATTAACCAAGAGAAAACCGAATATATGGAAATAGGTCGAGTCATAAAACCAAATCCTTACTTTGAAATTGACCAACATTCTAAATTCAGAAAAGGCCTCCAGTTTAAATACCTTGAATCACGTTTCAACAGTAAAAATATCATAACAACGGATACAGATGAAAGAATAGCCTCTCGGTCAAGGTGTCTGCACTCACTAATCAGCCCACTCAAAAGTAAAGCTTTGTCAATCACCACAAAGATGAACATATACAACTCTATTATCTGTCCCATAGTACTGTACGGTTCAGAAAGCTGGACGCTTACAAAGACTGAAAGAGAAAAACTGAATGTTTTTGAAAGAAAAGTAATGAGAAAAATCTTGCGACCTGTGTTGGAGAATGGCATATGGAGAATTCGAAAGAACAATGAAATTTATCAGTTAATGAAGCAACCCACTATCATCCAGAAATTAAAAACTAGGAGACTGCAATGGGCTGGACATGTGGCCAGAATGGAAAACAACAAAATCACCAAGAAAGCATTTGAAGGAACTCTCCAGGCAACAAGACCATTGGGCGGACCTCGTACAAGATAGAAAGATGACATAGAGAAGGACATCGCAGCATTAGGAATTTCCGCAGGGTGGAGAGAGGCTGCGGGAGATAGAAGGCGGTGGAAGCAGATCGTTGACGCAGCGCGTGGTCTACAGGGCCCGTGATCGCTGAGAAGGGAGAGAGAGATAGATTCATAAACAACAACTACAAATTACAAATTAAACAAGTGAACTGCATAATTTATCGTGTACATGTGCCGTTTACCATGTATTGTCTACTGCAGCACATGTTGCAAGCGAAATGCAAAAATTATTTATTGATTACGGAATGAAAGCTTACATGATCTTATGTCTGTGAAGTGACAACTGTTGTAAGACAGAAGGAACATGTATGGTCGCTCGACTGCTGGCCTGATATTGTTCGCCAGTTCTGAAAACTACTATGGTATAACAAACATTCCCCCTTATTGTCTTTACACAATGATCTTTAGTTTCCTCTAGTATTGTGGTCGAGGAGGTATCCGGCGTTTCTAAATAGTCAGGAACTTCATTTCTCAAAATACCCTATGGTGCTTTAATATACATCCTCGAGCACTTACCTGATCTATTGTCAAATTTGTTTTTTGCGGAAGCTCGTTTCGAGCAAACTGGATTTCTCTCGATCTCGGCAGGAACTGCCGTTCATCGTGCAGTACTGCCATTCCACCGGATATTATGTTACCCAATATACTGAGCAAGCGCCAACGTTTTTAAAGCTCTGCTATATCCTTCAGTGTGTAGCGCAAGACGTATTGAGCGTGTGAGAACTCCTTTAGAAAGATCGTAAGCGAGGAGTACGGCGGCTTCGTTGCCCACTGGGAGCTACCCACCACCGCCCTCGCCTGCCCACCCCGCAGTGAACAGCGAGGCGCTGTGTGTAGTGAGGATCAGGGGAGCGTCTCCAGCGGCGACGCATGCGCGCTGCTCCGCCTACTGTGAGCGCCTGCAAGATAGGCAGCCGCGCGGCGCAGAACCGCTCAGTGTGCGGACGGCGTCCCTCGCAGCCACAAGCGTAGCTGTCTGGGTCTGCTTCCGCCAGGGGCTGGACAGCCACCCGCGCGCTCCTACGGCCTCTACCTGCCTGCCAGTGAGTAGCGCCCGCGCTGCCGCTGTCCTTCTGTGGCTGTCACGCCCATGCTTTCACACAATGTACCAGATAGCACTGTTATTATCTAGTTATGAAACGTATTTAACAATTTCAGGCACCACTGTCTTAGAGGAAACAAACCTTTTCCCCTACATTACCACTAATATTACTTACGAAATCAGAGCGAATAAACAGAGACATCAGCTAATCGTGTAAGCAGCAGTATATCTATCAGATTTGTTTGGTATTACTAACATTTTTCCTCATCTAAGAAAATAAATAGTTGGACGCGTGATGCATTCACGTTCAGCGAATGTATTAATCTTCATTTAAAATGTATCAGTCGTCATTTAAAATCATTTTACTTATCTCAAGTTACTACCCAGTACGTGATTTTTATCTCGCAGATTTCTTCGAATCAGAGAGTTGTACAAAAACGTAGAAGTGAGCTTGTCCGGATAACCATGGTAGTGTTTGACCCAGTAGTCAGAAATACTAAATTCCTCAAAATTTCAAAGACAACTTCATCGTTTTAACTACAGTCTCCCTTCCGTAGCTGCCAGTATTTTTCCGTATGAGGAAAACCTGATTCAAAAACCGTTGTTACGAATGGAACATTAGTGAGTAATCAACCTCAAAAATTATTATTTGTCTTTTCAACATCATGAGTCTTTTTTTCCATGCACGCATTTCTATGTTCAGATACATGTCTTGGTGAATCAATTTCTCAATCCTTTCCACCACAATGTATATTCGACCCAAACGGTTTCCACATCAAATAAGTGCAGTGACATTCAAACATAAATTTGACTCCATTAGCTTTCAGGTATATTAAAACAGTGAAATATTGAAATCTATAGCCAGTGCTGACCCCCCGTACTGCCGACGTTTCTTCGTTCCGTCAAAAGAGCAAAATCTTACTGTAACTGACTATGATGTTGTCGCTGTTACGCGACAAATTACAAGTCCTAACGTGGAGCACCATTTCCAATTTATTAGTCTCTCTTAACGGCGAGAGTCATTAATTATTCTGTTTGTTCCTTTTGGAGCAAAGACTACCGGCGCACTGCCTTTACGTCTAAATTTAATATTTCTTTATACATTCTAAGAGTACTCCAGCCCCACAACATCTCAATAAGCTACGTGTCCTTGCTGTTGCGATAATTAATTATGATGGTGACTATTTTTTCAATCACTTTGCTTTACTTGCAGATGTATTTAAATGCTATAAATAAGTTTCCGTATGCAGTTTGTTGTGTTAATCTTCCTGTCCAAGATGTATTTTGAGAACATAGTTCTCAAAAGAGTTGTGGACTCAAAACGTACTTTTCTTAAGCTGAAGTCTCTCCAGTTGTACACATCGCCACAGCAGTTCATTGTTGTGCAAGAACTCTTTTTATTTTCTAAATTAAGTTAACATCTATTATGTATTCTGATGCAATGTTTTAACAATTGTGAAGCGTTCATACTGTCTGTCGTAAGATCACAGGTGCTGTCCAGTGTTCGCTGACGACAAAAGAAATTTCGAATACTAGCGGTAGAACAACGACTTTTAACGCCTAATTTTTAATTAATGCTCGTTATCTGTCGAATTAAATTCATATACAGTTATAAAATAGGAATGCTGCACTATGAAATCAATTTTCGATTGAAAAAAATTATCTTCTTAATGTATATTAGTGGAAGTATGCCATTTTCATAATACAATGTGTTAATGACCTGTTAACTGTGATTCATCTTCCAGTATTTTGTCTTAGACGACAAAGAAGACATTTGGTATACCCGAATATCGTTAATATTTAGTGATTCTCAGCTGAGAACGTAATACCGGGAAATGACGTAAGTTATGAAGGTCTTTTATGATATGCGTCAGTATAGCTTTCTCAGTAGAGTGTGTTGTTCAAAGGATACATCTAACACTCATATTTTGTGGTATCTCAGTTTCAATGTAGACTGTACAATATTTTACTTGCAGAATTTCCAACTTTGTGAAATCAAACGGTGCACATTTAAAACGGCAAATTTATTAGCCCTTTGGTTGCCCTGTTGCCGAAACAGGCTGAGTAGCGGCGATTAAAATAAAATCTGTTTTCCGGCTTATTTAGCCTGTTTTTACGCAAGCATTGCACAGCTTCGGCGCTGTAATACACAAAGGAATGCCGAACTGTAGTCCACTTCATGGTATCGCTATGCGTTGTAGGTTCGTCCTTAAACTATAAATATTTCATCACTTCAAGAAATATTCGTTGCATATTTATAGACTCCTTGTTCTGCTAACATTCTGAAATTTACTGATCAAGAGGAGAGAGTTAATTGCTTGAGAACTGCAGCCAGAGGACTGAATGCCATTTTCACTCCAACCCAAAAAAAATCTCAGTATCAAAATCGCAGCCACATTATAACCACCTGACGTGCTAAATAGGCACGCCAAGTATGAGCGCATTTCATGTGAAACTTTTATAAGCAGCAGCAAGCACATCTCGGGGCATGTGCCGTCACACGGAAACCAATGCTGAAAAATTTCATTGTTTTTACCATTTTTCAGCTATACTATGTCGTAGATAGCCTACAGCGTGGTAATAAAAGTTAAAATTTTAGACTTTCTAATTTAGAGTGATGTGCTTTACCTTGCTCTTGAATTATCATGTATTTCCATAAAGGTGTTTCCTGGAACTGGTCAAGGAGTTATACATAGAAATTTTTCAGAAGGCAACAAGATTCTCTTACAGAACTCGTTGAATAAGGAAGCAGGAAGCTTATACTCTCTACAGGTATTATATTTAGGAACCATTTGTGAAGTACGTTTCTATTCTGTTTGATAAATATTAAAGCACCCTGACTCACCAACACTCTAGACTGCTAGTGTGGACCTTTGCGCCACGCTTTTGCAGTCATTTTGTCACTGCCCCCGGAGCACACTATTCAATTCAGCAATTGCAGCTGCCTTCCCCTCCTTTTCGGCAGTGTCCACATATGAGAAAGGTATCCATGCTTCTTTGCACACATCGGCCATGAAGGTATTAGATCTCGTCCAAGTAGTGCTCTGATGCATACTTATAGCGCCGGGACGGAGTGCCCTGAACACACATCACTGCCAATATCTGGCGCACTGTTAGTGGTCGTCCAGCTTCCCTCAGAGCCTGCCCTCACCCCTGGCCTTCCTCACTCATCACGCCTGATACCCAGCGAAACAGCGCTTCTCTTTACCATGTGACTTCATCTTGTCCTTCTGATTGTACCGCAAAAAGTCTTATTTGAAAATAACCCCTCCCCCCTGGAATTACAGAGTGAGAGTACTTTCAACTGAAGTCCGAGTAAAAACGCAATTTCCCTCAAACCCCCAGAATTTTCTTCTTGAAAATAGTCCAACTCATTCTCAGCGTATTCTACATTAACATGTTTCGTAAACTCTATGTTACTATCATGAGAACCACCAGGCGGTGCATATGAATGCAGCCATCTAGCAGACCACGCGTCATAATTATGTACGCTCAAGGCAAAAACAGACTGCAACGAATAACCGCGAAAAAGAAGAAATGCAGACGCTTTCTCAGAATATCCAGCCATATAGGGGTCAACACGTGACCTACAGTCGGTACCGAAAAATAAAAAGGGAAAAACAAAAACGCCCACACAAGAGTAAAGAAACATTACGTATATAACAGCCCTAATCCTTTCTTTCTCGTGAGTGTTCTCAATAGCTCAAGTTGTCATTCACGAAATTCCCCGAGTCAGGAGTTCCTGCAGATTCCCACTGCTTTGGAAAAGTGGATTGACCCTGAGATAAAAGTGGCGGAACTTAAGCGAGAACTGAATTCCAATCCCAACTCCCAAATTCTAAAATCCCTCCGACTTCACAACCGCATTGCACATTCATGTCTTCTCGCAAGACCAGCCTGACATCGATCACATCATTCAGAATGCAGCCTATATATATTACCGCAAGTAGGGAGTGTAACATTCCTCATCCAAGAGCAAGCCTACCTCTGACTACAAAACCCATCTACAAGTCCCAATTGCAAAGTCGACCACGTGCACCAACAGTAACCCAACTTTCATTTCTCGCCGCTCTGTTGCACCTGCAGCCAGCCCCACTCCAATTACGGACATGGAACCAAACCTGACCGTCATGATCCGTTCTGTCGCGAGACTACTTCACCCAAACAGCTCCCTACGTCAGTGGTGACAACATCCTCTTGTTACCATTTTCATTAAATGTGTCCACCCACTTTATCGCCCACGTATCCTCAATCAAGTAGTTCTGGCTGCCCTTGCCGTGTTCCATTTAAATGCCACTGTCATGTACCCACAGAGCCCGTTCCACTTCGGAGTAGACTCATTCACTTACTACTATCCTACTCAGCTGTATGAACTACATCCAACCGCACAGCACCCGCTCACCCCACAACAACATAGCTAGATCCCTCCCATCTCCACAAACCTCACAAACCACACCCAACAACCTTTTCCCTTAACTATAACTCCAATGTCAACTCTGTATTTTCGTTTTCTGTCAACTCTCTACCATGATCACTTCCATCTACCCATTACCTGGAGCTGGTCATCAAGCAAGAAACCACATCGTTTCCGAACCGATCTCCATGCAGCGTCAACTTCTTCCCTTCACCATTATCCTCTCTTTAATTATATTATCTTTTCATCGGCTTTCTACCTCTTTGATTCCAGTTTCATGTTTCACAGCATGTATGGTGATGTGCGGCTACATCAATGCTGTCAACCGGGCCCAGCACGGCAGAATGAAATGACAATTAAGAAAAAAGTGTAAGTAGAATTCTCTGAAAAACGCATAACGAGGTATGGCTCTACCTCGTTCGAAATGTACACGTAAAATACGTGGTGACCCAAATGTCTGTTAATATTTGAAAATGCACTAATATAGGTAGAAAGGTAGAAGTTGAGCCACATGCCTGAAATGACATGCTGTTTTATTGAAACCAAAAATAAGTGCAAATACCCGCAACACGTCAATGATGCTGCCTGAGAATCGTGAGTAAAATTATCTGCAGTGACAACTACCTCAGCCAGATACGCCTTCCATCGCGGCATGTTGACTCTACAAGAAAAGGTACTGTTAGTGAATCTTTGTTATCAGAATGGATAATCCTCTACTACAATTTTACAATCCCACCGCCATTAGAAGTGTACTCGAATGGGTAAAGGTCTTGTGACAACTGTCGCTGTAAAGAAAATGATCATGAGTTGGAAGCCACGGTTAGTTCAGACGATCGGCCCGTAGTCGGCGTGCAGACACAAGTGCTACTCGGACAGTTCAGGAGCAAATGGAGGCATTAGGGGGTTAACCTCCGTATAGTGAAGTCAGCGCCAGTGACGTCGGCAAGCCCCATCAGCATTCCATGAAGTACTGTTGGAAGAGCACTAACGCATACATTCCAATGCCATAGGTACGAAATTCATCATCAAGAACTGTTAGCCACCGTTTTGTGATGCATAGAGCGCATGTGATTTGAGCATTTCAGAGAATGAGGGAAGATGATTATTGGTTGCCTAGCGTGTTGTAGACCGAAGAACCCTATTTGACACTCCGATGGTCTCTCAGCACCCAGAAGTGCAGAATTTGGTCTACCGACACTCCTAGAACTATCGCGGATGCCCCACTGCAAGCACATCAGTTACGATCAGACTCTCTTTCTTTGAGGAAATACGGGATGCTGATTTTGAAACTGTGAGCATGACGGGTGGGAGGTATGCCGACAGATTACAGAATCGCATCATGCCTATCCTGACTGATAAACACATGCTCGAAGATATGACTTTTGTGCAGGACGGCGCCGGAACCCATTTCTTGCGCACATTGTTCGTTGTTGATTGCGCGCCGAGCTGCCACTTCCGCCACGCTTGGGCTCTCAGGTTAAATGGCTTCCTGACGTCAAGGAACACGACGTCAACCTGAGAGCCGCTGTCTACAGCGCTATGGGTGTTTTTTCTTCTAAGATGGTAACACTCCTTCGCTTCTTCAAATTCATGGTCCGCAGTTTTGCCATTGAGTTTACAGCTAATCTCAGTTTTCTTACTCCTCAATACTTTCATCGTTCTTTGGTTTACGAACTATCGATACTGTGTGCCCTTTCCATTCACCACCAGATCTTGTAATTCTTCTTCACTTACATTGATGATAGAAATGTCATCAGCGAATCTTATCATTGATATCCTTTCACCTTGAATTCTAATCCATCTTTTGAATCTTTCTTGTGTTTCCGTCATTGCTCTTTCGATGTATAGATCGAGCAGTATGGGCGAGACACTAAATCCCTACCTTAAACACTTTGTAATCCAAGCACTCTTGTTGTTAACTATTACCTCTTGGTTTTGTACATATTGTATGTTACCGTTCTTTCACTATAGCTTACCCCTATGTTTCTCAGGATTTCAAGAGTCTTGCTCTGTTTTGCTGGTCGACAGATTCTAAGAATTTGCCTTGATTTCTGTTCAGTCTTGTTTCCTTTATGAAGCGCAACGTCAGAATTGTCTCTGTGGTGCCTTTACCTTTATGAAAGCCAAACTGATCGGCATCTTTTTTTGTTGAGTCATCGGTCTTCTGAATAGTTTGATGCGGCCCATCACGAATTTCTCTCCTGTGCCAAATTTTTCATTTCAGAGCAGCACTTTCAACCTACATCCTCAACTATTTGCTGGATGTATCCACTTTCTGCCTGCCGCTGTGGCCGAGCGGTTATGGGCGCTTCAGTCCAAAACCGCGCGACTGCTACGGTCGCAGGTTCGAATCCTGCCTCGGGCATGGATGTGTGTGATGTCCTTAGGTTAGTTAGGTTTAAGTGGTTCTAGGGGACTGATGACCTCAGATGTTGAGTCCCATAGTGCTCAGAGCCATTTGTATTCCACTTTCGGTCTTCCCCTACACCTTTCACTGTCTATAGCTCCCTCTAATACCATTAATACTATGTCTTAAGATATAGACTATCAACCCCTCTATTCTTCTTGTCAGTGTTTTCCAGATATTCCTTTCATCGCCTGTTGGGCGGAGAACTTCCTCATTCCATACCTTATCCATTCACCTTATTTTCAGCATTCTCCTGTGGCCACATCTGAACGCCTCGATTCTCTTCTGTTCTGGTTCTCCCAAAGTCCGTGTTTAGGCTGTGCTCGAAAGTTTTCCTCAAACTAAGGCCTATATTTGATACTATTAGCTTTCTCTTGGAATGTCCTTTTTTCCTTTTTCCCAGTGATAGTCTGCTTTCTATGTCCTCCTTGCTCCGTCGACGCTGGGTTGTTTTGGTGCCTAACTAGCAGAATTCCTTAACTTCGCCTACTTCGTGATCCTCAATTTTGAATTCTCGGTATTCTCATTTTCTTCTGCTTCTCATCACTTTCGTCTTTCTTTGATTTTTTTTCTGTTTATATGTCTATATTCTATATCTATTAGACTCTTAGTTTCATTTAACAGATTCTGCAGATCTTCAGTTTCACTGAGGATAGCAACGTTAACAGCGAACTTCATCACTGATATCCTTTCACTCTGAACATAAACCCCACTCCAGAATCTTCCTTTTATTTCCGAGATTGTCTCGTACATGTACTGATTGAATAGTGAGGCGAAGACTGCATACCCACCTTACACCGTTTCAAATTTGAACATATCATTCTGGGACTTCCATCCCATTCCTCCACCCCCTTCCCGGTTCTTGTTCAAACTGTACATTACCCGTCTTTTCCTATAGTTTACACCTATTTTCACTAGAATTCCGAAAGTGTTTGCAGTCGGCGCCTTTGAAACCCGCCTGTTGCTTTAGATATGTTGACGATACCTTTGTTGTTTGGCCTCATGGTAGGGTTAATTTGAATGCCTTTCTAGAATATCTGAACTCGATCCACCAGAACATACGTTTTACGATGGAGGTGGAAGAGGATGGTTGCCTTCCCTTTCTTTACGTGTTGGTTAGGAGGAAGGATGATGGATCATTGGGACATGAAGTCTACCGGAAACGTACTCACACCGATTTGTACTTACAGGATAATAATTGTAACCATTCGGCTCAGCTAGAGCTAGTACATCGTACCTTGGTACACAGGGCCCATGCCGTTTCTGACGCTGAGACTTTTCCAGCTTAGCTGTCCCATCTTGAAGTTACATTTCGTCAAAATGGTTATAGTGATAGACAGACTGAACGTGTTTTCCGCTATCGCCCAACTGTACATCGGGTGATTGATGATAATTCTGAGTCGAAACCTAAGTCCACTGCCTTTCTGCTTTACGTATGAAACACTTCGACCAAGATCGGTCGTATTTATACGAAAATACGATGTGAAATGGGTTTTCCAACTTCCATCTAAAATTAGAGTGCTTTTGGGTTCTGTTAAGGATGATCTTGGTCTGCATAAGGCGGGTGTATATCACATTGCTTGTAACTGCGGCATGGCATATATTATTCAAACTGTCCGATAGGTTTGTTTATAAATAAATAAATCTTCTGCTACCAGTCACGATTTTCTTTATTTTACTATTTGCACGACGCGTTTCGAGAAATAATTCCCATTTTCAAGTGCGTTTTTATGATGTGTGTTAAGCCATTTCTTTTGATATTGTCAGTGTGTGTGAGTCTGCTTCGTTTTGTTGACTTTTACTGTAATACATAAGAAACGCGATTTTTAGTTGGGTATCAATATTTTCTGTGAGGTTAGTGGCTAAGGTTTGAGAACAATTTGTACTTACAATTTTCTAATGGTCCATTTGTGTAGAGAGTCACACACACTTAACATCACACACAACTTGTACATTTTACACATCGAAAATATCTTATATAAACAAAACAGTTACAAAGATCTTCTTATAGGTAGTTCACAGAGATAACATTATAGGTCTCCCACAGATTATGATATGCTTTTGTACAGAGGTTAATTTATCTTTACAATTTGGCTCATGAATTACTTATACAATAAGCACAATTGTAAAATCAGTATAAGTAATTCATGAGCCAAATTGTAAAGATAAATTAACCTCTGTACAAAAGCATATCATAATCTGTGGAAGACCTATAATGTTATCTCTGTGAACTACCTATAAGAAGATCTTTGTAACTGTTTTGTTTATATAAGATATTTTCGATGTGTAAAATGTACAAGTTGTGTGTGATGTTAAGTGTGTGTGACTCTCTACACAAATGGACCATTAGAAAATTGTAAGTACAAATTGTTCTCAAACCTTAGCCACTAACCTCACAGAAAATATTGATACCCGACTAAAAATCGCGTTTCTTATGTATTACAGTAAAAGTCAACAAAACGAAGCAGACTCACACACACTGACAACATCAAAAGAAATGGCTTAACACTCATCATAAAAACGCACTTGAAAATGGGAATTATTTCTCGAAACGCGTCGTGCAAATAGTAAAATAAAGAAAATCGTGACTGGTAGCAGAAGATTTATTTATTTATAAACAAACCTATTGTATCTACAGTCGCAGGCTTTCAAACACCATTTATAATGGATCAAATCAAACTGTCCGGACCGTGGAGGACCGATTTACTGAGCACAAACGGCACACACGATTACAGCAGCCAAGTATATCTGCTATTGTCGAACGTTTCTTGGATACTCGTCACCCCATTATATATAATAACACTGAGATATTGTCATTCACGTCCAGCTATTGCAACAGTGTTGTTAAGGAAGCAGTTGAGGTTAAATTAGCAAGCAACCTCGTTAACAGGGACGGAGGTTTTTTGTTTAAACTCTGTTTGGAATCCGGCTCTCTCCTTTGTCAAAAAACAGAGGGACAGAGTCAATGCTACCTCACCTGCGATTTGGTAGTCTCACTATCCACTATTGATAGCTCTGACTTTGGTCATCTTTGGTGGCTCTAGTATTCAGTGTGTGTGTTATCTTTCCTGAATCAGTCCGAGAACCGAAGTTTTAAATTTGCATATGCATCACCTGGCCGTTGCAGTTTGCCTTGAAAATGGAGGGGTGTCCTCCCGCCGAAATGTCGCCGGTCACTGAAAGTGTTTCCTGGATGAAGCTATTTGAAAGATGTATACGCCAGGAGAAACTTAGGTCTCACCTTACAATACTGTTTGTAATGGGCTACAGCAGCTTGATTGTGACTACTTCTAACCTTTTGATATAATTCCCACTTTGTTCTACATGATACCCTTATCCCAATAATCAGCCACCCGGGCTGGCTATTACTGCTAGTACACCGTTTGGAACGTTCTAATGGAAAGCAACTCTCAAAGAGCATGAGAAATGTGTTATGGAAAGTATTATATTTATCATCTATGTTATCGGCACTATAAACATGCTGCCACTCATGTTCCTTGACAAGGATTAAAAAAATCTCTATTGTTGTTGAATTAACTTTCCTACATAGTTTGTAATTACATGTGACCTTTGTTTAGGTACAAATGCCTTTTAGTGCTAAAATTTGTGCATCATGGTCTGAAAGGCCATTCAAGCTCTTACTAACAGAATGGCCATCTAGTAATGAAGAATGAATAAAAATATTGACTATGCTGTGGTACTGTTCCCCTGCACCCTAGTTGGAAAAAACACAGTCGGCATCAGATCATATGAATTTAGTCGATCTATCAACGTCCCTTTTCTTACACCATCAGGCACAAAATTTATACGTAAGTCACTACATATAACTAATTTCTGGTACTTTCCTAGAAAGTGAATCAAGAGCCCCCTCTAGTTTGAGCAGAAATGCTCTGAATTCATAGTTAGGGGACCTATAAACAACAACAATTAGAAGTTTAGTTTCATGAAATTCATCTGCCCCTGCACAACATTCAAATATCTGTTCAGTGCAGTGCTGTGATAGGTCTATGGACTCAAAAGGAATACTGTTTTTTACATGTATAGCCACTCCCCCACCCTGCAAGGAACTCCTTCAAAAACAGCTAGCTAATCTGTTTCCTGGTAAAGGAAGTCTGTAAATTGTCAAATTAATTAAGTGGTGCACCCACATACCAATAATTTCAGAGTCAACATCTATAAGCAGTTCACTAACTTTATCTCTAATACCTCTTATATTCTGATGAAGTATGCTAATTCCTTCTCTACGTGGGAACATGACAACCTCTGAAAGTGAGCCCTTATTTAGAGGGATTTCCTTTAAGCAGGTATACCTATCAGCAGACTTCAATCTAAAAAAGGTGCACCTGTAACACCAACTACTACAGGAATTTTTCCAAGAGTGATTCCACCACCACCCACTACACTGTCAGCTATAAGCTTTGCCAACCTTCCCTTCTCATACCTATTGAGGTGCAGGCCATGCCTAGTGAAACTTGATCTGCTGACTGACCCAACTGGCACCATTGAAATGTGACCCATGCCCTCTGGCATCAGCGCCCTCTCCAGCCCCACGTTAAAGCGCCTAACAGCCGCATTTAGATGAAGCCGACCACGACGCTGAAACAGGTGCCGAATTACTGGATACGTACGTGTATCCACGCGTATGCGGACGAAGATGGCACCAAATATCTCATTTCTAGTCCATTAATTAACAAGAACAGCTCTTCGCAAAAGATTAAGCTCGGGACATGATATTTCGGACGCAATACGCAGTAAAAATCTCCACCCAAAATTATGTGCAATCGAGAATCCTTCATTTATGGGACAATTTAATCCCGCAAGGCGCTGGTCGTTGCTCGTTTCCCGCTGGATCCGGAGGGAGCATAAACATTAACAAGAAGTAGATCATATATTTTTGCAGCTATCCCTCGTGCAGATTAAAGTGTTGTTTGTGTTGTACATGGTATACAATGTTTGAACGATATTCCTGTTCCGCATTCATTGCCTATGTTCAAGATTGCCTCATATCGGTACACATCCACTATTTCGTCGAAGCTATCTCTTGTATCACCGCTATATCAATATCGGCGGCGTATAAGTAGTCGTTTAGGTATTGTAACTTCATGTTAGAAACCATTCTGTTTTCATTTAGCGTGGCAATTTATACGTCTGGGTCATTGAGTAGTACGACTAATCAGATTCAGCGTCATCAGAGCACGCAGTCCCCTTATAAGCACCACGGTGGTCAATCGTTTCCACTAGTTCTTCAATTGGAGAGGCCAGTTTCATATATAGGTCCTCATTCGTATTTAGGACGTCTGTTTCTCCGACGTCTACCACGTCATGCTTTCCGCTCCGATCTGTTATGAGAATTTTTTTGTACGTGATAGTTTTTGCTGCAGTTCATTAACCTCTTCAGGACTTTGTTTACGTGTTTGCCGTTTGCGTTCCACCGGCTGCTGCCTGAGGTTGTCTTTCTCAGTTTTCTTAAAGGCTAAGGGTGTGATGTTTTGAGTCAAACTGTCACCTGTGCTCTTAGTGGATGTCGGTTTGATAAAGAAATCGGTTCACTGAGGTTGTTCATTCAGAACTGGTTCTTGCATAATATCATTCTCAACAGCGGAGAAATCGGAGAAATTGCGGTGGTTCCCAACATCTTTATTCTGTAGTGTCAGTGATGGCACTCTGGGCTTGTACTTGGGTCAGTTTTCCGTGTTCACATTAGGGTTCTGGGTCGGGACATGGCCGCGGGAAGCCGTAGCGAAAGTCGTTGGCAGTGCAGTCATAGCCGTCCCTCTCGGCTCCTCACCAGCCGGCAGCTGCCCCACTCGCCGCTGTGAACACTCAGCGCGGACGGCGGACGTGGCCGGCAGAGTTACACGCCGCGCACGACCTCGGCTGGCCGTCGTATATACAGATGCCTCGGTATCCACAGACGCTGATGTACGACGGTACATGATTGTGCAAGTCGACCTTTAATTGTCCCACTCCGCTGAGCACTTGGAATTTGCGTGCATGGGACCACCGTTCGGTAACATTACTGAGCACTTCCAGTACGGTGCTATCACTGCATTTACCTATTCCGCTGGTACTTCGAATGGCAGTTCGGATATCCTGATCGTCAGTATTCCAAATCCTGCATGTTTTATGTTACCTTCGCCTACGTTTCCGTCACAATGTTTGAACTTCATAATTCCTCCGTAAGACTCAACTACTTTATCGGCCGGCCGCGGTGGTCTAGCGGTTCAGGCGCTCAGTCCGGAACCGCGGGACTGCTACGGTCGCAGGTTCGAATCCTGCCTCGGGCATGGATGTGTGTGATGTCCTTAGGTTAGTTAGGTTTAAGTAGTTCTAAGTTCTAGGGGACTGATGACCACAGATGTTAAGTCCCATAGTGCTCAGAGCCATTTCTACTTTATCGCATTAATTCGCATTCTTCTATTTGACAAAAGCAAAGTAGCTCACTATCGACAGACGCATTCCAATAACATCCTCTGAATCAAGTTTTACTTCATATTCTAACCAATATTCGATTGCATGTAGCTTGGGTCGAGCGTAATTACGATCACACGATAATTTCAAAGTAACTTTTCTGTTCAAGTGAGCAATCACGGTATTGTATTTCAGATTTCTATGAGTGTAGAAATTTCTGCAACGCTGCAAGAAGCACTGCGAGTTACCACGCCCTAGCACAACAGACCGCGGAGCACGAAACCCAGCACACATCTGCACAGCACGGCTGACGCGACGAGACTGCACTTAAAGAGATATCGCCGCGCGGGAATAGCCGAGCAGTTTAGGGCGCTGCAATCATGGACTGTGCAGCTGATCCCGGCGGAGTTTCGAGTCCTCCCTCGGGCATGGGTGTATGTGTTTGTCCTTAGGATAATTTAGGTTAGGGACTAATGACCTTACCAGTTAAGTCCCATGAGATTTCACACACTTAAGAGATATCACAGATATGCTATTCCTACTCTTTGATAGTACTGCTGTTACTTCTAATAAAAGTTTACGCCCTTTCTGCTGGACGACAGCGCATAGTACGAACTAAATCGGAGATGTGGTTGATTATCGGCACACAACATTTGGTGCAGATCTGAGTGTCTGACAACTTGGGATTTGGGTGTAAGTACTCATGTCAGTCGGATGTACTCTGATGAGGCAATAGATCGCTGGTCCACCCATGGAACGCAGTAAAGCAGCGATTATGTGCGTCATTGATTCGACAGCTCCTTTCTAGATTGCCAGAGGTATATAGCAATAAGTATGTATGAAAAGCTGAAGCGATTTCCTTAAATTATGACCTGGTAGTTTTTGAGGTTGAGGAGCCGGTGATCGATTGAATCCCAGATATCTTCCATTGCGCTCATATTAGGCGAATTTGGTGGCCAGTACATTATCGTGTGCTCACTATCATGTCCATCAAACCATTGAAGCACAATTATAGCCTTGTGACACGGACAGTTATTCTGCTCGATGTTGCCATCGCCGTTGGCGAAGACTGTAGCGTGTAAGGGCGTAGCTGAAATGCAATACTGTTCACGTGCTCTATGGCTAACGTGATTCCTTAGATTACTAATACAGGTCCCGTGGAAGGCTAGGTGAATGTCCACCCGCTGCATAATACTGCCCCCATCGACCTACATTCGTGGCGTAGAGCATGTTTCGAGTAGCCGTTCACCTGTATGACGACACGGCCATCGACCTGTCGTAAGAAGAAATCTCCGACCAGGAAACTTGTTTCCACTGATCCACGGTCCAGTCTCGATGATCCCGTTCCCTCCGTAATAGTATTGACGATGTCGATGCGTCAGCAAGGTGACACGTAGGGTTCTTTTGCTGCACAGCTTCACGTTCAACATTGAGCTCTGGATGATTTGCTGCTAAACACTTGTGCCGTAGCCCTGTACTGTGTCGTCACATCTACCAAACACCGACGTCTTTCTTTCTTTACGCAGTGGGTAAGCCTTCAACTATACGTTCTGCGATGGGGAGTGAATGCCCAACAGCTTGTTTCCTGCTAATGGTTTCACCGTTCCCCAACCAGTTTCCATAGATGCTGACAACAGTAGCACGAGAAAAGCCGACCAACTTCACCGTCTCCCAGATGTTCGTTCTCAGGCGTCCGCACACAACGATCTGCTCTTTGTCAAAGTAGCTTACGTCACTGCGTTTCCACATATTCGGGACGTACTGCACCAGAAGTTTCAAGCAGGCCTCCAGGCGCCCTTCAGTCTCGCGGTGGGTAGTGGCCATTGGTGACTCATGAGTGTACAGCCACCTATTCTCTAATCATGTGCAAGCTGTCACACTGAAGGTTTTCCTATCGCTTCATATCTGCTATTCCCTACATCTCTATTCCGCCTGCCGGAAGCCACACACTGTTTTCCATTAAAACGTTGTATGCTATAATAATATCTTTTCAGTTTTCAAGACGCGTTCGTTAGAATAAAAATCTTGAGCTTCCGAAGGCACAATTTTCCGCTTATGTATGTCCGATTGCATCATCTGCCACCAATCAGAGAGGGCCGAAACGACGCGTGCGCAGAAGATGATTGAGGCAGCTCATAGCACCTTCTGGCCCGTGGCGGGACAGGTTCCACGAGAAATACGTGACCCCGCATATAACTTGTGACGTCGCACTAGTCGGCTTATCGGCCACACTTCGTGATCTCCCGGCCCGGTGCAGGGCCCACGGGAAAGCAATATTAACTGGAAAAGTACCCACCAAAGCTCTTAAATTCGTCTTGTGCTATCGACAGTTTGCATGCTTTTAAACGCACCGTCAAGAATTATTAGTCTCGTCTGAAATAGTTACTCGCTCTCCACCGGAGACGGCTGCGGCCGCTAGTAAGACCTGCAGTGTTAAGGGCTGTGACGCATGCGCCACGGCCTATATTTCTCCTGGGCCTAGCGGGGGTTCGAGTGACGTCAAGTGGCCTAAAAGGCCGGCAGCACATTTGAATCTGCCGCTCCCGTCTCCCTACTCGCGTCAAGCATCTTCCTTTCGGTATCCAAAAGAACACGCCACTTGACAGCACACGGCCCCGCGGCGGTCCGGATCTGCTATTAACTGTACAGCTCACTTTGCGCGCACATGTCGTTTCGGCCCTGCGTGGTTGGTGGCAGAATCTGCAGTCGTGCCTGTAGAAGCTGGAAAACCGTGCCAGTCACGTTACCCACCGCCAACTCAATGAACGTCCCAGAACCTATTACGAAACACATGCCCCCATGAACAGTACCACCCTGTGCATGGGTTGTTACTCAGGTCAGTGGAAAACGCCCAAAGTCCTCCTCTTCCTGAAACCGGATAAACGACACTCGCCGACCTCATGACATGGACCTATCTATTGGATTGCAAGGTCCCATTCCCAATACCCAACGTGGCTTTCGTCCCAACAATTCAATCGACGACTAACTTCTTCACCTTACCCACATAATCATCCATAAATTGAATAAAAGGAAATGCTCCATGTTTGTCGCCCTTGATATCCAAAAAGCCTTTGTCCGTGTATTGCACTCTGGACTGCTCTACAAGCTACAGGTCCATGTGGCATTCGACTAGCAACGGCAGCTTTTAGGACGAGTCTGGTGACCAACGTCGTGGTGGACGCTGGAGTCCGTCCATTGAAAGCTAGGTGCGCACAACTGCTCGCCAGTTACGTTACACACGTTATTAGTTCTCCTGTGCATCTGAGTTACCGTCTCCCTTCCCCAAAAACGGCGGTTCATCTGGCACATGGGCGGTCCAGGTCAGGGCTTACAATTGCATTCGTGTCAGATCCCTTCCATCCGGAATCCTTTCCTTTACCACCTATGTTCGAGGTCCATTCACGTACATCTCCATGGTGTAAACCTCGGCCAAAGCTTCACCTGCACCTTTCACATGGCCTAAGGACTCAGTTAACCCTCCAGCGCTCTGCTGTCACTGCCTCTCGATTCTCGACATGTACCGGGGCCATGAAGTGGTTTACACCAACGGCTCGATGGCTGATGGTCCCATTGGCTTTGCCTATGTTCATGGAGGACATATCGAACAGCACTCCTTGCTAGATGGCTGATGTGTTTTCAGTGCAGAGCTGGCGGCTACATCCCGTGCTCTTGAGCACGTCCGCTCATGTCCTGGAGAGTCATTTGTCCTGAGTACTGATTCCTTGAGCAGCCTACGAGCTATATACCAGGGCTACCCTCATCATCCTTTGGTAGCGACCATCCAGGAGGCCATCTATGCCCTGGAACAGTCCAGTCATTCAGTGGGGATGGTCTGGATCCCAGGTCACGTCGGCATCCCAGGCAACTAACTTACCGACAGGATGGCCAGACAGGGTACACAGAAACCGCTTCCGGAGATCGGTTTCTCTGAAACTGACCTGCGTTCAGTATTATGCCGCAAGGTTTTTTGCCTTTGGAAGACTGAATGGCGTAACCTCAGTATGCACAACAAATTGCGTGCCATTAAGGAGACTATGAATGTGTGGAAGACCTCCAGGCAGGCCTCTCGCAGGGACTGTGGTTCTCTGTCGGCTCCGCATTGGCCACACCTGGGTGACACCCGGCTACCTCCTGCGCCATAATGACTCACCACAGTGTCGGTGCAACGCCCGGTTAACAATGGACCATATTCTGGTGCACTGTCCTACTTTGACAGCCCTGCGACGATATCTTAGGTTACCGGACGCGTTGCCGCTAATTTTATCTGACAATGCCTCATCGATTGATTTAGTTTTACGTTTTATTGGCGAGACCAGGTTTTATCATTTGATCTATGTTTTAGCACATGTCCTTTGCCCCATGCGTCCGCCACCCTGGTGCTTTCAGGGTGGAGGTTTTAATGTGTTGCAGAGTGGCGGGCTTCTCCTTTTTATTCTCATGGCCAGCGGGCCATGGAAACCTGCTTTCTTGTTTTAATCTTTTCTGCCTGTTTGTAGCGTCTCTGTGGTTTTCTTGTCCCCTTTTGTCCATTTAAGTGTTTGTTGCCCTTGTGTCATTCTTGTGGTTTTTCCTTCCTTCCAGCTTTGTTTTGATTGTCTCTTTTGCTTTACTACTACTCTGGTGGCATTATTTTAATTGGAACGAGAGATCGATGACCTAGTAGTTTGTTCCTCCCCCCTCCCCCCCTCTTTTAAACCAACCAACCCGCCAGCGTTTATACGCGCCACCATAGTCATACTCACCCTTGCACCTTCATCATCTCAATTTTCTCATGTGTCTCCTAGCATCACCATTACACCATGGCATCATTCACACTCATCCAGTGACTGTATTTTACCTGTGATATAAAATCCTCAAACAAGTTTTAAAAACTATCAGTATTTTCCATGTATGTATATTTTTATTTTACTAAATCCTCATTCATTGTCTCTTGTTTTTATGTGAAAATAGTCCACCTTTTATATATTTTAACTATGTACAAAAAGGTTATGTAACGTTTGGCTGAAGAGCGGTTTCTATCTGGCACCAGCCGGCTCACATTGTCGGGAGCTGAAACAAAAATAAAGAAAGAGAAAAGAACCAGACCCGGCGGTCAGTAGTTTTTTCTCCTGACGACAATTGCAGAGATAGCTATTGAAGGCTCGGCTTGAAAACCGAAAAGATTTTATTCAGACATGCGACCGCAAAAGACTCCGAGAAACAAACGTTCCATATTGTCAGAAAATCACGTCGTGCCCTTAGTGTCCCTCACATCCTCTCCAGATGCATTGTCACTCTATAACACATTTCAGTTTAAACTGAAGAATCGTCGCGGAATTTTTACCAAGTTTAAATTGCTATTGAATGAAATTTTTAATCGTAAACATAGTTCCTTTACTTTTCTTCTCCATCTATATAATGACAGCCTTGGACAGCTGATTCCTACAACCACGCGAAAAAGCAGCAAGAGTTTAGCAGGATCTCACAAAAGCCTTTGTCTGGGTAACAGTTGTCAAATCGTCTTCTTAATAATAACTTGAAGGTGGAAATTTCTGTTCAGATACTACCCGGTAATAACTACAGAATATTTTTAGGGTTCTCTCAGTATTTACTGATTGCACCGTCCGTTGAGGACTGTGGCTGACAGGAAGGAACATCCATTAGTTTAGTGAAATGTTTGTTCTTATGTCTTACGCAAACTGCTTCTCGTTCCTAATCTGTACTGACGACGCTTTATAGATTTTTCGAAACAATATTTGCTTTCCAGTTTTTTTGGAATGAGTTCTTTAACTAGTCTTAAAGAAATACTGCAGCACACATCTTCAAATCTCACTGGGCCACCTTACCTTCTTTCAGTATTCATTCCTGCACACCAGTAACGATAAATAAAATGTTTGTAGCTGCCATCAAACAGGCACTTGACAAAACTTGTGAAGCAGTAGAACGTTGCATCAAAGACTGGTACTCGGAGTTTGTAAACGTCATTGCACCCAACCAGTCACACCTTACCCTGAAGGCTGCGTTTCTGGGGAACTCCTAGTCTTCTTTCTTCTACCTTTGATCCCATATCAGTTATTGGATTTGGCGTTGTTAGCGGTAGAGGGTCACCGAATGCGCTTCCTGTCTCCCTTCCAGGGACGTAGTTCGTGTGCCGCTTCTGTCTGCGTCCCATATGAATGTGTAAGAACGTTGGTGAAATGTTTGAGAGTCGTATAACTGAGACGGGATAAGGGTACCAACTCAGTATTCACGTATTTTTTGTGGGAAACCGCCTAAAAGCCGAACCTTGTCCCGCTGGCACCCTTTACCTCGCTGTTAATCCACTGGTCGAGTTCGATCGTTGGCCGGTGCGCCTCTCCGAGTACTACAACAGTCGGGCTAACGCGCATGACTATTCGTGGGAGTTCTACGAAACTCTTACAATCTCCTTGTATCCAGCTGTCCAGGGTAACGCCTGAGTGTAACTCAGGAGTCGGTGACCGACAGGAATTGAACTGCTTACTGATATGGGATACACTACCAGTGAATCAGTATAGTTGTATTCTCAGAATCCCTACATCCTATAGTCCAGCACGAGTGAAAAACAGTTAAGTCTTGTAGAAGAACCGTTTAACGCAAGAGTGACCTCGAAACTGATGATTCACTGCAGGAACAACGATAACTTTTCTCCCCATATGACATCCACTAATATAAGAGCAGACACTAAAAAGGTTTTCGTAAAGTATTTGTTACGGGCACACTTTTTGCGGTGGTGTTCGGTGAATTTATCAGCCGGAAACACATTCATAGTCTCTATTTTTCAAAGAATCATTGAAAAATGTATGGTAAAAGCGAGGCAAAATGCGCACATTCTCGAGACAGACTTGTCTTTACAGATGGCCCTTGTAATCTGGTCCCTTCCATCCCACAAATCACAAAACCAAACTTGTCTCGGTAACCAAGGCTGCCGACTAGCGTAGCTACCGCTGTAACAAGCTCGTATCGAAGTGTCGTGAGCACGTGCACGGTTTTCGAGCTTCACTAAGACAAGTCCTGGAGCGAAACTACGGAGTGTAGCGGGGAACACACGTCGGGAAAGCGGCCGCAAGCGGGACACCCCCTAAGTATCGCACGCTGTGTTACTTCGAGGCAAGCTCCCTTCAGCCGAGGTCTTTCTGGGAAAGCCTCGTTAACTTTATGAGGCTCTTAGGTGAGACGCGTGCAGCGAATGGAACGCCACCTGGGAGTCATTCCCGGTCTCCGCTCCAGCTGTGACACGCATTACCCAAACCTTTTCTCGTGGGACAGCAGCGAGTACCGGAGCGCTGTACAGACGCCGAACAACATAAACTATCAAAGCAACGTTTAACATTAATGTAAACATTTAAGTCAACATATATCCTGTTTGCTTTTTCTTCTTTGTAGCAAGAATTATACAGGTTGTTTCATAAATAGTTTGACAAATTTCAGGGACAGATTCCTTACACCGAAACAAGAAAATAAATTCGTACAAACATGTCTCCGAAAATCCTTCGTTGTCCAAGTATTCATGAAAACTGAAATTCAGTCGCTTTCCAGGTACAACCTATCAGCTTCGCTTTCCTATGCACCCATCTATTCTAGATGGGGCTTTGTTGCCAGGGGGACTTGTTTATATTTGTCATTCCTTCAGTGCGTCCATTGTGTGCACGTACTGCAGGTAGTGAATTAACTGAAAGTCCGGTGCTCAGCATCTTCGCGTCGTCGAGCTAGGACCCGCAGCACAGCACCACAGGAAGACCTCGTGTTTCTCGTCCACCTGACGACGAAGAGCGTGCTCTCTGGACTGTCGAAGAATCTGGTGTATCGCCGTCTTCAGCATGGAGGACACTTAACGATCCGTATCGTCTTGGACGTGTGCAGGTCATTAGGCCTGCCGATCACCCATCACGGGAGAACCTTTGCCGATGTTTTGTCGTACCAACTGCTGGCCATCGTTTACCTCTACATTATGTTTACGTAGAAGGCAAGCTTTGGAAAAGATGGAACAACAAATGTCCACAAGTAATACGTATGGCCGAACGCAACCATCATGTTACAGCACAGGCTAGCCATCAGTAACAGTTTAAGATTAATGTCGCGTCTTAAAGGTGCCGCTTACAGGGGCATTATTCAGAATATCCTCTAACGCATACTAGAAGACGTGCCCCTCCACATGAAAGGAAACCTGTGGATTATGCATGATGCAAGCCTCATTGTTCGAGATGCACTGGCTGGTATCAAAAATGCGAAATGAAGAGGTAGAGGAAGACCAGTTTCATGGACTACACGTCCCCCGACCTCAGCCCTTTGGATTATCTCTGGGGACACGTTAAACAATTGTTCCATGCGGCTGACCATTCAGATGCAGAAACTCTTCATCGACATGCCACGGAAGCCTACGAAAGCATTCGACACCGTCGTGGAGTGTTTGAAAGGGTGCGGTAATCCATGATTCGACGAGTGCATGCATGTTTACAAGCAAAAGGAAGATCATTCGATCATTATTGATGAGCTCGAGCCATGTAAATTGTAGATTTTCATTAAAAACTCGAAAATGAATGGTTTTGAGACATATTTTTACAAGGAGTTTTTCTTGCTTCGGTGTAAGAAACCGCCCCAAAAGTTTGTATAGGTTTTTTTGAAATATTCTACATGAAACGTAATTTCTTCATCCTGTAAGAAGTGATGATACATGACATTAAAAAATTAGACTTTGAATCAGTAGTTCTACAAAAATCACGTTTACTCACGTACTGTACAAGGTGTATACGGTATACAGTCACAATAATCGCTGGTGTACTCATTCCGACACACTATCTTCGAAAGAGATTTTGGTGCCTCTTACATCTTCCTCCAAGTACATTGCACATACTCGTGCACTATTGTCGGTGCGGTTGACTGCCACGTCGGGGAACCGGGTTCGATGCCCGGTAGAGGCAGGGAATTTTCTTTGGCGGGAGGACTGGCACGGGGTGCACTGAGCCTCGTGGGGTCAACTGAGGACCTCCTCGATCGACTAAAAGCGGCTCCAGAGTCAAGTAACCCGACAACTACCGCAGAGTGGTGTGCTGATCACATGCCCCTCCATACTACGGGCATTGACGCTCTTAGCAGAGGATGACACAGCGGTCGGTCGGACCCGATTTTCTCTCAGGCCGAGAAGTCGTAATTTTAAAACCTTTACGTTACCGTATGCATTGGCGAGCTAAAAAGTTATGAGGACCTGGTTAACACCGTATTTGTCCTACTTACGAACCCAATACAGGAGGTTTTCTGCGTGTCATGCATTCGATAAGTACGTGGTAAGTTTTTGGAGATATGTAGCACCAGGTGACGCAGTTCCCGTTTTCCATCAGCTGCACGACAGGCAAATTTGGTGGCAAAGGTATCAACGTCAGTTCAGGATCACAAACATGCTCAAAGAGTAGTAGTTTCGTTCTGCCGTCGTGACACAGTTCGGAATCCAGCTGGAAGGTACCATTCTCATCGGGAAATAACAAAGCGTGAAAGAATGATTATTACCACAAGTTTAACGAATGTCTCCCATATCATAATAATACCCGCACCGTCTTTCGTCAATGAATACTCTTATCGCTATTACACCTATTTCGCGGTTTATCAACGGATGTTTCCGCTGACATAAAGCACTCCACTTTTCAAATGTAAATCGCTATCCAGGCGATAGTCAGGAAGAAACACCTTTATACCTATATATCATCTCTTCGTCGACCTTGCATCACTTAAAAGTGATACGAAAATTAGCCCATTCATGCCCTACAGATGTTTCTGAATTAATTTTTAGCCTTCATTTTCTTTACTCTTATTAATTCTGCAGCTTTATCGCACCCTTGAGGGTGCGGTATCCAAGAATGGACGAGCGGCAGTCATAGCTTAGACAAGTATCCTGGGAGAAAATGGTGTATCAGGAGTTCATGGTTCGCTGGGGATCGTTAAAGTCCTTTGAACGTTCTGTGAGGGTACTGGTAATTTATAGTTATTTCAGATTGAAACGTGTGTCACCAAGTTACGGTGCTAGCCGCTTAGGGAGTTACCATAATTATGATCCTGCAGAAAGATGTGAAAGACTCATATGCCCTTCGTGAGTTACGCATTTTCATGGTGTGGGTCTCAAACCAGTGGAAACAGTAAAAGTGTCAGCATAAGACATCATCAAAATCACCATCATGATAATGATCATCACAAGGAATAAAGGCTATTTCTTCTGCTTCGTAGTATTTTACTCCGTCCATTGTTTCAATGTCCGAGCACTTTTCCTACTTTCTTGTTGTGTCTGATAATCCATCAGCGACTTTAGGCTTCGGGTGCTTTGCACTGTTGTTAAATGCTCTGTTCATTTGTTCCTCAGTTTCACTATTCACATATTCAGATTAAGTACGTTTAGCTCTTTCCCGATACTTTCATTTACCCTCACGTAAAGTAATGCGTAGCCAGCTGATGATCTCAGAAACCTTTTCTCTTCACTTTGATTAGTTTCCAGATTTCATTATTTGCTACGCAAATTTTAAGATGGAAATTTATTGTACCTCTTATGTACCGTGCTACTATTTCGGCAACATTTTATTCACATCGTTATTTTCTGTGTAATTAGCACCAGAGACAATATACAATTTGTTAACTTGATGTACCGTTACGTTCTTATTGACTATTCTGCCTCTAAGTAGGTCACATCCTCTAAATACCATCACTTCTTACTGCAATGTGAAGCTTTTTAAACCATATGCAGTCTCTATTTTCACAAGCATTCTTATCCAACGTTGTACATTATCTGCCGTTCCAGCTAAAGTCACTTGGTCGTTAGCATAGAGCATTGTATCTACATCTACATCTACATCTACATTGATACTCCGCAAGCCACCCAACGGTGTGTGGCGGAGGGCACTTTACGTGCCACTGTCATTACCTCCCTTTCCTGTTCCAGTCGCGTATGGTTCGCGGGAAGAACGACTGTCTGAAAGCCTCCGTGCGCGCTCTAATCTCTCTAATTTTACATTCGTGATCTCCTCGGGAAGTATAAGTAGGGGGAAGCAATATATTCGATACCTCATCCAGAAACGCACCCTCTCGAAACCTGGCGAGCAAGCTACACCGCGATGCAGAGCGCCTCTCTTGCAGAGTCTGCCACTTGAGTTTATTAAACATCTCCGTAACGCTATCACGGTTACCAAATAACCCAGTGACGAAACGCGCCGCTCTTCTTTGGATCTTCTCTATCTCCTCCGTCAACCCGACCTGGTACGGATCCCACACTGATGAGCAATACTCAAGTATAGGTCGAACGAGTGTTTTGTAAGCCACCTCCTTTGTTGATGGACTACATTTTCTAAGCACTCTCCCAATGAATCTCAACCTGGTACCCGCCTTACCAACAATTAGTTTTATATGATCATTCCACTTCAAATCGTTCCGTCCGCATACTCCCAGATATTTTACAGAAGTAACTGCTACCAGTGTTTGTTCCGCTATCATATAATCATACAATAAAGGATCCTTCTTTCTATGTATTCGCAATACATTACATTTGTCTATGTTAAGGGTCAGTTGGCACTCCCTGCACCAAGTGCCTATCCGCTGCAGATCTTCCTGTATTTCGCTACAATTTTCTAATGCAGCAACTTCTCTGTATACTACAGCATCATCCGCGAAAAGCCGCATGGAACTTCCGTCACTATCTACTAAGTCATTTATATATATTGTGTATCTATAGTAGTGTTATTAATTTTAAGGTGTTTTGGTAATATTTTTTCCCGTTTATTTATGAAACCGGCAAGGAATGAATAAAGGAGATTAGGTGATATGAGGCACCCCTGGCGTCATTCCATTTGAAATTGCAGAGCGTGTTCAATTATACGTTCTTTGTAAACGTAATCACCATTGAAGGTTGAGGCGTTGTCCGACTGCTGGCCGACTGCCCTCTTCAATGCTGCAGGAGGCACGATGTACATGGACGTGACAAAAATCCTGGGATAGCGATATGCACATATACACATACGGCGGAAGGATCGCATACTCAATGCATGAAAGGGCAATCCATTGGCGGAACTGTCACTTGGACTCAGGGGATGTATGTGAAGAGAATTTTGACGCGATTGTGGACACACGACGGGAATTACAGACTTCGACCGCGGAATGGTAGTTGGAGCTAGACGTAAGGGACATTCTATTTCGGAAATCGTTAGGGAATTACGCATTCTGAGATCCACAGTGTCAAGAGCCTACCGGTACCAAACTTCAAGCATTATCTTTCACCACGGGCAACGCTGTAGCTTAACTTAACGACTGAGAGCAGCGGCGTTTTTGTAGAGTTGTCAGTGGCAACAGACAAGCAACACTGCCTGAAATAACAGGAGAAATCAATGTGGGACATACGACGAACATATCCGTTAGGACAGTGCGGCGAAATTAGGCTGTGGCAGCAGACGACCGATGCGAGTGCCTTTGCTAGAAGCACGACATCGCCTGCAGTGGGCTGGACACATGAGTCACGATTTCTTTGGGTAAGAGTTGATGGTAGGATTCGAATGTGGCATACAGCCCACAACGCCATGGATCAAAGTCGTCAACAAGACATTGTACAACCTAGTGGTGGCTCCATACTGGTGCAGGCTTTGTTTACATGGAATGAACTGGAACCTCTGGTCCAACTGAACTGTTAATTGATTGGAAATGGTTATGTCCGGCTACTTGTAGACTATGTGCAATCATTCTTGGGCTTCATGTTCCCACAGAACGATGGAATTTTATGGATGACAATGTGCCATGTCACTGCGCCATAATTGTTCGCGACTGCTTTGAAGAACATTCTGGACAAATCGTGCGAATGATTCGGTCTTCCAGATCGCTCAGCATCAATCTCATGAACCATTTGTGGGACATAAACGTTCGGTCAGTTAGTGCACAAAATTTTACACTGGCAACATTGTCTTAATTATGCACAACCACAGAGGCAGTCCAGCTCAACATCTCTGCTGGGACTTCCAACGACTTGAGTCCATGCCATTTCTAGATGCTGACTGCGCCGGCCAGAAGAAGGTCCGACACGATATCAAGAGGTATCCCATGACTTTATTCATCTCAGACAATGCTCATGGAACATATGTGATCAGCATATGGCCAATCGCTGTAGGCGCTATTGGCAACAGGCGTATGGTGCTACTGCTGCTGCTTCTTTATTTAGTCAGCTTCTCATCTGGTCTCACAAATCTGTGGACCAGACTTTTCTGTCTCAGAAAAGAATTTGAGGAGGAACTGGAATCAAACTCTGGTCCTACCACAGTGTCTTAAAACACATAACGTTTTTAACAAATCGTTTTTAAATACGTGAAAAATGACAAATTGTTGGGGTCTGATATAATTTAAATAGGAAAAATTTAACAATATAAAACATATTCTACAGCATTGAATTAGTATTTTATTCATCCTCGCAACTGCACTTGTATCTATCGAAATAACCTCCAACCAGTTGCATCACGGAAATTTAATTCCTTAACGGTTTTCGGACACGTCTTGCCCTTCTTTGGAAGGTTTCACCTATCGCATTTTTTGAAAGTGTCAACAATAAGATGCACACAGCAAAATGCCGTTGTCACGTCTTTCATGGCTTCCTTATGCCGTTTTTGTACAGGCACTATGAACCACATGACCACGGCATTTTGCTTTATGTACCCTCACAAATAACGCGTTACGTATAACCTACTGAAGAAGGGCACTGCCCGAAACCGGTTAAGAAACTAAATTTCTTTTATGCTGCTGCTTCCAAATTATTTCGATACACACAGTAAAATTAATTTGTTTTCAAAATTAAGTTTGTTCTCGTAAAGTATATTCTTCTCCTCTCTGTCTTCCTTCAGTCATCAAATGGATTGTACTATTTCAAGTTTAAGTTTATTTACAACATGTTACCAGATTATTTTGTGTTATCGATCCTTTTGTTACGCAGCAGAACATTTCCACTTACATAATGAAAATCGGAATCTTGTCGTCCTCCCTGACGCTAATTTGTAATTAACATCCCAATAACCACATCACAATGCTAGCATTTGTGACAAAAAATATAGTTTGGATGCACGTCGACATAGGACGTGTAAATCCTTTCGGGGCGCAATGTCACCTGGACAAGTCTATTCCTGATCCAGTTAGTAAACAACTACAGCAAGTGAGGCGGTGAAGAATGGTATCAACTAATCCACATGAGAGGCATTTATTCAAGTCGCTGAGACCTATTCTGTGAAGTTTTTCGTTTCTTGCGCTACAGCCCTTTACCACGGTGCTGTAGCGTCAGAAGTAGCCCGTTTTTTAAGGACGTTATATTTGTCCACATTTCTATAAAAGAGACCTGGACGTCGAATTTTCTTATATGTTTTAATTTGTAGTTAATGTTATTCAGCCGGCCGCGGTGGTCTAGCGGTTCTAGGCGCTCAGTCCGGAACCGCGTGACTGCTACGGTCGCAGGTTCGAATCCTGCCTCGGGCATGGATGTGTGTGATGTCCTTAGGTTAGTTAGCTTTAAGTAGTTCTAAGTTCTAGGGGACTGTTGACCACAGATGCTAAGTCCCATAGTGCTCAGAGCCAATGTTACTCATGTTAGATGGGGTATACATACAACCTGGGTGCACGGTTTGGAAAACCTTTATTGTGACGTGATCTGGACTTCCATTTAGCAGTGTCACTATTCTCTCAAATAACAACGCCGTTGCTTGTCAGCTGACGTTAACTACGGTAGTTCTTTGCCAAGAGTCTCCTACTGTTTGGATAATTTACGATAAGACAGCTTGAACGTGACTCCATACTTATTTACTAATTAGTCGCATTAGCTTTTTGTTTTGCATTTTTGAAACTGGAATGAACTGTGCTACGCAGTATACTTCGGAGACAAAAGGGCTCATGGTTCTTTTTTTTTTGTTTATTTATATTTACGGTGTGCCAGCTATTTTCCACAATTGCTCCTTACATTTTGTTCGTAGCAGGTCTCAAATTTTTGGCTGTTACCTTCAGAGGGCACATGTGTAAGATGTCGGCTAGTATTTTCTAATTGTCCACAACTCGTGCCTGTGGCCATCTAAGTTTTCGATTCCGCCGATGTTTAGGGATTTACGTCCTCAGTCATTGATTTGTTCCCTCTATGCGATAATATATTTGTCTTGATTTCATGGGCTCTATCACATGGTAATTTCTAATTAGGACAATGACGTCATCAGCATATGCTCTTACGACTAGCATTTGACCAGATATCTAAATATCTGATAATGTTTCACTAAGAAATTGTAACACTGGCTTCAGTGACAGCACTAAAAGAAATGTAAGTAGCTTATCCCCTTGCGTCACACTCACCTGGGTGTTGAAAGATATCGTTAACTGTCCATTAACTTGTACCCTAGCGGACATGCCAGTTTTCATATTCTGAAAGACTTTTGTTATATTCCCTTCCAGACCCACTTTCTCCACCGTCCTCGTTAAATATTGGTGCCTGACAACGTCAAAGACTTTATGGAAATCGATGAAGAAAAGACGCATTTGATGTTGATCACGTCAGTTATTGAACTGACGTCTCAAATTTTAGCAACAACTGCATTATACCCTTCCCGGGGCGCTGATAATAGCTTTGGTGACAATTTTCTACTAAAAGTTCAGCAGTACAATAGGCCGCAGTTTTTCGACGTGTTTCAGTCCTTTCCTTGGTAGGAGAACAATTTTATTCTCTTCCGTCTAGTTATCCACAGCTCCGCCACTAATTACGACAGTTAAAATAGCAGTAAAAATAGTTCCGGTGACATCCCACAATTTGTGATAAAATTATTCGAGGATTTCATTCAATCTGGATCTTTGTGAGCTGGTGAATAAATTGTGAATTCAATACTTCATTCACGCAAAAATCAGCTACAAATTCTGTATTTTCGTCTTCAGTGATTTCGCTGTTTAGCGGTTGTATAACTTCAGCAACAAATGCTAATTTGTGGGGCTTACGGAATTTCTGGTAATGCCATTGTATTTCATTCAACATCTCGTTATGGTGAGTAAATATATTCCCATCCTTTGTTTGCAGCTTGTCTAGGAATGTGAGTCAGTGGTTCGTTTGATGTTTGATGATGTGAGACATGGGCGGTTTCTGGGCTTTAACTGTGGATCTTGGTTTGGATTTGATCGTTAGACCATGTGTTCCGAGTTTTGCATTAATTCTTTTTACCTGTTGCATGTGCTCCTTCGTAAGGTGGGGTTTTTCCTTCAATTCTCTAAGGATGTCGACGTAAAACGCAATGATTTTATGTACTTCGTTAGTTTTATGTTCTCCGTGAGTTATTAGAAGCGTTCGTAAATGTGTTTTAACAATTTTCGCCCACCAGTCGGCTTTTGAGTTGAAGTTGTCGGGTAAACGTTGGCAGTTGGTCCATGTTATGCTGTCAACCTCAGTTAAGTATATTTCTCCTAGCTGAGGGACGTTTAAAATCCGATCGCCCCTATGGTTTTTGGTAGACTGTTTGTCTAGTTTTAACGGTTTTTCTAGGTTTAACGTTACATATAACGCACAGAGATCAGAAAATAGAGCGGGCGTGACACCTGACGAATGTTCTCTATTATGTTCATTCTATCAATGCGGCTAGACGAAGTCGACAGCAGGAAAGTATATTTCACAAATGTGGAGTATTTTAATTCGCATGTATCTTTGAGCAGCAAATTCTTCACAAGGTACTTAAAATACGGCCGCTGGTCTTTAGCGTGAAGCACACTGTCGAAGTCGCTTTCTGTATGTAGATAACTATCGGCTGAGACTTTTCAGAAGAAAGGAGGAATGCTCGTACATAGCAGCAAATGGGAGGAGCACAATGAACTGATCTCCATTAAGGCTTGAAGCCAACCACAGGTGGAAGTAAAGAAGTCGCAGTTAAGAAATCTCAATCCAGTTAAGCACAAAATTGGTTCAAATGGCTCGGAGCACTATGGGGCTTAACTTCTGAGGTCATCAGTCCCATAGAACTTAGAACTACTTAAACCTAACTAACCTAAGGACATCACACACATCCATGCCCGAGGCAGGATTCGAACCTGCGACCGTAGCGGTCGCGTTGTTCCAGACTGCAGCGCCTAGACCGCTCGGCCACCCCGGCCGGCCCGGCCGGTCCAGTTAAGCACAGAAACATAGGAAAACGCAGGTGAAAACCTTGCACCACAAGTTTCAAGACACATAGATGAAGAAAGATGGCTATCAAACAAAGCAGAGCTACCAACAGTAATCCACATTATGAGGCAGGGGAACTGAGACAAGGCAACATCAACTCAGATCAACATAATGACACACGCCACCACTAAAGTAATCTTATTCAGACGCCATGGGAGACTAGGTTTGACGAAAATGTTACCTCGTGAGACAAAAGACACTACAACTGCTCCATGCTGACAGGGAACACAGAAATGTCACAGGATTATTGGGGTACGCTGAAGAATGTCGGCAGCAGAAACGTCAGCCGACAGAAAAGAAGATAACTTATGGCATCCTTATTCCACAGAAATTAATTAGTGAGACAGAAATGAAATCTTACGACATCCTCAGATCCTCAGAGAAGCTTACTCGACCCCAATTGTAAACATGAAGCAATTGGATTCACACTTCAGTAACCTCCTTGGAAAAGAGAACAGAACGTCAAACTGCTTCACACTGCACACGGCAAACTTAAAAGTCATGGATCTAACTACAGCGAAAAAGTCACCCATTGTACAATGTGGCAGGGCCACAGACGATATTATACTCGTACATGAAGGATACAATCCAAGAAGTGGTAGAACCTCTGGCATGCCTATTCGAATGCCTGAAGAACAAATTAGCTCCACAAACACGGAGGAAGACATAATTCTGCTGTACAAAGGCACAGTAAGGAAAAATAGCCCGGACTCCTACAGAGGAATCGCTCAGGAGAGCGCTATGTTGAAACTATTTCCTAAACTCCTTTGAGCGTGCACTGAGCAAAGACTACATCCTGATATCTCAACAAATCAATAAGTCTTCACTCCAGGCAGTACAACACCACACGCCGTCATGTCATTCAAGAAATAGACAGGAGCGGAGCCCATTACCCCACTGTTGGCGATCTTTATAGAACACTCTGAAATATTCGATAGCATCGACAGGGAGGCCCTCATCCAGAAACTAGAGAACATACCAGCTAAATCAAGCCATTAACCAGAAATTCTCACACCTCCAAACGCTAATGTGGCGATGCCCCGTCCTGTCGGTAAATGAAGTCGCTCGTATCAGTCTCCAACTGTGGGAAAAGAAAGTTGTCAAGCATATAGAGTTTTGTGCTTTCTGTAATAGTATTCTCGGCAAAGAAAAATGGATCATACATCTTTTTCCTTGAAACTGCACAACACAGATTAAATTTTAGAGAGTCCCTCTCATGTTGTACAACTTCATGTGGTTGTTCCGTATGCCACATTTTCACATTATGACGGTCCACCTTTTCATTAAATGCCTCGTCACTGAACACTAAACGTGGAAGAAAACTGTCACCCTCCATCTTGCCATGAACGAAATTGCAGAACTCCACACGTTGTTGTCTGTCACCTTCACAAAGAGCTTGGAGCAGCTGAATTTTGCATGGTTTCACATACAAACGTCGACGTGAAACACGTCGGACGGACATCGGATCATGTTGAGCTGTCGAGCAGCACGGCGAACGTATTTTTTAGGACTCCTTGTGAAACTATGGCGGATGCGTTCGACGTCTGTGTCAGACACTAGGCGATTTTCCTCTACACAAACAACCTGTTTCTCGGAATTGTTCATTCCATCGTCTAACGCTCTGTGCTGTAGGAGGATCCACACCATACCCATCACGAAAGTCGCGTTGAACAGTTATTATGGACCCGCACTGTGCAAAACCAAGAACACAAAATGCTTTCTGTTGTTCTGAGAGAGAACTGAAGTGGGCGCACACTGCTGCTACCTGACGGGAACCGTGTAAAACTCGAGAGTTTGCTCTTTCCAACAGTACGTTGTTCACTCGCATATCTCAAATAACGTAATAGTTATGATTATTTTAAATCGGATGAGTCTTTTTGACACGCCCTCAATATACAACACAAGCCGACACATTCGTCATACACATACCACGAATTTCACTAAACTTTATGACATTCAGCATCTCATGCGACAACCTACACAAGAATATGAATCTGATTTTCAATTTAACCCATGTTAGAAAATTTCCAAGTACATAATTTGCAGATAACAAAACAAATCTCCTCGCAAAAGCTCTGAAATACTGCATAGTCCCAATACTACAGAAGAGTTCCGTAAAGCACTTGATAGCCACTGCTAAAGTTGCAATAACTGTAGTGAATATCTGATCGAGGAAACAGAATGAAATTACAGCTTACGTAACAAACGTTATAGACAAGACACTCTGTAAATAGAATGCTTACAAATATTAATCCAAAACGAAACATAAAATTCTCAATAATATGAACCATAAACTGCTATTAAATAGTACTACAGCATTAAAAGACGACAAAGCAAATAGTGTGATGATACTTGACATAAACGGCTATATGGATTAGGTGATGTCTGTCTTTGAATCTAACAATATGCAGAACTGCTTTATAGCCTGTAATGGGATACCCTCCTCTAATATTATCATTTTATAGAACCAGCCGATGCCAGAATGAATTCCGAATCTGGTATACAGTAGGTGAACATTCTCGGCTGTTTCATTGAAAGAATTTCATTTGATTTTGTATACGATGTATTATATTTCAGATTGAAAAGTATAAAAAAATTTAGTTTGTTACACTCTGTATGTACAGTTAAAATTCTTCTTCTTTTAGAATTGTTGGAAATTACGATATTTCTGGAATATTTAAAATTCATTATATTAATTGGGCAATCTAATGCGAATTATTAAATTTATTTCTGGATTCATTTACAAAACTATGATAGAGCTTAGTAAAGATACTTCTTTTGTCAAGAAAGTATGTAAACCCTTTTTTTTAACTGTTTGGAATACTGTGAGTACTGCAGAATTTAAGTAGCAGTGGGCATGCCTCTGCTGGAATCAGCCGTATTTTTGATTGTGTCACTAATAATTTGCGGTGTTACAGAAGTGTAAATTGTAAAGAGATGTGTGATTGAAAACTGTGACAAAGAATAAAATTCAAGAGTAGTACAGGCAAATCTTCATCACTTATTTAGTCATCAAGAACCAAAAAACCATAATTTCAGCTGCAAGAATTTAACTGTAAACGCAAGGACTGGAGCCAACAACAAGAGAAAATGAAGTTAAGTAAATATTTTTCCTTTTGTATATCTTACGTCTCACGAAGCTTTCAAAACTTGTGCAGAGACAGAGAATTTTAATAGTGATGTGTGGGAGGGTAAGATTACAAGGCCTACCAAAAAATTGGCAGCTGAAATAAAGAAATCCATTAAAAATTGTATTACCGTTCTCATGGAACATGAAAAAAGAATATATACATATTAATGAATCGAGCTACACCAAAATTACGAGCCCAACCAAAGAAACATAAACCAACTGTTCCGATTTGGCCCACAATTAATTTCGTTAATATCCCATCACATCTGATAAGCAAAAAAATAAACACATTAATAACGAAACTTTATACTTTCAAGAAAAAGTACACAATCAAAGATTTGCGTAATCTGGTAAAGAATATAAACTGATCCCCAATTTTCTTTCCCATTCATGTGTATATGCAACTTGGATGCATGAGCTGTTAAGCTGATTGCGCTATAATTCTCGCATTTTGGATCTTGTAATCTTCGTAACTATGTGGATGATTTTTCAGAAGTCCTGATGGTATACCACCAGTCTCATACATTCAACACACCAAAGCGAATATTCGTCTCGTTGCCACTTCCCCCAATGATTTTGGAAGTTCCGATGGGATTTTATCGACTCCTTCTCCCGTAGTTGATCTTTTCCGAAGCTATTTTGAATTCTGATGCTAGAACTGGGTCCCCTCTCTCTTCCCCAATGACTTCAGTTTCTTCTTCTATCACATCATCACACAAGCCCTCGTCCTCGTAGAGGACTCTTTCCACGTTCCAGCTCTCTCCTCTGCATTTAACAGTGGAATACCCGTTGTACTGTAAATGCTACTGCACTTGCTTTTAATTTCACCACTGAGATGTTCACAGTAACTGACTCTCTGTTACTTTCGTATTCATAGCGAATTCTACTCGCATTATACCATTTTCTGCTGCTGCTGATATTATCCTATATTCGTCTGACCATAAATCCTTGTCTTCTTTCCATTTCACTTCACTGATCCCCCATTGTATCTAGACTGAGCCTTAGCATTTCCCTTTTCAGATTTCTAGCTTCCCTACCATATTTGAACTTCTAACATTCCATGCCCCAAATCGTAGAATGGCGTCCTTTGGTTGGTTGTCCAATCTTTTCCTCCTGCACCTTGGCGGTCCTCTCCCACACAACCAAATGGAGGACTACTCAGGAATATTTTGCCAATGGAGAGATCATCGTGACACTTTCCAATTGCAAGGGCACATGTTCTGGGGGTGCGCATGATGTTTTTTTAATGCAGTGATTTCCGTTGCCCTCTGCATTCTCATGCCATTGTTCGTTGCTGGTTTCGCCGCCTTTTAGGGGTATTTTCACAGCCCAAGGGCAAGATAGTGCCCTCAACTTCCGTTCCCCCCCTCTCCCTATCTGACCTGGACCCGCCATCGCCATCGCCGTCAGTGCCCCCGGGCGTGGCCTCAGGCCTGGACGTGTGCCCTGGCAGCAGCTTTCTGGAGGGTGTTCCTGTTGCCTCGCAAACCAGGTGGTGGGGTATGGTTGGGAGCATGCTGTTCTCCACAGTCACGGCTCCCTGCTCATGTCTACTTCCCTCCCTCCCCAGTGCCGTTCGCAGCCGCCCCACATGACAACGGAGTGGCAATTCGGCGGGAGTGGGGGGAGGAGGAATTTACTGGTGTAATCTGTGACAAGCACACCGATCGGCAAAGAGTTTGCAAGAAGATCGACAATAGTCACTGAATCAAGTGGCCTATCAGGAGGGAGGCCAAAGACGTAGTAGCAAGCAACACACCGCAACGCATTCTTGACAGCGAGTATTTAGATCGCCCCCACGAACCGGTGGGCCCAGCCAGTCACAGCCAGTCAAATGGTTCAGATGGCTCTGAGCACTATGGGACTTAACATCTATGATCACCAGTCCCCTAGAACTTAGAACTACATAAACCTAACTAACCTAAGGACATCACACAACACACAGACAGTCAGCTGTCAGTCACAGAGTCAGTCGCAGTCAGTCAGAGTCACAGTCTCTAGCTCAGAGTCAGTCAGTACCTAGCGACCAGAGTAATGTACATAGCAAGACTTGTACTTCATCAGCAGTGAAGCTATTACGGAAGAGCTTGTACCACAACAATTTGCCTAAGGGTAAGTAGCTTCTTGTTTTTGTTAATAAAGAACCAATTTCAAACACGTATGCAGTTGTGTTGCAGGAAGAGGACACAGACCACCAAACAACATCCTCTCCCTTGCTTCCCCTGGTACAAGACTCTACAATATCGACGACTATTCAAAAATTACGTTTCCTTTCTCCCGTCTCCACCTTCAAATTTACATATAATATGTCACAGCTGTCGATTCCACATGTTGTTTCTTCTTTCTGACAAGTTCGACAGAACAGGCACCAAACATTCATGTAATTTATTTCACCTCATCGGGCAAGAACTCACCTTCTTCAGTGCAGATGCACAATAATGTCTACCCTCCTGTAGATATCTTGGTGTAGCGAACGTAGAGGACGTGGGCAGGGACTGCTGATGGGTGGTGCTAGGTGGGTGTGTGATTGGGTGAAAATGTATTCTGAAATAGTCTAACAATTCCCTAATGTCCTTGGTGGAGCAATCGCAACACAGCCTCTGGCAACGCTTTGGGAATAAGCATGCGCGATTGTCCGCATCCATTTTGAACTAGAATCACACCCCGTTGAACTGTAAGGTTACGCCGACGTGCAATATATCGGCATACAACTGAGTTCTGGATACTGTTCAATGAACGAGGCCAAGACGTGCGAATGTAATGCAACAAAATCTTGACGTCTTGGTCTGCTTCCGTGGCGTGTGTAATTTTTCTGTAGTGCAAGGCAAAATATTACAGCAATTCAGAGTATGTGCCGGACATATCATTACCTGATCTTATTTTCTTGTTCTGGTGTAAGGAACCTGTCGCCAAATTTTGTAAAAGTATTTTTGAATCACTCTGTATAACCGAATAAAGACAAAAGACTCCTGGTGCTTGGCAAACGGTACTATTGTACCACGTGTTTTCAAAAATGCTAATATGTATAGGAGAGAAATCGACAGGTAAGGTAAAAGTCAATCAAGGAGTGGGGCACAGATGATCCCTTGCATCCACTCAACATTTATACTGACAATGAGTTTGGCATTTAAACGGTAATGGCACCAGACAGGCCGTTTCTGACGTTGCGCTTCATGATGGCAGTTAGACTTGTGATAAATTCAAGAGACGCCCATGAAGAAAGCGTTCGACAGTGTATAATCGTGCCACACTTTCGAAATTGTCAGAAAAATTGATGGAAATGAAACACTGGTAACATACAATATGTATAATGATCAAGAAGGAATTATGAGAACAGAAGACCAAGAACAAAATGTTCGCATTGAGAAAGATATAACTCAGGGATCTAGTCTTTCTCCGTATTGTTCAATGTCTGCATCGAAAAATCAGTGACTGAAATAAAGGAAAGTTTCAGAATAGGGATTAAAATTCATGGCCAAAGGACATCAACGATAAGATTCGCTCATGACATTGGTGTCCTCAGTAAGAATTGACAAGAGTTAGAGGCTCACCCTATGTGTCAGCAGACGACGAATATAATGTAAGGGGTCCACCACGTTCCATTCGCGAACGGACTGCTTAAATGACTGTGAGTGATGTTGTCGGCGTATTCTTGCCTGTGTGCGTGCTAAGTAGAAATACGTTCACAAAAAATTGCTTTGTCATTACTTTTAGGTCGGATGTATTCTGCGCTATCTCTGTACATTTGGTGAAATGGTACACACAGCCTTATTCACGAGCTTGTTCCTGTAGTCAAAAAGTTCATGAAACTCTTTTCCGTGTCACAGAAAATATTGCAGACGACATGATACACTGAAAATGTATTGCCTTTTATCGGCCGGCGTGGCAAGCAGACACTTAAGACGTTTTTGAGCCAGAATTCACTACTTGTAAGTTCAAATGAATATTCTTCTGTCGATATATGGATGGCAAGATTGTGGCACTGCTGCGTGGAACCGAAGTTCTTGAAGAACGTGTCCAACTAAATTTCTTCGCTTTGATAGTTGTTTCTCGTCGACCTGTCGCCGGCCCAAACAACGTAATGCGGAACTGCGGGCTCTAGCTGATATAGCTTGCTGAGTTTCGACTAGATTTTGAGATTGGACTGAGAAATTACATACAGGTACAACTCAAGACGTCGTCCTGAACGGACTCAAATTAACAGATGTTTAGGTAATTTGTATAGTTCTCGAGGGAGTGTACTCCATAAGACTGTTCCCGGACGGTGTGATTGTGTATGGAACGGCTGCAACACCAGAGGACTGTAGCAGGAAATCATGCAGGTTTTTAACGATTAACTGTCGAATCAGAATGTAAATATATGTAACATATTGCCCATAAATGATATCCACTAATGTAGTATTACAGTATTAGCGCCGCAACGCGGAAATAGCAACTCTAGTAAAATTATTTCGATGAACCATCCGGAGGGAAATAAACTGGAACGAGACATAAAACAAACTTTAGGAAAAATAGATGACAAGCTGAGAAGGAAAGGATGTAATATCTCTCTCGTTATAGCTCTCAAGTCCTGCAAGTGGTGAATCACCTCCTCTTAATACAGCAATAGTCAACCACGAATTGACACTAACTACCTCTGTAGTTGTACAAGAAAATTGAATCTTGCAACCTACAAAGGTAATAGGTCCTTGGAGTAGTTCTTGTTGGCCAGCCTCATTTGGAGTAATAGAAAAAGTATCCACACTCTTGTAGACAGGCATTCTGCTCTTGCGTCTGTATGTTCTCCTCCTGTACGGCATGGCTGTGTGCTTCGTGCGGCTGCCTCGAGTCGAATCAGCCTGCAGCTGCCTCTGTAGCCGATGTGCCTATTGATAAGAATGGGCGCGGCAGGAAGTAGCGCGCTGATAAACCGCAATGGCGGCGCCGGAAGTCGAGAAATTCTGCGGATCGCGGTCAGTTAAAACTTAGCGCGATCTTAAAGAAATCTTAAAGAAATGTCACTGATGCACGAAAGAAGTGACTTACAAAACACTTGTTCGAACGATTTTCCAGTATTATTGTCAATCTGGCAGCCTTACGGGGTTGGACTGATGCTGATGGAAGAAAATATACATGGTTTCGTTCAACGAAAGAGAGAATCTTACTGATACGCTCGACAAACCCTAGCAGCAGACGTTACAAGAGAGGCGTCGTGCAATACGGAGAGAATTGTTGCTGAAATTCCGGGAGTGTACGTTGCGAGAACACGTTACTTCCTCACACATACGTCTCACGAGATGGTCAAGACGAGAAAATTAAAGACCTTATAGCACATTCGTAACTCTACTGACAGCCACTCGTCCCATGACCTATTCACTATTGAAACAGGTAAAGGAAGAGTAGAGAGGATTTCTGAAGTATCTTCCATCACAAAACGTAAGAAGGTTTGTGGAATGTAGACATACGTGTAGATGCAGACATATAGCTGGTCCACTGTATGGCGAGATAGTCCTTCCCTAAGATTTACACTACTTGCGATGGACGTATTATTCATTCAGTGATGACGCAACGACATATACACTTCTGGAAATGGAAAAAAGAACACATTGACACCGGTGTGTCAGACCCACCATACTTGCTCCGGACACTGCGAGAGGGCTGTACAAGCAATGATCACACGCACGGCACAGCGGACACACCAGGAACCGCGGTATTGGCCGTCGAATGGCGCTAGCTGCGCAGCATTTGTGCACCGCCGCCGTCAGTGTCAGCCAGTTTGCCGTGGCATACGGAGCCCATCGCAGTCTTTAACACTGGTAGCATGCCGCGACAGCGTGGACGTGAACCGTATGTGCAGTTGACGGACTTTGAGCGAGGGCGTATAGTGGGCATGCGGGAGGCCAGGTGGACGTACCGCCGAATTGCTCAACACGTGGGGCGTGAGGTCTCCACAGTACATCGATGTTGTCGCCAGTGGTCGGCGGAAGGTGCACGTGCCCGTCGACCTGGGACCGGACCGCAGCGACGCACGGATGCACGCCAAGACCGTAGGATCCTACGCAGTGCCGTAGGGGACCGCACCGCCATTTCCCAGCAAATTAGGGACACTGTTGCTCCTGGGGTATCGCCGAGGACCATTCGCAACCGTCTCCATGAAGCTGGGCTACGGTCCCGCACACCGTTAGGCCGTCTTCCGCTCATGCCCCAACATCGTGCAGCCCGCCTCCAGTGGTGTCGCGACAGGCGTGAATGGAGGTACGAATGGAGACGTGTCGTCTTCAGCCATGAGAGTCGCTTCTGCCTTTGTGCCAGTGATGTTCGTATGCGTGTTTGGCGCCGTGCAGGTGAGCGCCACAATCAGGACTGCATACGACCGAGGCACACAGGGCCAACACCCGGCATCATGGTGTGGGGAGCAATCTCCTACACTGGCCGTACACCACTGGTGATCGTCGAGGGGACACTGAATAGTGCACGGTACATCCAAACCGTCATCGAACCCATCGGTTTACCATTCCTAGACCGGCAAGGGAACTTGCTGTTCCAACAGGACAATGCACGTCCGCATGTATCCCGTGCCACCCAACGTGCTCTAGAAGGTGTAAGTCAACTACCCTGGCCAGCAAGATCTCCGGATCTGTCCCCCATTGAGCATGTTTGGGACTGGATGAAGCGTCGTCTCACGCGGTCTGCACGTCCAGCACGAACGCTGGTCCAACTGAGGCGCCAGGTGGAAATGGCATGGCAAGCCGTTCCACAGGACTACATCCAGCATCTCTACGATCGTCTCCATGGGAGAATAGCAGCCTGCATTGCTGCGAAAGGTGGATGTACACTGTACTAGTGCCGACATTGTGCATGCTCTGTTGCCTGTGTCTATGTGCCTGTGGTTCTGTCAGTGTGATCATGTGATGTATCCGACCCCAGGAATGTGTCAATAAAGTTTCCCCTTCCTGGGACAATGAATTCACGGTGTTCTTATTTCAATTTCCAGGAGTGTATATTAGTGACAGTTGATAGTTCTTCAGCTGCCACAAGGAGAATTCGGTATTATTTCCTGGTGCTGGAGTTTCCTGCCTCAAATGACATGAATAGTTAGTTAAATCTCCATAAAAATCTTCACGTGACAGTGCTTTCTTGTTACAAACTACGTACCTGTTCTTTGGTTTTGCATCATTCGTACACACACCGTAGCGTGGGTTAAAGGCGCTGCAGTCTGGAACCGCAAGACCGCTACGGTCGCAGGTTCGAATCCTGCCTCGGGCATGGATGTGTGTGATGTCCTTAGGTTAGTTAGGTTTAAGTAGTTCTAAGTTCTAGGGGACTGATGACCTCAGAAATTGAGTCCCATAGTGCTCAGAGCCATTTTGAACCGTAGCGTGGTGTCCGAGCTGCCCAGTGTGCGGGCGCTACGCTGCTTCGTTAGATATAGCTACGTTATTTACGGGCAGCGGCACCAGCGAGCAGCCCATTGAGCGAGATTAAGGGCGGCACGCCACGAGGCAACAAAACGGCGCTGGAAGTGTCTTCCGGACGGCGCATAAGATAACATCGACCGTATAAGTGGGGAACAGGAAGGGGAAGAGGATGGAGGATGGGAGGGGAGGGCTGTAATTGCAGGCTAGGCTGCCGAACCACCCCATTCGTCAGAGGCCCACGCCACGCCGTTAGTGTCTTAGGTCGGGCAGCGGTGGGCTGATTCTATGGGTGCCCGCAGTGGCCACACGTTACTGTGGCAGTCACATCACCCGCGACAGCTTTCGTCTATGAAACCCACTATAAAATTCGGCAGAGCTTCACAACTGCTAAATCTGTATTGGAATTGGATATAAGCCCTGATCTCCTCCCTTCCCTCTCTGTCCATCTCCTCTCCCCTTCTATCACCATCTCCTGTTCCTCCTCTCTCTGTGCGTCTCCTCCTTTCCCCTCTCTATGTCCATTTCCTCTTCACTTTCTCTCTATTCATCCCATCTCCCCCCTTCTCCGACCCTGAGCCTCATTTATTCTTACTGCAAACAAAATCTTGATTGGGACTTGAGGTCGTTTAAAATGAGTGGGTAAGCAGCTTGGTGTTATTGGTACAGGCGGTACGAGAAAAACCTGTCAACTGCCGGATCTATAAGGAGAGCAGTTTTTTGCATACTTTTAATCCGCGCGTGTCTGAAATTATGAAGTCCGGAAGATTCAGATTCCATAACAGCATTCCAATCACAACCTGGTATGCCATAAATACAACTTTTCTTTCTTCTGCGAAAGCTGTAAGTAAGAAAGAAAACGAAACAGCACACTTTCGTAGCACAGCAATTTCTTTCTCGTAGTCATTTTTAACAGAAAACTTAAGCACTGTTCTTTAAAAAAAAATGCATAGCTTATGTCAGTCCGAATGTGCTGTTTTACGTCTTTATTAAGTTATCACTTTAGGTTCACACTTAACAAGGTACTAAACAAGCAACTGGAGCAGGTTGTCATTAATTGAACAACAGTTGCGTAATCAGCGTCATCCAGACATGAAGAAACTAATAATTGGGTATGTATTTGTAATATGTATTTATAAAGGAGAAAAGTTGTTAACAATGTAAACGAAAATTCTTGACGATTTACTTCAAATTTTTACACAACACTCAAACGATGTACACACACACACACACACACGCACACACACACACACATATATATATATATATATATATATATATATATATATATATATATATATATATATTATGATTTACTTCTAATTTTTACACAATACTCATGGGATATATACCCTACGAGTACTGTGCGAAAAAATTGAGATAAATTGTCAATAACTTTTCGATACACCGACAGTAACTTTTCACTTTTATGAATACAGATTAAAAATATGTATCCAATTATCAGTTTGTCCATGTCTGGATGATGCTGATTCCGTGATGTTGTTCAATGTTTTTTTAGTACTGTCTTAAGTGTGAACTTAAATGTTAATAAAATTCCAAATGCAACTACTGGAGCGGCCTTTTATTCAGTAATACATCCTTAAAAGTCAATGAAGTTCCAAATACAACAATTGGAGCGGCCTTTTATTCAGTAATACATCCTACGTCTACCTGAGTGTCTACTAAAGCATCGCGTAAAAATTTGAAGAAACCTGGTCAAGAACTTTTCGAGATTTTTGGTGACAATGTTAAACAACGTCTCGTCTTTATATAGTAGTGTATATCAAACACTGCTAGTGTTCTTGCAACGTAAAATTATAGCAGTCTTATATATGTGCAGACATTCTTCATTCGTTGCTACTTCAACTACGTTCCTCATGTAGATAACAATTAATATTTCTTGCTTTTGCAACTCAGTCTTAATTTTGTTTTCAAGCAAATAAGATCGCCTGTGCATATTAGACATCATGTGAGGTCTATGAAATAAAAAACGATATTGCGGCGAGTAGCGCTGCATGTTGTGTGGAACGGCGATTTTTATCGCTTGCTGTGAGGTGGAGAGGGAGAGAGGGGGAAGGGCGGGGTGCTTGGATGGGCAGTTCAAACCCGACTGCCAACATATACGTGATATCTAGTGTTTATCATTTCTCGAATATTTACGAAATTACGCGTAATTGAGTCGCAATATTTACGCTGTGAAAACAAGTGTACGACCAAATAGTTGTATCGAGTGACAAAAGAACAATAGTCCACCACAAAAGGAGAGTGAGAAACATGGTGAACAGTGTGTGGATCGCGAGAACACAAAGATGTGATTATGTGGCAGTGATAAAAGTGGTAGTGCGACCTCCAGACCAGATGTGAGGAAACGCAAATCAGCAAATCATTCCACTGATGATGCCTTAGAACAGAAGAAGGCGAAACGCGTAAGGGATAAATAAAGTAACTAGCAGTAGGAAAAGGCAGTTCGATTTGTAAAACAAGTATTTATATGCTTGCTGCGGAAGATGGCCATACAAACGAACTTGTTAAAGTTTTTCCACTATATTGCTGTTATATTTCTGCTGTTATGATTTTTTTTAAAAATCAACTGCACGACACCCCTTCTTCTCGAGTTTTCCAAATAATCCTTGCAAATCAAACATTTATCTGCTTCAAATTTCTTCATTGTTATGCTTAAGTTACACAATAAACACTGATGTAAAAGAAAATATTGTACTAAGATAGTAAAAATATATATGTATCTTATTTTAACTAATCTGTTTGTTATTACTAGGGAATTCTCGTAATAAACCGAAAACTTTTTTGTCCCAATAGGCATACATTCTTTCCAAGAAGGCTTGCTTGCATTCTTCAGACCACTGCGGTCTGCACTAATGTTGTTTCGGCTGCTTTGCTGTAACTTCCCATTTACCTACTTCATTACGAGAAGTGTCTCTTTCTATAAGTTGGTCTCATGTTTGCGTTTTTCAGGTGCTCCCGAATTTCCTTCAACCAAGGTATCGAGTTCTTAAGTGATGTTACATAGTCTATTATCCATTTTGTCAATCGATGCGTTGGTACTCTGTTGACATGAACAAGGACTTTCATTCACCTTTTCTTAATGTCGATTTCAACGTTTAAAACACTTCTTTTGTTTGAATTGACTGTAGCCTGTACCGCATTGGTTATTTGTTGCTCCTGAAATTTTGCTGATGACCTTTCTCACTTACTTTTTGGTTTCTTCAAGTTTGTGTTTTGTGTTAAGTGTCAGTGTTTCTCTTGCGTAGAGGACTTTTGGTCATAGGACTGTGTCGTAGCGCCGAAAGTTTGTCTGTCTTGACACAGATTTTTTTATGTACTGTTTTTGGACTAACCGTAATGCTTTTTGGACTTTTTTGAGGCAACTTTACTGTGAGATTTTTCAAGGCTTGTCAAGTCGAAGGATTCTCCGAGGTGTGTAAAGTACTCGAACGTGTTGATTTAACCGTATTTTTTTTTCACGTTCGCAATTTTTGTCTCTGAAAATAAGAATTCAGTTTTCTCGAATGCTGTGTGCTCGTTCTTTAGGTATCTCTAGCTGTTTGACGACAGTCTCTTCATCCCCTGAAAGTATCGCCAGGTTGCCCGCAAATGCGAGATATGGTATGTAGAGATCGTTTTCGGGAAATCCCGGTAGGATTTTCTTCGAAAACCCACGTTTCTCGAGTTCTTTCTCCCATTCTTCCGTAAGCTTGTCTAGGACGACACTGAACGCAACAGGAAAGAGTCCGTCTCCTTGTCTCACATCAGATTGAACGTGAAAGGGTTTGACGTGTCCCACATAAATATTACTTTAGATTTTCTGCCAGTCAGTGTTTGCTTTATGAGATCCCGTGTTTTGGGATCTAATATCCTCTGTTCTAAAATTTGGAATAATGAAGGCCTGTCTATCGAGTCGTACACAATTTTTAAAATAATTTTCATACTACAGGTTTTTATCCGTGGCCACGCATTTTGAGTATGGTTTTGAGGTTAAAAACTCGTTCTTGGCATGACCGGCTCGATGTGAATCCTGCTTGATATTCTGATAATTTGGGGTTGTTGTTGCTTTTGTGGTCTATTCAAGAGACAAGTTTGTAGTATTTTGGAAGTTACCGATAAGAGACAGATCCCGCTATAGTTGTTTACATCTAATTTGTCGTCTTTTGGTGTAGTTAATGGATTAGAGAAACATCCGGGATTTTTTCGGTTCTCCAAATGTTTCGGATTATTTGCGTAATTTTTTGAGTGAGTTTGGGCCTAAATTTTTCAAGAGTTCAGCTACAATCCTGTCTGTCCCTGATGCTTTATTGTTTTTTATTGAAGTACGAATAAACTTCTTCTGATGTTGGCCGAGACGTACTTGTGGATGTGTTTACCGGAATCATTTGATTCCGGACTATTTGATGGCTGTAAAACATAGCTGACCATTTCTTAATAATTTTCTTTATTTTCCAAGGCTAATTTGCCAATCTTGCTTTCGAAAATAGAGGTTCCGTGGTGAGTACTCTTTGATGAGTCTAGCAACGATCTAGTAGAAATCGTGTGTGCTGCAATTTCTTAAGTTGTCTCCAATTGATTCTAGTTGGTCATTAACATATTTTCGTTTAATTGTCTTAAAATCTTGGACATTCGTTTGTCAATTTCATGTAATTGCTCCTTTGTTTCTTCTGATTTGTAACAATTGCAATTTTGAGACGCCTCTTTCTTTTCTTCTACTGCGTTGTCACGTTCTTCAAACCACCATGGGTGTTTTTTTGCCTGAAGAAGGTTCAGATATTTCGCTGTTTCGATGATTTTAATTTGAAATTTCTCCCACTATTCTGCACATTCTTCTTCCATTTTATTGTTATTTTAGAGCCTTTGACTTTTGCAGATCAAATTTTGGGTCACAGGTGTTACCTGTTCATTTTTCTTTTAGGTGTGAGTTCAGTTTTGATTCTGGTTAAATAATGACCCGAATCCATTTTTGCGCCTCTGCGTACTTGCTTGTCATTAATATATTTTTGACAGTCGTACGATATTTTCACATATTCAGTCTGAAAGTCTTCTAAATGATGGATGGGTTACCATCATTTTTTTTTCGACATTTTTCTAAAGTGAGTTTGACATACACTATGTGATAAAAAGCATCCGAACACCTCCAAAAACATACTTTTCTCACATTAGGTGCATTGTGCTGCCAACTACTGCAAGGTACTCCATATAAGCGACCTCAGTAGCCATTAGACATCGGGAGAGAGCAAAATGGGGCGCTCCACGGAAATTGCGGAGTTCGAACGTGGTCAGATGATTGAGTGTCACTTGTGTCATACGTCTGTACGAGAGATTTCCACACTCCTAAACATCCCTAGGTCCACTGTTTCCGATGTGATAGTGAAGTGGAAACGTGAATGGACACATACAGCACAACAGCGTACAGGCCGACCTCGTCTGTTGACTAACAAAAACCGCCGACAGTAGAAGACGGTCGTAATGTGTAATAGGCAGACACTGGTGCAAACCGCCGGCGTTGGTGGCCGAGCGGTTCTAGGCGCTACAGTCTGGAACCGCGCGACCGCTATGGTCGGAGGTTCGAATCCTGCGTCGGGCTTGTACGTGTGTGCTGTCCCTAGGTTAGTTAGGTTTAAGTAGTTCTAAGTTCTAGGGGACTGATGACCTTAGAAGTTAAGTCCCATAGTGCTCAGAGCCATTTGAATTTATGCAAACCATCACACGGGAATTCCAGACTGCATCAGGTTCCACGGCAAGTACTATGACAGTTAGGCGGTAAGTGAGCAAAATTGAATTTCATGGTAGAGCGTCTCCTCATAAGTCACACATCGCGCCGGTAAATGCCAAACAACGCCTCGCTTGGTGTAAGGAGCGTAAACATTGGATGATTGAACAGTGGAAACACGGACGTTGTGTGGAGTGACGAATCACGGTACACAATGTGGCGATCCGATGGCAGGGCGTGGGTATAGCGAATGGCCGGTGAACGTAGTCTGCCAGGGTGTGTGGTGCCAACAGTAGAATTCTGAGGCAGTGGTGTTATGGTGTAGTCGTGCTTTTCATGGAGAGGGAGCACAAGCCTGCACTGATGTTTTAAGCACTTTCTTGCTTCCCACTGTTGAAGAGCAATTCGGAGATGGACATTGTATCTTTCAACACGATCGAGCAGCTGTTCATAATGCACGGCCTGTGGCGGAGTGGTTACACTACAATAACATCCCGGTAATGGACTGGCCTGCACAGAGTCTTTACTGAATCCTGTAGAACATCTTTGGAATGTTTTGAAACGCCGACTTCGTGCCAGGCCTCACCGACCGACATCGATACCTCTCCTCAATGCAGCACTCCGTGAATTATCGGCCACCATTCCCCAAGAAACCTTCCAGCAGCTGATAGCTGAGTGGACGTACGCCTGCGAAGGTGGAAGCTGTCATCAAGGCTAAGGGTGGGCCAACACCATATTGAATTCCTGCTTTAGCGATGGAGGACGCCATTAACTTGTAAGTTATTTTCAGCCAGGTATCCGGATACCTTTGATCGCATAGTGTAAATTTTAGTTGTTTCGTGGCATAAGTCAACGAGCCGAGTGTTATTATTATTGCTGAAGTTGTGTGCACGATAGTCTCCTACTGTGATCTTTTATTTTCGTTTCCTGTAAATTTGTACATTAAAATCGCGAAGTAGAATTTTCGTACCACCTTTCAGTATGTTGGCAATCTGTGTGCGAAGTTCTTCCCAGAATCTTCCTGTTATTTCGGGCTCTTTTTTTATTGTCACCATTTCTAGGTGTAGATACATTAATAAAGGTGCAGTATTTGTTTGTGTGTTTCTTAAGGTCATGAGATGAGTTTCGCTTATTTGACTGAGTCCCAAACTTGTTTATCTGTAATGAAGCCCATGTCAATTAGTGCAACATCTTTGTCAATTTTGTTGTTTTTTTCCACTTTTAAAGAGTCTGTAATTATTGTAGTCAATCTTTCCTGTATATGTGTCTTTTGCAGGGTGAGAATTTGGATTTTCTGCTTCGTGGGTTTTCCTGCTTGAATGAGTGTCTGAATGTTGAAAGTACCCATGTAAGTGGGTGGATCGTCCATCTGCGATAAGTAAAGACAGAAGTCTTTACTTCTGCTAGTTATGTTTGCTTGTCATCAGTTTTCTGGCTGAAGCCAGACAATTTATTTTTATTATACTAAAATTTTTATGTGTTTTATTACTGTTACTATTAATGTTTTAGGCGTATATGGCACCTTAAAAGTAGGCGTGATAACAAATTTTGTAAAGGGCATTGAAATAGAAACGAAACACATGGGTGAAAAGTAGTAAAGTGTTTATTATTTCGAAAGTAATGACCGTCACTGTTAATACGTTTATTCCATTGGGAGACGGGACGGCCAGTGCCTTCATGGAAACCTGTTAGTGGTGCCTACGGAACCGTGACTGTATCCAACCGTGCACTTCTTCGCCCCGAAGCAAATCGATTAACACAAATATCTTCCTCCAGAACTCCAAAAATGTTGAAATCGCATGCGGAGAGATGAGGACTGTGGAGGATGTGTAAGGGCGAAATTTCTTCTCCGTAGTCGAAAAAACCTTGCAACATGTGCGTGAACATAATTCTGCGAGGGAATGATGCTGTTCGTCAACATTCCTGGGCATTTGGACTTGATGGCTACCTCCAATTATTGCAAATTGTCCACGTACCACTGTGCATTACTGTGTCATCGTGTTCCAGGAACTGACTGAGCAGCGAGGCCTTGCAAAGAAAGATAAAGGTCACCGTGACTTTCCAGGAGCTGGGGTGCCTGTTGTTTCGACTGCGCTGCAAAGTCTCGCTGGGAAGCACTCACACATCCGTACTGTCACGATCTCTCCTCTAGCTATTTCCAAATTTTTGCAGGCCTGAAGAAAGACATTCGTGGCTGTCGATTGGCTTTGAACAAAAAGATGCACGCTGGGCACAATCGTGATTCCATAAGTAACCGCAAATATTTTTTCCGTGATAGCATTGACCGTCTTGCCTCACAGTGGTATAAATATAGTGACAGTTATGTCGATTACATGTGAAATAATACAGAGTTTACTCACATTTCTTCCACCTCTCTCGTTTTCATTTCGCTGCCTCTTGTAACTGAGAGTGAGGGCCGGCCAGGCATTATCGTACTGAAAGCCGCTTCCTGTCTTTCCCCCAGAAACAATCTCTGGATCGGTCCATGACAGATGATTCGGCCACTGTGTGTACCGCAGGCAGAGCCGCCAATCACTGATTTGTTCAAGTTTTGAAATGTACGACGCAAGCGCTTCCTCTGGCCTCGTCCAGGAACCAATAGCCCATAGGCAGGATTCACGCTCCGATTATTACATGACGCTACGGCGATTGTTAGAACAGTTTGGTTGGTAGCATATCGGTTTCAACCAGGAAAATATAGATCAACTACAACCAGCCTTGGAAATATTTCCGAGAAAGCTTGAGATTGCTGTGTCAGTAGCATCTGCACAAATTCAAACAGTAACCGTGCTAACAAGTGTTACATCGACTGGCCAGTTCAGATACCGTCGCTCGACGTCCGTGCCGTTACTGAATACGGCAGTCAGTACGTTAACACTCCCTTTTCATGATGAAGTATAACTGCATTTCCCGGGGTACGTGAAAAAGCAGAACTGAAATTCTGAAAATATTCATGAGGATGAGCTGACAGCAATACAAAGCCATTCTTCAGCAAAGAGAATTTATGAAATACGAAGACTTAGTTCTTAGAGGGGGTACAAGCTTTTCAAATTATTAAAATTGACAGTGTACACCGAATGTTGTAAGTACTAAATCTTTCAAAAAAATTCTTTATACAGTTTATTTCACTACTATAGGAGCAAACGAAAGGGATGGGCAGACGACCATGTAAAAATGAAACAGTCCTAACAAACATGGATCAGGAAAACAATTGTTTTTCCACTGCGACGTATGCATTATTAACACTGTTAATGATGTTTGGGAGATACGCCTTATGATTAAATGCTGTGTATGTGCACGATGGTGCACCAGCCCACTTTGGGAATACCTAGCACGAGTCTTGGAAAACATGCTCACCAATTGTGGCTGGCCAGTACTGTAGCTTCCCAGATAATACAAGGCGAACGAGTGGCCTTTTTTTTGTGCGGGTATTTAAAATGTTTGCTGTATTCCCGCTCTAATGACAGTGTAGTTGAACTTTCCTGGATTGTGGATGGTTGTCGTCCGCAGCTCGTGGTCGTGCGGTAGCGTTCTCGCTTCCCACGCCCGGGTTCCCGGGTTCTATTCCCGGCGGGGTCAGGGATTTTCTCTGCCTCGTGATGACTGGGTGTTGTGTGCTGTTCTTAGGTTAGTTAGGTTTAAGTAGTTCTAAGTTATAGGGGACTGATGACCATAGATGTTGAGTCCCATAGTGCTCAGAGCCATTTGAACTATTTGATGGTTATCAGCGCACTCGGAATGCGCCTGAGAGTTTACAAGTATCCACGACCACTCCTCGTCAAACTTCCTTCACAAGAATGGTAATCATCTGGTACGCTGCTGGTAATATGTTTGCCCTCAAGTGCATATCTGCAGTTTTGGATCCTCAGGGAGTCTTTTACAAGCTGTTCATCTACTCAGTCGTAATACATCGTGTCAGGGAAACCATTGGATTCCAGAACCATTTTGATTACGATTATTTGCTTATTTCATAGTCCTCTACTCGTCCTTTTCGTTTTTCCATATGTCAAACGGTACGTACAAACACACCGCTGCTGTGAACTGTAGGTGTGAAGGGTCGTTGCAGGTGAGTGTTTGAAAGGGATGTAGGATGGGAAAGCAGAAGAGGAGAATCCGGAGTGAAGTGTCTGGAAAGGAAGAGGGGAAAGTTGGGAGAAAAGAATCTCTGACACAGAGGAAAGGGAATATTCACTTAAATCTGAAAGGACAGGAGAATTTCTTGATTGAGAAGGAGGAACTGGTTAAACTTTCATTAGGAAAGCACATGGATAATGTTTACGTGTACGGATTGGAAGAAGTGCTCGGGAAACTGCTGTTGAATGCGAGGTTTGGCAACCAGGGATGAAACGGCAGGATGGTGTGCAGAAAACATAGGAAAAGCGAGAATTTTTTAATCAGGGGGAGGAGAAAGAGAAATTGATAATTTCGCATGGGGCTCGAGTGGCGAAGGAGAAACAGATAAGTAGGGTGACAAGGTCTGCAAGGCATTCTACTATTTGAAGGTGCGGTGCCCCTCCCAGTTCTATTCTTATATGGATCAGTTTTTGTCTATAAAGGATCGACTTTGGTGATCGGACTCTCAATGGGCTGACACTCCCGACACTCGATCGCACCGGCACCGAAACGGGAGATAACAGAGGAAAGGCCGAAATACTGAATGCGGTCTTTCGAAGCTGTTTCACCGCAGACGATCGTAACACTGCCCCTCCTTTTAATCATTGTACGAACGTCGAAATGGCAGATATGGAGATAACCGATCGCGGAATAGAAAAGCAGCTACAATCGCTTAGTTTTGGAAAGGCGTCAGGACCAGATGAGATACCTGTAAGATTCTTTAAAGATAATGCGAAAGAGCTTGCTCCTCTTCTAGCAACAATTTATCGTAGATCGCCTCAGCAACAAAAGATACCTAACGACTGGAGGAAAGCGCAAGTCATATCCGTTTTTAAGAAAGGACGTAAAACAGATCCACACAAGTATAGATCTGTCATTGACATGCTCAATAATTACGACGTTTTTGTAAAATGAAAATCCCCTCTGTAAAAATCAACATGGATTTTGCAAACAGAGATCGTGTGAAAATCAGCTTGCTCCGCTCCTCCATGAGATGCACAGTGCAATGCACAACGGCGCTCAGATTGATGCCGTATTCCTTGATTTCAGTGAGGCATTTGACATCGACCCGCACTGCCGTTTTATGAAAAAAACACGAGCTTACGGAATATTGGAGCAGATTTGCTATTGGATTTCTTGCAGATAGAACTCAACACGTCGCTCTTAACGCAACAAAATCAACAGATGTAAGAATAACATCCGGAGTACCACAGGGAATTCCGATAGGACCGTTGCTGTTTTACAGTACATATAAATGATCTAGTCGGATGCTCTTTAAGGCTATTCGCAAATGATGCAGTTTTCTATACCAAAGTAGCAACGCCAGAAGATAGTAAGAATTAGCAGAACGACCTGCACAGAATTGATGAACGATGCAGGTTTTGGCAGTTGACCCTGAACGTAAATAAATGTAGCATATTGCGCATACATAGGAAAAGAAATCGACTACTGTGCAGCTAAACTTGTGATGACAAACAGTTGGAGACAGCGTCTGCCGTAAAATATCTAGGCGCAACTATCCAGAGCAACCTCAAGTGAAATCACCAAGCAAAACAGAAAAGCAGATGCCAGAGTGAGATTCATCGTAATAATCTTAAGGAAATATAACTCACCAACGAAAGATGTGGCTTATAAGGCGCTTGTTTGCCCGATTCTTGAGTACTGTTCATCTACCTGGGATCTCTGTCAGGTAGGACTGATAGAGGTCATAGAGAAGATCCAAAGAAGAGTGGCGCGTTTCGTCACGGGATCGTTTAGCTGGCGAGAGATAGTTACGGAGATGCTAAGCAAACTCCACTGGCAGACGTTACAAGAGAGGCATTGTGCATCACGGAGAGTTTTACTATTGAATCGGAACAGCACTTTTCAGGAGGAGTTGGACAACATACTACTTGCCCCCCATACTAGCGTATTGACCACGAGGAGAAAATTCGAGAAATTGGAGCCTTGCCGACAATCATTCTTTCCATGCACTATTCGCGAGTGGAACAGTGTTGGAGGGATCAGATGGTGGTACCGAAAGTACCCTCCGCTACACACTATTAGGTGACTTGAGGAGTATGATGTTCATGTAGATGTAAATATGGATGTAATACTCCAGTGTTCATTTCACTAATCACTCTAAGCACTGCAGAGCTAAGCTCTTACCGCATAATCCTTAATTTTGAACAACTGAGACCGATATATTAACTTGACAAGCCAAGAAGGGGGAGGAAAGGACATAACATAGTCATAACCACTTTGAAATAGTGACATTCACTGCATATGGACAACATGGATTCTAAACATGTACTACTTTTGGTACCTCAGGAAAAGACACTTTTATCAGTGCACAAAAAAATCTATTTAAAACCTGAGACACGTTTATGTAAAATAACACCGAAATGTTGAATGAGAAAATCCTGCTAAGCACTGAAAATGCATTCCTACTAAGGTGGTGCTATTTGTAATTTTTGTAACTAATAAACATCTTTCTTTAACAATATCTTTACACAGAATTGACCACTTACTGAAAATGAGTTTTTACACTGATGTTTCCTGATAATTTTCAGTGTGAAGACTTTTTGAACTGATAGTACTTCAATGCAACGCAACAAAAACACCTTCCTGCGCTTTTGTTGTAACAGAAATTTAGTTTGTCACACACCTTGAATTAGTAAAATCGCATGTTCTGAACCTCACAGTATTAATATTTTTTGTAGTAATGAAAATGTGCACAATACCTTTTGTTGTCTTCTCTTTCAAATGCTTTTATTATATTTGTTAATGTAATAAAATAGTTGATATTTTGTAAACACTATGAGTCATTGCGTAATATGGCAATAAAGAATTTAGGTACTTCATATAGGCTTACATATAACCAGCTTATGATCTGAAAATATTGCTAATTAAGTATCACAGTATGTAAAAAGGATGCAATAAACATTTACGGTACTGAAATAACAACATTGTGATAAAGCTTGTTGTTTTTAAACATATAACTTGTATTACTTAACTTGTACAAGAGGGTGATGAATGATGACTTTTACAATATGTCTGTCACACTGAAAAATAAAATATACTGAATCTTACCATAGGAATAAATACTTCAGTCCCTTTGAGGTGTTCAGCAACGTATTGCAGACTGACGAGATTTTGCCAGCGATGGATGGCACACTGCCTTCCAAGTCGTAACTCCCATCGCAGTATTTGGCCACTACAGTGAGTAATGCTGAAACGTAATGTCTGTTTCCTTCCCAGCAAACGACGACTTCCCACTGGTCCTCGTAAAAACATTGCCACTTCTACTTGGTTGAGTAATAGCTGCTTAATACTTTAGAATTATATGTAGCAATAATTTCCAGTCCATCCGAGGCCATGTAGCAATGATTGTGCTCATTTTAATCACCTCACAATACAATGCATGGGAATCGCACCACACACTACTTCGCAACCCTTCTGACTCTCAAAGGGAACTGTTCTGGAACCTTTAGTGGCAACGTTTCTCCCGCCTAACCCTTCTGCAGGGAGGTCCCTCCAGATTTTAACTTAAGCCTATAACCATGACTCGCTACAGCTTTAATTACAAAGGTCGTTAATACTTTTAAAACTAATATCTGATTAATAATACATACAGATTAATACAAAAAATATTATTTACATTTATACCTTTAAAACACAGTTACAGATCATTGGTTTCTTACTTCACAGTTTGGTGGCAGTACTTTAGCGGCGAGCTGCCGTAATTTTCCCTGCTGCCATTAGATGGCATATGCACCCTCAGCGCTCTGTCATCTCACCTCTTGCTTTGTACAGGTTTTTACAACTGCTCTGCAACTGATCATATTTTTTAAGTTATGACAGAGACAGAGAAAGAGAATAACGAAATAACTTCTATGAAATGAAATGGAACAATCCCTACACGGTGTGATGTATACGAGAGGGGACAAAAAAAAGGGGGAAATTCGTCATAACGGCTTCACCTCTTAATTTTTTGACACTAAAGATCCCGTTTTCTCCGAGATGGAAAAAGCTGTTTTACTTTAACTCTCACAGACGAATCGATGTGCTCATTACGACACAAATTAGCCCACTCAACTCAGATGGCGCTACCGTAACGGACCTGGTCGCACATGGGTTCCCCTACGGTCCCTCCCCACTGCAGCCAAATTCCCGTTGCTTCTCCCCCCCCCCCTCCCCCCTTCGTACTTGTGTCGTCACAAATGATGTGACGACGTTAGTATAAGAGTCTATAAATCCGATTAAGGTATCGACATTGTGGTGGAGGGATACCCATGACAGATATAAATGTTGTAATTTTTCTGTGTGTTGGACGCTTTCGATATGAAAGTGTCTGTAAAATCCTTCGACATATTGCACAATAACTCCCCAACGAGAAGAGAAGTTCGAACTTCACCTATTGTAGACAGTCAGCTCCATTAGCATCGCCTCGCATAGGACGCCTCACAGCTACACAGTGCGTCTGTTTTCTGGCCTCATGACATCGGTTCTGCAGTTAACACAATGAGGGGCCTTAAACTTCTATTCGGTGTAGTAGTGAAATCCCTTGCCATATTATCTTTACTATGATAAATTTCGGTATTCTAAGGAGACCATATGAAGGAATGAAACTGCACATTGCTATATTTGCGAAAAGAAACGGGATTAGCTAAGAGCTGCAACTACACCTGCCAACTGAAAATGCTCGTATTTTTCCTTAGCTTTAGTAACGCTAGTGCCTCCAGGAAGAAGGCGGGGTCAGATTCAAGAGGGATTCTGGGAGGTCTTTCTAGCAGCAGAACACAAACAACCTACAGCGTGCCGCAGTGGTTGTAAAGCTCTAGGCGCTCTATGTCTGGGGGAGCAGCGCTCGGCTTACGTGGGACGTTCCCAATGGCGGATTTACTGTACAAACAGGCCCACTAGGCAGGGCCAAGGGGCAACACATTAAGGGGGGTGCCATTTTTTGCTCTTTACCCATTTTAACCTTTTACGTTTTAAAATAACTGCGCTTACAAACGACAAAATTATTTACTATTGTTAAACAAATTGGTAGTTTAAATAAGCCTTATGAACGAAATTCGGCGATACAAGCTTGGAAATATATATATTTTACTTGGTGACCGAATGGAAATTTAACATTGTGTTTCTGTCTGGTATCATCTTCACAATTGTTCAAAATGTTTTCAAGTAAGCTGTCAGGACACTACAAAGTTTTAAACGTTATTATTCCTAGAATGTTGTCGGTTTTTATTTAACCCTTTCATGTTTTCCCCGTGAAAATACCGGGACTCTTGAAAAGCTGTGACAAACTAATCAGCAGTTTCTTAAATACTGTAACATGTGTGGGCCTCTGTATGTAAAACCCGACTCTATTTAAATTTCTTGTAGAAATTATGGAGAAGTATCAAGTCAACCCTCCATTGCTGGAACTAATGTGAAAGCTCTGTGGTCGAGCTTTGATTTAATGACACCCGTTTAACAAAACATGTTGATACTGGGAATGTTTTACATTTATAAACATATGTTTATATGAAAAGAACGTAAGGAGAATATCTAATATTGTGTGAAACATACTTCACAACAGTTTAAAAATTTTGTTTATTTATTTACTTAGTTACTTTTTTTGGAGAAAAAGGAAAAAGAAACCAACTTTCTTTTGTCTCATTTATTGTGCTGCAGCCTTCACGATATCAAAGTTCCCACTCTGTGCAATCGAATAGTATGTAGCATTGCAAATTTTATAATAAACTTCTTCACTAAGATTTTTTCCTTCGAGGAAAGGTTATTTTATGTTGGAACAAAAGGTGCATTTGCGTGTAGACATGACAACAGTGTTGACACAAATGACAACACACCACATCAGCTGCCGACAAGACTACTTAAACTTTGTAGTTTGCCTTCTCTGCCCACTGAAACCGCTAAAATGTTATAAGAATAAGTGGGATAAGAGCCGATCCAGCACACTCACTGTAAGAAATTGCAAAAATTATTTGCTTTTTAAATTAGAAACACAGTGTCAAGAATATTCAGAACATATTTGCGTCCCAGCTAAAATTCCGGCGATGCGGGGAAACAGAAGCCCAAAAAGGGACTGTCCCGTTTTCTTTACGAGACGAATTCCAGCCGGCAGGTGTGCTCCTACTGTTCACTGACAACAGAGAAACAGGTGACAATGAAATTAAATTATTCTGTATTGTCGTTCTTCCACAGCACAGTAACGTCGAGTAATCAGAGTTGGTCAGTTCGTCGCTCAGTGTTGAAAGAAAAAATCTTTGTGCTCGTCTGCCATGTTTAAAGTAAAAATCTTTGTGCTCATGTGCGGTGTAGTACATTTGGAACCGGATACAATCTTCCCTTCTTTCATTTTACAAATTTTTTTCTTTTGTTTTGACTGTTAGTTGACAATATTGTAAGTGCCTTAACATGACTAACAGTGAAAAAAGCAAACGTGCAAAATTAAGTGGGGCGGCATGTCGGAAATTATCGAAGGAAAGGCGATAACTAGAAGCCAATGTTCTAAAAAAGCTTGGCAGAGTAAATAAATTTTCTGCAAAAAATGTATCTAGTTCGACTTCGAGTTCAAGTAGTACATATTATATTTCTGGCCCTGCTGCTGTTGTAAAAGAAGTAAATACAGACGAAACTAAAGTTGAAAATGAAGAAAAGCAAATTGTTCCTGATTTCAAGTTTCACGAAAATCTAATTGTCGAGTCAGACGCCACAAAAAGAAATAACCTCGTTAGTGATGATCCTGTGGAATCGTGTGTCAATGAATCGACAATCGACATTCTCTTACAACGTGACATTAATCAAAATTGTAATCGTGATTCATTCCATGTAGGCTTTCACGGCCGGCGTCTTTATCAGTAAACTCTTCCGGGCTAAGTTGCCGCGGTCGATCTGTAGAACTTCTTCTCCCTGACGTTTCGTTCTCAACTACGGAGAACATCTTCCGAGGTGAGTCGACGACTGGCTGCTAGGAGCTGGGGCCGCCGCTTATATAGAGATCGTAGGGGGCGCCACCACACGTCACATGGCGTCGATGTGCAGCTATCTCTGGCTATCGTCTGTTCTCTCGATTGCAGGCAATCGATTGTCACGTGATTGATGCAACGTCGACCGCCATATCTTAACCAATTTTAATCCTTCTTCTTTACGATTAAAATTGTATTGATGTTTGTGGATTTCAATTGCCTCTCTATACATGCGTGTATAATAGTGCGACGTCCTCGCTAGCACGCTTGTTTCACCAAATTTTATGTCGTGATCTCCATCCTTAAAAACATGTTCCGCTACTGCCGATTTGTCGATATGTCCCAGGCGACAGTTTCTTTTGTGCTCCGTCAACCGTGTATTGATGCTATGGAGAAGGAGAAGAATGGACAACTTAACTTCTTGGATGTATCAGTTATCAAACGGGCGGATGGGACCTTAGGCCATAAGGTCTACAGGAAAGGTACACATACCGATCGCTTCCTCCATAAGAACTCAAACCACCACCCTAGGCAAAAGAGGGGGGTCATAAAAACACTAGTGGATAGGGCCAATAATATTTGTGAACCAGGCTACTTACAAGAAGAACTAAATCATTTACGAATGGCCTTTGCGAAAAATGGTTACACAAAAAACGAGATTAATCGAGCACTTCACCCAAATAGAAAAAAGCCTAAAAATAGGAGACAGCAACAACCATCAGCTGGAAAAGTATTTCTTCCGTTCATCCATAATATCACGGATCGCATTGGAAAAGTACTAGCCAAGTTTCAGGTAGAGACCATTTTCAGACCTACTAAGAAAATTAGTGAATGCCTAAGATCAACAAAAGATGTTCGTCACCCCCTAGCCACCCCAGGGGTATATAAAATTCCGTGTAGTTGCGGCAGGGTTGACATAGGAACTACAAAAAGAAGCATCAATACACGGTTGACGGAGCACAAAAGAAACTGTCGCTTGGGACATATCGACAAATCGGCAGTAGCGGAACATGTTTTTAAGGATGGAGATCACGACATAAAATTTGGTGAAACAAGCGTGTTAGCGAGGACGTCGCACTATTATACACGCATGTATAGAGAGGCAATTGAAATCCACAAACATCAATACAATTTTAATCGTAAAGAAGAAGGATTAAAATTGGATAAGATATGGCGGTCGACGTTGCATCAATCACGTGACAATCGATTGCCTGCAATCGAGAGAACAGACGATAGCCAGAGATAGCTGCACATCGACGCCATGTGACGTGTGGTGGCGCCCCCTACGATCTCTATATAAGCGGCGGCCCCAGCTCCTAGCAGCCAGTCGTCGACTCACCTCGGAAGATGTTCTCCGTAGTTGAGAACGAAACGTCAGGGAGAAGAAGTTCTACAGATCGACCACGGCAACTTAGCCCGGAAGAGTTTACTGTAATCGTGATTTTTCTAATTGAAGAAGATCAATAGGCGATAAAACCAGATATTTGAACAAAAATTTATTTTACAGTAAACTTTCAAATCGTTAATCAACTTTGCGTGATTTTCTAGTATACTTCTGTATCACCGGTGCTGTTTCCTGTGCACCATGTAAATTGTTCGGATGTAAGGCCGCGATTGCTACTAATGGTATTGCAGATTGGAAAAATATTTCTAACGTTTTATCTCATGAGAATTCACTTGAACACAAAAATTCTAAGTTATCACTCTTAACAAGAAGAAAGTCACGTGGAACAACAGATAACCATTTCGAGTCATATGTCGAGATAGAAAAAGTGTCCTGCGCAGTGTGTTGAAAAGGATGTTTGCAGTAGTGAAGAAGCTAACAAACCGTGGACTTCCCCTACGTGGAGACGTTGAAACGTCCATTCATTACATAATGGTCAATATGATGTCTCTTGAACTTATAGCCGAGTTTGATCCTTTTCTCGCAGAGCACATTGAACGATATGGAATTCCAGGGCACGGACATACATAATTCTTCAACAATTTGTGATGAAATAATAGAGCTTCTTTCTAAACGAATAAAAAGAATTATCATAAGTGAAATAAAACAGGCCAAATATTTCTCTATAATAGCAGATTCTACTGTGGACATTTCAAATATTGATCAGTTATCTTTCATATTAAGATTGTGAATGAGAATTGTGAACCTGTTGAACGTTTCATTTTGTTTTTACCAAACCATGGACACATGTCCAAAAACTTAGCTGCGGTCGTACTAAAAGTCCTGTCTACAATTTCCATTGATATTACTGACTGTAGAGGCCATTCATGTGACAAAGCATGTCGGAAACCTACAATGGTCTGGAGGCAAGTATTTAAGAACGAAATCCGAAACCGGAGTATGTGCCTTGTGCAGCACAGTCTTTGAATTTAGTCAGCATTATCTGTTGTTTCTAAGCATGTTTATTTTTCAAAGTAGTGCAAAACCTTTATAATTTTTTCCCTACTTCTACACAGCGCTGGGATAAACTTCTTTCTTTCATGAAACCAGGAAGCAAAATGGTAAAAAGTTTATCAAAAACACGTTGCTCAGCAAGCGATTAAGCGTGTGTTAGTCTATATGAAAACTGTGAGGGCGTTATCAATGCCCTCGCACATATTGCCAATAATACGTTTGAAAAACCACTTGTATGAAATGAGGCTTCAGCTTTATTCAATCAACTCAGCAGACTAGAAACAGTATTCATGATGACAGAATGGAAGGACATACTCGAGAGATTTAATAATGTAAATCTGAACTCGCAAGGAGTAAATATTCATACTAAAATAGTGCATGAATTACATGAATCACTTGTATGATTTATTGCATCTATTCGTGGCTTGTTCGACTATTATGAAAATAAATCCATGGAAATTGTGACTGATATAGACTCTGAATGCAACTAGAAAAGATCACGAATATACAAACTTCATGATGAGGAAGAAGCGGATTCTAAAGAAGTTTTTCTGACTGGAAGGGAAAAATTTAGAGTCGAAACATTTCTCCCAGTAGCCGACAACTTAGTGAGGAGGAAGGAAAACTATAGAACACTGTTGAACGCCTTCTCAGTTTTCAGCAACCTGAAGAACAGTTCACCTGACGAAATTCCTGAACGTGCAGCAGAACTCCAAGGGTCGTATGACACAGATGTAGAGCCTTTCTTCCCTAGTGAATGTATACATTTTCCGGAACTTTTGAAATCTTCTGCGATTGGTGATATACCAGTCAGAATGAGTAATTTTTCACGAAAAGAGAGGTTACAGTCCGTTTTTCTGAATGTTGACATTGCTCTTAGAATATTCCTACTTATGGCACTTACTAATTGTTCAGCAGAACGCTAGTTTTCGACTCATAAAAGACTAAAATCGTACCTACGTTCTACGTTATCTGAGGAGAGATTGAACGACTTTTCCATTCTTCACATCGAAGCCGACCTCCTAAGTGATAACCGTCACTACTTAACTCGTATTTTATTGCTAAAATGAACGCAACCACACAAAATGTCTATTTTCCCTTTCCTTTGGCATTATACTTCATACATGGCTAATTCTTTGACACGTGTTGACTAATTGTATATGTCAGGGTAGAAGTTTTGGATATTTTCTTCTTTTGGTAGGAATTTTAGAAATCGCCTTAAGTCGCCCATTTTCTTTTGATTTATAGGCACACGAAATTGTTATGTCTGTCTTACAGGGCTTAGTGGAATTACAGCTGTATCAGCCAGTTGGATGTGTACTCTTCTGCCGCATCAATGAATGGCCTAACTTACACAACCCCAAGACTGTCGTGAACAGCAGGACGCCATGAATTGTGTTACACGGAAGTGCTGTTTGTTACTTCTTACCGTATCCCGTCGTTGAGTTTCTACAGAAATAACGTACTTTTGAAAGAAGTTTGACCACCATTCCTTAAAATTTAACAGCTCTTCCATTTTTGGTATTCAGTTCAATATTCATATTTTTAGTGAACTCTATCTTTAATTGTGCATAATCTTTCAGGAAAAATATCCTATCCACTTTTCCAATTTTCCTTTTCATCATGCTGAAATCTCTGTCATACGGAAGGTAAGTAGTGTGTGAAGTACTGAAACCTTCACATAGGCATTAAGTAAAATCTCACCATAGCATGGTCTTTAATTTGGCCTCAGCAGGAGTCGGACAAAAAGTAAAAGTGTTTAAAATGTTGTCCAACACCTTCACTTATATAATCAAAAAGAAACGAACAAACTTCATCGAGGTTTTTTCAAGTTATTCCTTCATGATAGCGGTAAAACCTGGGTCTTCCACTCCTTAAGACGTTTACCGAAAGCTGGTGCAAATAAAACGTGTCATGTATTGATATCTGAGGGAATTGCAGGTTCAGTATGAAATAAGAAAAAAGACCAGCAATAGAACCTCTTTCAGTTTTCTCTTTAACTGCTTGTAATTTATTGAAGAATTTATCAGCATGCTTTTTGTGCACTATTAATTCAGCTATTACTTCCGTTTTAGCAGCATCGCTTAGAGCTGGACTTTGATTTTATCCTGATCTCTTCAGTTGTGTAACACGTGACCTCTTGAGATTGCAAAAATATTAAGTTAAATTGTCCACGGAAAATTTTTCATATAGAATTTAGAGTCAACAGAGCTGACAACTTAAAATTTTGAAAAAAGGCCATATCTTTTGTACATGTGTTTCTCTTCAGTTTAGATGATACAATGGCAGCATAACGACGCAGAAAATGCCAGAACATATGGGGTTTCTCTACATAATGATCGGTCTATATGTCTAACAAACAGAATGATAGATAACTCAATTCTGTTGAGAAATGGACTTGTGGGGTTTCTCAATATTCTCATTCAAATGAAAACGCAATTAGTATAAGAATTTTGCTTCACCACAAGGAAATGGAAGTATTTCGTGGTACGAAGGTATTATAGGCCCTTAAGAGGAGATTGTACCTTACATACTTACAACGTTAAATTTGTCCATTTTAGGTATATTTATCTACTGAACGGTTCAGAATAATGTTATAAAATTTTAACAGCTGGTGGAGGAAGAGCCTCTGTCTATCGTCCTTTTTGTAGATATGTCACTTGTACAATTTATCTTTTAGAGAAATTTTTGCAAGTTATAAAATTTTTTCTACATATTTAAGCTTTATTAATTCATAATTTCTACAACATTAATTTCTTTTAAAAATACATCATTGATGTTCAGCCCAGTTCCTTTAAGTTGTGTAAGTTTCACTGTTATATGATGGTAAATTCCTGAAAAAAAAGTACCTAATAATTGAACAAATAAAATCTCAGGACTCCGGCTTTAGAGATGAACATCGTTTGATACTGACCTTAGACATCCCTGCACCATATCCTGGGTCATCTGCATTTTCTTCACCCTCCTTGGCACTCTTAGCATTCCTTGTGTGCATTTTTGCCTTCCTAGCTATCATAGGCCCTTCATAAACTGCTTTCTTCACACGGACAGCATCCAAATCGGAACATGCCATCACCATATTTTCCGCAGGTTGTATACATAACTTTTGAAGCAGCCTAACTCTCCCCACATTGCCATCATTAAATGAAAGAACTGCATCATAAACATCCAAATTCAATGTCTCTTTACCTACAAATACTGTTTTAGGAATTCTAGACCATATGACACTGTTAAATGATTAATTTGGGTTCTGGAAGGACAAGCAACAAGTGAATGTAGCGCACGAGCAGGGCAGCCAACTCTGAACACGAAATATTTTCACAAATCAGCAAATTAGATTTCAGAAGTTCAAGAAGTTGACAGGAGGCAAAAGGGGGCGTGCCAACATGTGCTGCCCTTAAAGTAAATGAATATTTAAAGCCTTTAGAGGTTATATTCCCTTAGAAAACATATTTATCTAGTAAAATACGCTCCATGGAGTGTTTATATTTTGCCCCCTATGAAGGTACAATTTCCCCTTAAGTTTTCGCAAATAGGCGCGCACACGACGCATATTTTGTGTGTTCCTACCCTCCAAAGTAACTCTCGCGGTCGGTGTATCTTGTGGACGACGCTGTCTGACAGAACTCGAGCGCTGCCCATCGTGTAGCGACGTTCCATTAGCGACACTGCTAATCCCCAGCCACACTAGTGGGTTGTCGAGGATGGGGGAGGGGGGGGGGTGTTAGGAAACTCGTGACGCAACGTTCAAAGTTATCGAATCTGCCAAGTTGCTCACAATGGGGACATTTCGGCCACCCAAGTCGTTCGCCTCAGCTTAGGAGGGTATTAATTCTAACTTCGCAGCGTGGATCAGGGCGTGGCCGTTGGCAAATCCTATTAGGCAGGAGCTACCCGAGACAAATGACAGCAGATAATGTCATGTCAGACTTGGCTTTCTGGATATATGTGGTGTGCAGCCAACGAAGCACTTATTTTTATTGTTCACACCAGAGAATAATGTGGCTACCAGGGGCAGAAATTTGATATTAATGTTAGTTAGCGAGAGTGTTCCGCCCTAGAAACGTCCGAGCGACACATGACATCATTAACACAAAGATATTGACTCCCATACGCATTGTTCTGTTATGGAAGCAACGTAGTTTTCTGCACGACAGTTTTACAGATTCTATAACTTCGAACCGAAGACTCAAGTCTATTTTCAAAGTCGATCTAAGCAAGAGAAATGAAAGCGCAATATCGAAATAAACACAATAAAGAATTCACATACGTATAAATAAAAATGTGAATGATAGAAAGCAAAGGTGATGAATTAAGATACCCCACATTAGTTGGGTGGCCTTATACCGTAAATACCTGCAGTCGCATACTGGGAAGCACGAACAACTGCCATAACTTATATTTTGGAATTTATACTTGGGAAAAAATTAAAATTACTACCGATATGAACCTACGTAGCACACTGTGTAAGTCACCATTCAGCGTCTTGCTTCCGTATGAAGTGTTCTCTTTCTTGTCTATGAGCACGACCAAAAACAGGAATATAATGCACCACTTCATTGTAGACGGCTGTCGTTTGCCTGTACAGAAAAACCATCTGTTTCAAAAGAAATCCTACAGTATAAAAACCGTAGTCAACGATAAATCGTAATATTAATATGTGGCACACCACCAGTTTTTCTTTTACTTTACTTATTTTGAGAACTTTTAAAATATAGTCAGAAGGATCTGGTTTAAATGGGTGGAATACTCATTTATGAATATTGTATTATGTGTATATAAACTGCAGGACAAAAATTTAACATAATTCGAAAAATAATGTTTAAGTACTACCATCAGTTATTGATTTACACATACATGACTACTCCACAATGCACAATTAAGTGTGTGGCAGAGAGTTCATCAAATCCCTTCGAGCTATTTTTCTACCGTTCCACTCTCGAAAGGCGAGCGGGAAAAACGAGCACATAAATATCACTCTGCTAGCTCTAATTCTTCTGATTTTATCATAATGATCGTTTATCCCTACGTACGTGGGAGCCAACGAAACATTTTTGCAATTTCAGGAGGAGGCGGATAACTGAAATTTCACGAGAGGATCCGGCCGCAACGAAAAACGCCTTTGTTTTAATGATTGCCACTCCAATCCACCTATCATGTCTCCCCTACTTCGCTATAACACGAAACGAGCTACCCTTCCTTGAACTTTTTCGATGTCTCCGTAAATCTCGCCTGATGTGAATCCCACACCGCACACCAATACTCCAGAAGAGCACGGACAAGAGTAGTGTAAGCAGTCTCCTTAGTAGACATGCTGTGTTTTCTAAGTGTTCTGCCAAAAAAGAGCAGTCTTTTGTTTGCTTTCCTCACCACATTATCTGTGTGATCGCTCCGATTTAAGTGTTTCGATGAGTTTACAGCCATTTGATTTGTGTGATTTATCGTGTAACCGAAATTTAACGGATTTGTTTCAGTACTCATGTGGATGAGTTTACACTTTTCTTTATTTGGAGTCAATTGCCACTTTTCGTAACATATAAATATCAAGTTTAAATTATTTTGTAATTGGTTTTCATCATCTGATGTCTTTACAAGATGATAAATGACAACATCATCTTCAAACAATCTAAGAGGGCTGCTCAGATCGTCTCCTATGTCGTTTATGTATATGAGGAAAGCAAGTCTTCTGGTCCAGACTGTATACCAATTAGGTTCCCTTACGAGTATGCTGATGAATTAGCTCCGCACTTAACAATCATATACAGCCGTTAGCTCGACGAAACATCCGTACCCAAAGACTGGAAAGTTGCACAGGTCACACCAATATTCAAGAAAGGTAGTAGGAGTAATCCACTAAATTACAGGCCCATATTGTTAACGTCGATATGCAACAGGATTTTGGAACCCTATATTGTGTTCGAACATTATGAATTACCAGGAAGAAAACGATCTATTGACACACAGTCAACATGGGCTTAGAAAACATCGTTCCTGTGAAATACAACCAGCTTTTCATTCACATGAAGTGCTGAGTGCTGTTGACAAGGGATTTCAGGTCGATTCCGTATTTATGGATTTACGGAAGGCTTTTGACACTGTACCACACAAGCGGCTTGTAGTGAAATTGCGTGCTTATGGAATACCGTCTCAGTTATGTGACTGGATTTGTGATTTCCTGTCGGAGTGGTCACAGTTCGTAGTAATTGACGGAAAGTCATCGAGTAAAACAGAAGTGATTTATGATGTTCCCCATGGTAGTATTGTAGGCCCTTTGCAGTTCCTTATCTATATAAATGATTAGAGAGACAATCTGAGCAACCATCTTCGGTTGTTTGCAGATGAAGCTGTCGTTTATCGACTAATAAAGTCATCAGAAGATCAAAACAAACTGCAAAACGATTTAGAAAGGATATCTGAATGGTGCGACAAGTGCCAATCGACACTAAATAACGAAAAGCGTGAGGTAATCCACATGAATACTAAAAGAAACTTGTAACACTTCGTTTACACGATAAATCAGTCTAATCTAGAAGCCTTAAATTCAACTAAATACGATCAACTTAAATTGGAAGGAACCCATAGAAAATTTAATGGGGAAGGCTAACCAAAGACTGCGTTTTATTGGCAGGACACTTAGAAAATACACTACGCTTGTCCGTCCTCTTTTAGAATACTGCTGCGCGGTGTGGGATCCTTACCAGATAGGACTGACGGAGTACATCGAAAAATTTCAAAGAAAGGCAGCACGTTTTGTATTATTGCGAAATATGGGAGAGAGGTCACAGAAATACGAAATACGTATTTCGTTGCGATGGAATCTTCTCACGAAACTTCAAGTACCGACGTTCTCCTCCGAATGCGAAAGTATTTTGTTGACACCGACCTACATAGAAAGGAACGATCACCACGATAAAATAAGGGAAATCAGAGGTCGTACGGAAATATATAGGTGTTCATTCTTTCCGCGCGCTATACGAGATTGGAATAATAGAGAATTATGAAGGTGGTTCGATGAACCCTCTGCCAAGCACATAAATGTGATTTGCAGACTATCCATGTAGATGTAGATGTAGGAACAGCAGATGGTCTAAAACACTTGCTTGGGGAACGCCGGATAGTACTTCTGTTTTACTGGATGACTTTCTGTTAATTACTATGAACTGTAACCTCTCTGACAGGATCTCATCACTCCAGTTGCACAACTGCGGTGATACTCCACAGGCACGTAATTTAAGTGGAAGGCGCTTGTGAGGAACGGCGTCAAATTCCTTTTGGAAATCTAAAAATATGGAATTAATTTGACATATCCTGTCGACAGCACTTACTACTTAGTGAAAATAAAAAGCTAGTTGTGTTTCACGAAAACATTTTCTCAACAAGTGCTGACTGTTTGTCAATAAATCGTTTTCTTTTTTGATGTACTTCGAATTTTCAAAGATAGTTCGTGTTCCAAAACCCCACTGTAAATCGACTTTAGTGATATGAGTCTCTAATTCAGCGGATTACTACCATTTCCTTTCTTGTGTATTGGTGTGACTTGTCCTACTTTCCAGTCCATAGATACGGATCTTTCGCTGAGCGAGAGATTGTATTTGGTTGTCAAGTACGGAACTATAGCACACTCTGAAAGGAACTTGATTGGTATACAATCTGAAGCGGAGGCCTTGCCTTTACTAATGATTTAAAAATAGGCCCTATCATCAGTGACATCACCACTGTTATCGCGCAGTGAAGGTAATGATTGCGTCTTGCCCCTGGTCTTGCCCCTGGTCTCGCCCCTGGAGTACCTCAAGTATGGTCAGAATCTCTTTGGGTTTACCGCCTGATGTCTAGACAGGGTTTCGTTGTGGAAACGGTTAGAAGCACCTGGCATTGAAGTTTGAACTAAATTTTTATCTTCTGTAAAACTTCGTGAATCTTAGGGATTTTGCGTACTTCTCAATTTGGCATGCTTTTTAGCTGATTCTGCAACAATGTTCTGATCCTTTGCGCACGTTGGGGGAACAGTACCATCACGTATTAATTTATTTGATATATATGACGCACAATTGCCGTAGGTACTATTTCTCTGAATTCAAACCAAATCTGGTCTATGGTTACATCGTCAGATTGGAAGAAGTAGATACTGTCTCTTGGAAAGGCATCAAGAAAATTTTCGTCTGCCTTTTTAAATTCATGTAACTTTGCGTTTATTTTTGGTGGGTTTGGATGTCACGATATTCAGTCTCACTACAACAGCCTTGTGGTCACAAACCCTGGTATCAGTCATGACGCTCCCTATTTGCTGAGGATTGTTTGTCGTTATTAGTTCCAGTATGTATTCGCAATCATTTACACTTCGAGTCGACATCTGAACTAATTGTTCAAAATAATTTTTTTAGAAAGCTTTCAATACAATTTCGGGCGACGTTTTACGCCTACCGTGGGCTTCAAACATGCAATTTTGACAACATGTCGATGGTAGATTAAAGTCGCCACCAACTATAATTGTTTAAGTGGGGACTTATTTGAAATAACTCACGTTTCTTTGAAGCGTTCAGCAATTGTATCAGCTGAACCTATCCAATTATTAATTGATTCTGGTTGTCAAGTGCAATCCCTACTCATTCTAAGTCACAGGAACTATCTACCTCAATTTCACTAGAAGATAAACTACTTCCGACAGCGATAGACACTTCACCACCAACTGTTTTTAATCTATCCTTTCTGAACGAATGTAAGTCCTTGGTAAAAATTTCGGAAGAACTCATTTCCGGCTTTAGCCATCTCTCCATACCTATGGTGGTTTGAGCTTCAGCGCTTTCTATTAGCTCTTGTAGCTCTTTCTTTCGCAACACTGCTACGAAAATTTACAACCAAAATACCGATTGTTGCTAGGTCTACCTTGCCGTTGTTTTCCCAGTAGCCTTTTAGACTCATGCCCTTTCCGTAGTTGCCGTGACCTTCTAACCCAGTGCCTTCTAACCTCGAGGTTAGTACCCCTGAGGGGTAAAATGAAATTTACTGTGTTATGAAACTAAATTACTTTTCAAAACATCATCACTGTTATCACAACTTTGTAAGACTCTAATACTGATTATATAAGTTGTCAATAATTACTTTTTCTCAGTAGCATTAATGAGGTGGAGGTTACAGTTTCCTCACATAATCCACCCACTACACATATTGTGCTTTGTCGCGTACATCGCTGATGATAAAACTGAGACACACATAAGAAATGCTAAACATCTCAAGAAAATGTTATACCTGCAAGTTTTACCTGCAGTCATCCAGAAATTGCTTCATTGTGCTTTTCGAAACAGAGAAATGAATTAACTGACAGCATAACCGAGCGGTAACTACGATTACATAAGGCTGTACACTGTATCATTATCATTATTATTATTATTATTATAGAATGGTTAGAAACAAAGCATTAACAGTCTGATGATGTCCAGTTTGTGCCAGTTCAGAAGTAGGGGGTCCAACGATCAAGTGATTCTCCAACAGTAAGAATAGTACACACGTCTGAACTTGTTTTATCTTAAGTGGATTAGCAACGTGCAGGTCACGCAAGTGCCATAGGTGAGAGGCGTAATGCAGGCAATTATATTTTATGGTAAGTGTCTACCTTCACTCTGGATCGTTTGCTTTCTTATCTGAGGAGGAGTTGTGGTTAGCACTTGTGATGCAATGTGAATTGTTTCATCATTCATTCTCATACACAGAAACATACACAAAATATCATTCATCTTTCACATCTTTCATTATTTTAAAAATGGAAGTGTTCCATTCTTTCACTCTAATTACGTGCCGAAGTTGGTCATAATGTGGGGAAGGAGGTGGGCAACAGAAGGCAGGGGGAGGGTGGGGGTAGTAGGTAATTTCTGATTACACACAGGGGTAATAGTCTAAGACAGTTTGATAACCGCTGCTCAAACCTAAAGAACAGTCTAGCCAACAAAGCCTGCTCTACCCATGTGGCGGCTTCCTGTGTGTAGTTGACCCCAGACCTATTAAGCAGAATCTGGAAACCCATAACTCTACGGCGAAGATTCTGCACGCTATACAGTTACAGAACCACCTGGGGCTCTGTTTCAGACCTTCCACTCGCCTCTGTACAAAGGCACCACCTTTGGTTCTGTCGACGATGCTATAGATGGTAAGCACCACCTTCATCTCACAAGCAAAGCTGGCAGTTTTCAGTTTTTACCACTTCAGCTAGCCGCTTAAAACCAGAGAGAATTTCTTCCAATCCAATGTGACACATATGGTTGATACCAACATGGGCCACCACCTGCAGTTGGGTGCACACCATGCTGTATGTGGCATATGGAAACACCCTGTCCACATCTGGAATGGCTCTTCCCTGTATGCACACAGGATGAGCATCGGATTCCTTCCGCTCCTCGGCAGCCATATTCCTAAGGGGCTCCATTACATGCCCAACGTTGGAGCTCCCAGCTGCCAGTAATCCTACCGCCTCTGAATGCCGAGACGTGGGGGCCGACGCGCCTCCCCTGGAACAGGACGAGTGACAGGGCCTGTCCAGGGACTTTGTCAGCCACAGATTGGGTCTGAAAGCTATTCACCTGACAGACTGGATAGACTCTCCAAAAGCTCCTCACATGGTCTTTTACTGCTTGGCATACCTTGGAACGACCTCCATCTCAAACATAGGTGAAGAGTCAACCTCATTGCAGGCAGTACCTGGGGTGGCCACAGTAGTGGACTGATGAGCGGACACATAGGTCATGATGGACATCCCTCACATCACCCCTCCCACCCCTCATAGTGATGTTCATGTGCAACAGCCTGAAGGTACGTGACCAAACCCAACGCTGCCTGGAGCTGTGAGCGAGTGTCAACAATTAAGCTCTCATCTGAACACGGCATTCACAGTTCCTATGCATACTAAGTATGGCGATAACGTACTCTAGACAGTAAATTAAACTGTGCCACATCAATAAAAAAATTAGCACCAAATCAACGAGTTGAAACTAAAGAATACAGCGAAATTTGAAATAGGTCGCTTCTTATGAGTAGCTGTGTCCCTTGATGTGCTGCTGTAGTTCGAATTGCAGCACTCGACTAGTGATACACAAGTACACTAAGAAAATGGAAGGGGAAATAGGGCGAAGGGGAGGTAAGAGTGGGAAGGACAAGGTGAGAGGTAGCATACCACTCTCTCACTTTAGCAACACTTTAAGTCAAATTAATATTCATATTTTAGGTCATGATCTCATTGTTCCCCAGTACTACATTTGATATGTGCCGTTTATGGAGTTTTACATGATGAAATTGTGGGCAGAAAGTTCATACAACTGCACGTGTAGCCTGTACAGAACTTGTACCCGAGGGGCGGTAGTAGAGGTAATGGAGAACAGGGACAAAGATGGATTGCAGGTCATAAATGCTGCGTCCAGTGACCTGGCTGTGCGAACGATTCTGGGAAGCAGTGCTCTGTGGGTTGTAGCTGCAGAGGGACTTCGCTGTGTGGCACTCCCCTCCTCCCACTTAGGGTCGGAGCAGGACAGCGCCGGCTCACAAAATATTTTACACGTGCCAGCAACAGGCTGTTGCGATGGTGGCCAGTTGGCAGAAAGTTGGTGGAGGAAGCTATTTGAGAGAGGCTGCTGTATTCTGAGCTTCTATGCAAACGATTCGACAGTAATAAAACTCAAGTCATTCCCATGTTAGAAGCTGGAACGATACAGACAGAGCGGCTGACATATGTTTTTAGTGGAGGCAAGAGTGATGCCAGGAAGTCGGCAAGTTCTTTGAGCGAGTAGCAAAAACATAAAACTTATGGGAAGTTTAACAGCTTTCTTCCTGAAATTGGAAATGGTCGGCCTGGAAAGATTAAATACCTCCATAAATGAGAGACTGTGGTCCCGTCTAAGTAGACTTTTTCTGCTCAGACATTGTATACCTACCACGAGGACGACGCCCCATTGTCTAAAATCTTATTTTTCAGACAAAAGTGATGGTTCAGATGGCTCTAAGCACTATGGGACTTAACAACTGAGGTCATCAGTCCCCTAGACTTAGGACTACTTAAACCTAACTAACCTAAGGACATCACACACATCCACGCCCGAGGCAGGAGTCGAACCTGCAACCGTAGCAGCAGCGCGGTTCCATACTGAAACACCTAGAACGGCTCGGTCACAGCGGCTGGCGACAAAAGAGATTTTGAGTCGCTGATTGGCTCCTTTCAGGATAAGCAAAGCAGATGCTTACTACCGCACCGTGGGAACCCGGTGCTGGGTTGGCTACCAGGTCAACAAAACACTCAAGAAGACAGATTCAATAAGCAGATGATAGTTCGATTGGTTTGTACAACGTCGAGGTGCTTTTGTTCTTTTTTTTCTAATTCGTCTCCATTACCGAGGCTTGGTGGAAAGTGACTGTGATTCATTGTTTTCTTCATCTTCTGGCCCTCCCTGGTCGAGAACGTCGGGTTCTTCCCTAGTGGTCTCGTGGTGGACTAAGAGACAGTGGCAGTTTCCAACTGTACCGACAGTGGAACTGCATATCATCTAACATATCGTGTGTCACGACGATGAACTCATTCGTCCTGAATCGGCCATCTGACGTTTGGCAATTCTAGCACGCACTGTCGTGCCTGTGAGTTGGTTTGGCCAGACCGGCGAGCGGGTGCTGCTCACACAGAAATCTGCTGGGATTTCAAAGCTCTGATAGGGACGTTTGCCGCGTACTAATAATCAGAACGCCAGTCTGCGTGGTTTCCAGATTTTCGTGGATGTGTCACAACATTACAACTGCCGCAACGCGTCGCTCGCCGACCACAGCGTACATTTTTCTGATGCCGCCTGAATCAAGGTAAAAGGGTAAAGTATTGCTGCACCGGCGTAGGGCTGTTAGATGATATTCACAGCTCCATGTTCTGCCGTGAAACATAGAGTGTGGTGTACGTGATAGTCGTTGGTTCCGTTTCAGTAGGATTGGGGCTCACAGTGGACTCGTGTAAACGAACTCCGATTGCTTAGCAAAAGGGATTAATTCATGCCATAATTTCCATAGTTTCCACCCCAATTAATGCTTTGCCCATCAAGCACCATCCCTTTTCTGATGTGTGTTTGTCGTTTCCTTTGTAAGGTTTATCAGCTCGTTACAGCTATAAAACTATGACTAAAAACTTGCCATTATCTTTGCAAACTTAAATATGCCACTGTTCTCATTCATAATTGCTCAGTTACTCACTGTTTCTTGTGGTAAAACATAGGTGCACCAGCTATTCAAAGTCGAATATCATTAAATTAGTTAATTTGACTATTAATATGAGTTCTGAAAGTGACCGCAGACATAGGCAATAAAAGTGACATGAGTGCATTTACTAATTTTATAAATAAAATATTAAGGCTTTAGCTCGCAGTTTAAAGGTCACTGAGGGGATAATACTTTTCTTTGTGCAAAAACAATAACATTTTAGCATCACTCGGAGATATATTTATGATTAAAGCAAGTGACGGCTTGCAAAGTGTCTGTTAGGTTTACTTTAACATGGTAAGCTTAACAGCACGAAACGTTACGCACCCTCTTACAAGAGCACTGTGGTCGCTTTGGACCGCTACAGTTGGCGTAGAAGTGGTACCAGACGGTCGTGTTACCCGCTAGAGTCATGATAAGAAAGAGCTAATCACGTCATGTGTGGAATAAGTGCACTACGACAAGTCGACATGGTGATGTGATAGAATGACAGAAAGGAGCTATCGTGTTTATCCGTAGCCATCAAGACGATGTGAAGAAAGTTGTTAGACTTGTTGGTGTATCAACATGGGCCGTCCAAAATGCCTGAGAGTAATGCTGTATCATTCACAGCTATGTAACGTGATGTAGGAGCAGTAGCCGTAAGAAGATCCTAACACAGTGACCGGAGAAGAGTTTCACACCTTCTCAGTGGCAGCTGGTTTAAGACATCAAAGTAATTGGTTTTGTCAGTGAATGCAGGTCCATTTCTAGTCGTTACTGTGGTGTCACCGCCAAACACCACACTTGCTAGGTGGTAGCCTTTAAATCGGCCGCGGTTCGTTGGTATATGTCGGACCCGCGTAGCGCCACTGTCAGTGATTGCAGACAAAGCGCCGCCACACGGCAGGTCTAGAGAGACTTCCTAGCACTCGCCCCAGTTGTACAGCCGACTTTGCTAGCGATGGTTCACTGACAAATTACGCTCTCATTTGCCGAGACGATAGTTAGCATAGCCTTCAGCTAGGTCATTTGCTACGACCTAGCAAGGCGCCATTATCAATTGCTATTTATCTTGTGATGCATGTACCGTCAGACCGATGTTCACCAATTATGGATTAAAGTTAAGTATTCCAACAGCTACGTACTTTATTTGCTAGACTCAAATCCTTTAACTGTTCCAGACCTCACGCCAGCCTGCGTGAGCTTAAAACGCGTGCCTTTCGGCTACCCGTCGTGGATTGGCTGTCTTGCCAGTCCACAACAGTTACCATTCAAACATTGTACCTGCAAACAATGGACATTCGAAGCCGAGTATCTCGCAAAAGTCCACTGATCACAGCAGCGTATCAAACTTCGTCTTGAAGGGGCCGTACTACACAGAATGTGGACAGTGGCCGACTGGAGGCATGTAATATGGTACGACCAGTCACGACTTCACCTCTTTCCAAATCGTATGAGGCGTCAAGACCACCGGTTGCCGCATGAAACATCTGACCTGCACTGTGGAGCGGGTGGTCGAAGCTGGAGCTGGGTCTGTGATGATTTGTCGGTATTTCTCGTATCATCTGTTGGATCCACTCATTCCAGTCACTGTGAAAATGGGCCAGAATGTTTGTTTCAACATACTGGATTACAAAGTGTCGTGCTTTCTTCTACATATTGTGGCAGAAGAAGCTGAGTAGCACCGTACTCTAGTGGATGTGATTGTACTAAACTGATGTATCTAGGGTCGTGAGTTCAAAACTCACCTGGACTGTAAAATTTTAATTTCTATATTTGGTTCGAGTACATTCTTGAAGTGTCCACAAATGGCAAGAATCATTGTACTGGAATGTTCTGTAGCTGTATATGTACCGTATGTGATCTAGGCGGATGCCGTTCGCTCCGAGCTCTTGTATGTGCAAGTGGTGAATAAACCTTCGATAGGTGAAGTTAGTGTTCGTCATTCATCTACTTACACCTTCATCTGCATGACATTATTCTGATGGAGGAGCTGGGTAGAGAAAAATCCTCCGTCGTCGATCACCACAAAAATGATAGGAAACTACGTCGATATGATGAGCATTTTGTAGACACCACCGTCTTCCAAGGTGACAACAGCCGTGGTCGTAGGGCTGTATGCATGTATTCCTGATTTACCGTGCACTGGGGCACAGCATCAGATGTCGAGCGATAGGCTTCACCAGCAGATGTCAATCCAGTAGAAAATATGTGGGTCTATATGGGACAGATGGTGAGTCTAGCAATAAACATTTACGCATTTTGGTATTTCTAACGACTAAATCACTAATCAGTGGTTCACCAATAGGTGGTTTCAGCTCTGTGTGGAATGGGTGAACAAACTTGCGCAGTCTCTCCCTCGCTTAACTGAGGCGATAACGAAAAATGTGCGTGAAATCTTATGGGACTTAACTGCTACGGTCATCAGTCCCTAAGCTTACACACTACTTAAACTAAATTATCCTAAGGACAAACACACACACCCATGCCCGAGGGAGGACTCGAACCTCCGCCGGGACCAGCCGCACAGTCCATGACTGCAGCGCCTTAGACCGCTCGGCTAATCACGCGCGGCGGCTATTATGAAAGCTGGATGTGGCATTAGCTTGGTGTCTCCTGACGTTCACAAGTTTTTTTTTTTTTTTCTAATGAGCTTATCATGTGAGAAGTAACAGCATAAAATGCAAGCAGTTTTATGTTACCAGTTTCCTTACAATCTGTTTTTGCCCCAACAACGATTCTCAACCAATACATATATATTCGCATGAGGAACGAAATATCGTACGCTACTTATAACTAGCTAGTTGTTTTTACTGCGTAACGTCAAGCACCGGCACGCCAGTCGGGAAAGAGAGAGCAGAGATTGCTTTGAAGAAGGCGTCCGTCAATTGCACGCAGACTGACCACTCTCCAGGACGACAATGCGACAGCAGCGACCTCTATGCGAGCAGGACACAAGCGCCACACCCGACTAGCCGCGGCCCAGTTCTACAGAAGCTTCACGACTAGCTACTTGAAGAGAAGAGTCAACTGTATTTCTTCACTTGTATTAGGAATTGTACATACTGAAGAGATTGCATGTCGCCCTTTGCTCGCGACACTTCTGTGTTATTGTCAAAGTATTGCCATTGTTCATTTCGTAATAAAACTCATTAAATTGTTGTTTGAATATTGTCTAGCGATCCGAGAAGGCAGGCTTCATAGACAACACATGTTTGACGTCAAGGCAGGATTCAAAAGTTGTGATATATCGTTAGATTCTAAAGAGACTAGGTACAGGCTGTTAAGCGTATAAGCGCAGATATTTATGTCGGTCTAAAGATATTAAACATGGCTGCAACAGCAACTGTTGAAATTCTTCACGGTAAATGATAACAGCCAAACAGTTGCAAGATAAACATTTACTAAAATTCTGGACCACGGTTTCGGTATATCTAAATATACCTTCATCAGAAATAAAATACACCTGAACAGGAAGACACCTTTATTAGCAAAAACTTATCGTCGGAACTGAGGGGAAAAAAACCACTATACCTTAAGTAACTGTAAAATTACCAGAGTATTACAAGCACAAAAACTTTTAGTCACTTACTAAAATCACATCCTGCAGTGAAGATACATAAAACAATGGTGCCAAAGGCGTCGTCAGTAGTTAAAATACCATCTCCATTTATACAACAAATTATGGACAGAGGGTTGATGCGAACAGAGCATAGCGTCATTACCTCGCCTGTGAACTAGCGTTAAGAGGGTGTGGAAGCCCTAGGGCAGACAGTTTCACTGAGAGAGGGCACTTATGGTATGTGCGAGACACTCGCGCACATTGAAACCCATGGATACATACACATGCACATGAAAATTATTAAAAGTTATGATAATGCAAACCTTCTGTCTTAATAAATAAAACATATCACAACCATTTCAAAACATCTACGTAAAATAGAAAATATGAAACCAATTTTACCTGTGTCCTAGTGTGAAGCAGATGAATCTTGCGCTAGGGAATACAGCTAACGAGAGAGGGCACTGTGCCTGTGTGGTTAAATGACTCTGTTATGTTTTTATTCACAACAACAGATGGTTTCGGTTTACTTTAACAATTTGGTTGTTTTCACTATTATGCATTTTACTATTCAAGTTACGAGGGATTCGCGAGCATAAAACTAGTTCCCTCTCTCGTTAGATGTGTTCCCTAGCGCAAGCTTCATCTGCTTGACAATAGGATACAGGTAAAATTGGTTTCATATTTTCTATTTTACGTAGTTTTTTTGTTAAATGGTTCTGATATGTTTTATTTATTAAGAGAGAATGTTTGAATGTGCCAACTTTTAATAATTTTGATGTGCATGTGTATGTATCAATGGGTTTTAATGTGCTTTATGTCGGTGACTGAAGATGGTGTACTGAACAACGTTATATCAGTATTCACGTCCTTTGCAGATTAATAATTATAGCTATTAAAAATAGAATGTTTTAAGTTGGTTAGTACCTTCAGGTGTGTGTGGCAAGAGCATGCTCTTAATGCTTATTTTCCCCTGGGCAGCAGGTCAGGTGCTGAAGTATGGAAGTGAGGACGCAAAACAGTTAGTCTGTACTGACAGGTGGTGCAGTTACAACCACGTAGAAAACATCAAGTCGTAAGTTATGTGACGCGTTTCTGAGAAGACTGTTAGACACAGAGTAAAACCAACACACTGCTACGTGTACATATCAAGGTACCACATACAAAAATATCTGCACTTATATCCGTCTACTATAAAGTCAATCGATTACAAGAATTATTCACACAGCATAATAAATTATACAGAACAATCGTCCAGATATTTAAACGTTAAACCAACATCCTTTAATTAGTGTTTCTTTATGAATGCTGCACACAAAGGAATTTTTATAACGTAAAACTTTTGTCGATGTGCTGATGGTTCTTGAGATCAGTGAAGCTCATCCTACAGTTTTCTGCATAGAGGACACCACAGTATGATTTATTTCAGTGCCCCATGTAATTTCGTGATTTACAATTCATTTACCAGGCACATATATTTCAGTCTTCCATATTGGAAAGGAACAAAAAGAATTAAAAGTCTAATTTGTTTTTCGTATCATCTACTTGCAGAATATTATGTGCGGATAGTTCATGTAGGTGGGGTAAATACGCCGCGGCGAACCTCGATGCTCCAGTGGAACAACATGCGACAGCAGCGGAAGACGCAGGCTGCGTCGATCTGAGGAGCACCGCTCGCCAGCGTTCCACAGCGGCGTCCACAGGTGCGCGCCAGCTCGGTAAGGTCAGGTCAGGTCGAGAGGCGTGGAGCCAAATGTGGCGGCTGGCGTTCCACGGGAACCATCTTCTTCAAAGATGAACGGTTATCTCTAGATTATCCACGACGCAGAAGGCATAAGGGACAGAGCCAGGAAATAAGTCACCATTACATTCGCGAGCTGCCATATACGAAGATACTTCAAAGCGTAACTTACACATTATTATGGTAGGCCAAGTAACTTTTGCCGAATACCGCATAACGCTTCAATGTGGCACAGGTACAGTCATCAAGCCCCTGTACACAACGCTCATAGCGTTCTAACAATCGCTCAATTTCGGGACGATGAAAATCCGCTTCACGGAGACATTATAGTCCCGCTGTATGAATGTCGTCAGCTATGGAAAATCTCTTTTCCCCCAAGTACTCTTTCAGCCTGCTGATATGGTGGAAATCGCTCGGTGCAAGATCTGGGCTTCCCTATGAGCACCATCCGCATCTGTGCGACCTTGGTCAACTTGTTGGCCGAATTTCAATACGGATGGGCGCGATCTTGTATTTGGCCTATACATCACCACAATGTCACGGTGAATCTGCATGACATTTAAACATCTGCCGACAAGAAACGTACCGTCCCGCGAACTTCAACTTTTGAGGTCTTTTCCAGTTACCACGTCATTTCAGTCACACATTGTCAGGCTCCTGTTATCCGTACCGCAGCAGAACAGTGTCTGCAGGAAATCTGCAACTTATACTAACTTCTAACAATGCACTACTCTTCTTGCGCAATGACCTTAGCGTGTGACGATACGTGGAACTTTTCTTTTGAAGTCGACCCGTAGAATATTGTGCTGGTGGCGATCTGTAAATGCAACCCAAAGATTCCAGCCTACTACTCTAGAATATACCAAAGACGGAAGCACCACAAGTCGAGCATGTAAATAACCATAATTTCACGTGGAAATCTCTAAATATACTACATATCTGGCCTTCATGTCAATTTGTTGCAGGGATAATGCCCAGACATAAAGTCTTTCAAATACTGAAATGTCTGTCTTCCATCTGCGCTTACATTTTAGATGACAAAACTCTTTAGCAGCAAAACCCTTGGAAAATTCTTTTGTAGCCGATCAGATGGGAACTATCTTGTTGTCAAAAAAATGTCACTGGCTTGTATTTCTCTGCAGACGAATATTGATGTCCAATCTGCCAACCTGCCCATACGAATACAGTAGATCTCAAACCTTAACGAAGCTAACCTCAGAGCTGTGGTGCACTGTAGAAACTTAAAATATTGTACATGGAGGTCGAGTAGATACTACAAAACACACCCACAAATTATTAGTAATGTGCGAAAGCTTGAACACTGTAAATACTTAAATGTGTAACAACTATTGTTCACACAAATGACTTGTATTTGATGCTGTCGCTGACTTAACATTAGGACTTTGTTCCCTTCAGAACGATATTTTCACATCACAGTTCAATTTTCTTTAACCGGATGTAATGTTTAGAATAACTGTTCTAATCGCATGCAGAAGGACAGTGTTACGAAGCGATGCTCTCAAATGGTCGCTGATTACAGAGAGATTGGGCCATTACATAGAGGCTGTGCGATTACATGGAGACTTGCTCAGCGGTACTGGGCTCGGACATTATAACTTTCCGGCTGCGGCGGCGTAAATAAAAACATGGGGGCACCCCTACGCCGACGTCTCCAATACGATGGTGCGTCGGGCACCATTTTTATTTGTGGTGCTGTAGTGACGTACCAACTTCTGCATGAGACCTCGTTCTGCGGACGACACCACAATAGTTATAAAAGCAGATCAAATACGATGGAGTGTAGTCAAATTAAATGACGCTACGGCGAAGGAATTAGCTTATGAAATGAGGCACTAAAGGTAGTTTTGCTTTGTCGGCAGGAAAATAAGTGGCAATGTAGAGAAGACATAAAAATGTGGATAATGGAAACAAAATATTTCCGAGAGAGATATATTTGTTAACATCTAATACAAATGTAAGTGTTAGGTTGTCTTTCCAGAGAGTGACCGCAAAGAGGACAATGAACAATTCAGGCAAGAAGCGAATGGAAGCTTTTGAAACGTGCTGCTGCAGAAGAATGCTGAAAAGTGATTGGTATATCGGGTGATTAATGAATCAATACTGTATCGAAATCGGGAAATAAATTTATGGCGTTACTTGACTAGATGAATGGCCAAGTTGATAGGGCGCATCCTGAGGTATTAAGGCATCTGTCTGGAAGTGTGAGGGGTCAGAACTCTCTAAGGGGACCAACACTTAGTCAAAAAGCTGGTTCAAATGGAAGTAGGTTGCAACACGGATAGCTCCTTCTTCGGACTAAAGACGACGAAGGTGCAAGAGCTTGTTGCACAATATCTGCCTGAATAAAGATGACGTCCATGGGCAAGCCACATAAGACAGCGGGTACTTGTGGTGTAACAATTTGACGAACGACTCTGAATGGAATGAAAATTTCAAGCAGACTTGTGATTAATGGCTTATCATGTATACACTATGTGATAAAACGTATCCGGACACCCCCAAAAACATACGTTTTTCATATAAGATGCATTGTGCTGACACCTACTATCAGATACTCCACATCAGCAACTTCAGTAGTTATTAGACATCGTGAGAGAGCACAATGAGGCGCTCCGCGGAACTCACAGACTTTGAACGTGGTCAGGTGATTGGGTGTCACTTGTGTCATACATCTCTACGTGAGATTTCCACACTCCTAAATATACCTATGTCCACTGTTCCCGATGTCATAGTGAAGTGGAAACGTGAGGGGGCACGTACAGCACAAAAGAGTACAGGCCGATCTCGTCTGTTGACTGACAAAGACCGCCGACAGTTGAAGAACGTCTTGACGAGTAATAGGCAGACATCTATCCAGAATTCAGACAGGAATTCCAAACTGCATCAGGATCCACTGTGACTACTATGACAGCTAGGTGGGAGGTGAAAAAACTTTGAATTCATGGTCGAGTGGCTGCTCGTAAGCCACACATCACGCCGATAAATGCCAGACAAGGCCTCGTTTGGTCTAAGGAGTGTAAACACTGGACAATTGAACAGTGGAAAAGCGTTGTGTGGAGTGACGAATCACGGTACACAATGTGGCGATCCGATGGCAGTGTGTGGGTATGGTGAATGCCTGGTAAACATCATCTGCCAGTGTGTTTAGTGCCAACCGTTAAATTCGGAGGCAGTCGTGTTATGGTGTGGTCGTGTTTTTCATGTAGGGAGCTTGCACCCCTTCTTTTGCGTGGCTCTATCACAGCGCAGGCCTACACTGATATTTTAAGCACCTTCTTGCTTTCCACTGTTGAAGAACAATGCGGGGATGGCGAATGCATCTTTCAGCACGGTCGAGCAGCTGTTCATAATGCACGGCCTGCGGCAGAGTGGATTCAGGACAATAACATCCCTGTAATGGACTGGCCTGCACAGAGTTGACCTGAATCCAACAGAACACCTTTGTGATGTCTTGGAAAACCGACTTCGTGCTAGGCCTCACCGACCGCCAACGGTACATCTCCTCAGTGCAGCACTCCGTGAAGAATGGAGTGCCATTCCCCAAGACACCTTCCAGTACCTGATTGAACGTACGCCTGCGAGTGTGGAAGCTGTCATCAAGGCTAAGGGTGGGCCAACACCATATTGAATTCCGGCATTACCGATGCAGGGTGCCACGAACTTATAAGTCATTTTCAGCCAGATGTCTGGATACTTTTGTTCACATAGTGTTTAGCATCCAATGAGTAAAGACGACAAACCCCAATATGACCCTCCTGCCACGGATAATCTTAGAACCTCCAAACTGCCCTCTTTTTGATTTCCAGTTATGAAACGTCCCCTTAGAACAATTATACAAGACTGTGCTTAAACTGACACACAATATTTTTAGCGCAACGCAATCTGACTCTCAGTAATCCCTACAAAAGAATGGCCCTGACTGACATTAACCTATACCTTTCACAAATCACTTACCTCACCAAAAATCTTCGTTATTCGAACTACTGCAATACAGCGAGCGCCACTACTGCCAGCTAAATAAAAGATTCAAACTACTGAAGGCACTAACCACTAATAGGCATAGTTAGCAAATGAAAGATTTTGATAGAGAACAAACAATGTATTTACCTCAATAGTGTTTAAAAGTCATCATGTATATAGCAGTTCATGACATCCAGTCTTACAAATTTCAAAACTCCGCCATATCTCTCCCCACATCCACCACTGCTGGCGGCTCACCTCCAACTGCACAACGCTACGCACTGTTCACATCCAGCTTCCCAACACTACAATGGCAGACAGCACAGCCAGTGATTTTCATACAGAGCGCTACGTAATGTTGCCAATAAGAAAACATAAACAGCCTACTTACATAGCCCCCATGCTCCCCACAAAAAATTTTACAAATTGTTTTGGGCAGTGGTCAGTACACATTTGAAAAAATTTATCATAGTTACAATAACAAAGATATCAAATGCACACACTTATTGATTCAATGTTGGTCAAAAGCTAAAATTTTCTCTCAGTCCATAAAGACAGTCCTGATCATTCATCACAGTAAAATTGCAGTGTTTTTCTTAAAGTCTGAGCAGTAAAAGAAAATGCACACGGAAGTAGTGGATTTCCATGCAGTCTTGAAGAAGTAGTGTTGTCCTTCCAACGGAAAGACGGTGCTGACTCTCGACATGCAGACAGGTAATGGGCCACAACAGAGCAAACCCACAGCAGAGTCATTCGAAGTTTTGAAGAATATTGGTAGGTAGGTCATCACAGAGTAGACCCACTGTAGTCCTGGTAGAGATTACGGTATTGGTGGGCCACCAGAGGTGCAGACCCACTGCAGTCCTTGTAGAAATAATGGTACTGGTGAGTCAGCAAAGGTGTAGACCCACTGTAGTCCTTGTAGAAATAATGGTATTGGTGGGTCGTCAAAGACGCAGACCCACTGTAGTCCTTGTAGAGATGGTCAGCAGCCATCTGTTGTGACTGTGCAGGTGCACAATCACCATTGAAGAGTCTTGCGGATAACCACCACTTGTGCACTCACAAAGTTTTTGGAATTGTCCTTAGAACCAGCAATGCTGTTATCCAGTCCCTTGCTGCATTATTAACACACAAGCAAACACTAACAGTCCCTACTTCTCACATAGTGTCCATATACTATGACCAACAGAAACGTGTGCAGTGAAATGGAACTTACAAGTTAATAATATGATGAACTGGTGTCAATTACAATTTTATAACATAAGAATACAATAACAACGGCACAAAATACATCATAAAAAACATAATAATACAGATAACATTTGTAGTACAGGCTTTAGAAAAGAATCAAAGTAACATATACATCAGTGTTACAGGAATTATGACGGAGGTAAATGCATAAAAGATCAGAATAATTATTGAAACATCAACTTCACACATGAGCATTAAAACAGAACAGAATTAATAATGTCTAACATCTTTACAAAGTAAATAACATATTATTAATGCAAATTATATTTGAGGATAACAGTATTCCTCATCATAGTTCATGTAGCTGAGTATTAGAAAAATTCTACAACATAAGTCTTATCAGATAAACATATAAAGACAGGAAGAACATAAATACACAAGGGTACACAAAAACATAGTGGGATAACACAAGGAAAGGACAGGGTTTGTTTTACTGCAGTATTTTGCAAACAAAACTTTCTTTACTTCTCGGAGATCTCCCTTCGTTCTTCATTATTTCCAAAAGTCCTATCTATACCTGCTTTTTGTGCTTTTCTCATATACCCTCTCAGTGCATTTCTTCAAATTCATCGCAACTCATACTCTTATAGGCTACCCCCCCCTTAAGCTAACTTAAGTCTACTGAGCTCAGATGCTAAACTAAGGGACGAGGCAATGCAGCAGCACAAAACAATTAACATAAACAGCAATGACAAAAAAAATGGAAAATTGCAAAGCAAGCTACAGTAAATCTAAATTACCAAGCAATGCAACGTTACAACTAATATGAGCCAATGTGCAGCAACAAGAAAAATAAATCAGTAGTAAAACTAGCTTAACAGAGTAATACAAAGTGTAATTTAGTAGCACTATGCCTGGCAAACAGCAGCAGCAAATGCAGTAACTTATATCTGAACATGACATAGCTCAATCAGAAAAAAGATTACACTAAAGGCAACAATGCAGACAAGGGAATTGTATATTCACATCCTAATGTCTATGTAATTAAAGTGGTGCACCACAAGAAGTTATTCTACCAAAAAAATTACCAAGTAGTTGAAAAGAAAATTCCGTATGCAATTCCTGTGAAGGGAAATGTCTTTTTATGCTCCTTCGTTTTTTTGAATAGATCATAAAATTATTTACTGGATCTGTAGCCATAAAATATTTATATTAGTACATCTATTAAATTTTATTTTAACCAATGCTGCAGTGCAGCTAGAAACTAGATATTAAACAAAATGAGTAAATAAATACATAAAGCAAGCCAAATGGCATTTCTCTCAACTAGCAAGACAATAGCCGTGAAATGTTTCTCATCGTTTCATTAGGCATTTTAGTAAATATCATAAATTAAGAGTTCCACAGTTTAATCATATGTTTTCAAGTTTGAGCGTGTTGTATTTACGATGCTTTCTACAAAGGAATGTCAATAGCGAGGATAATGGCCTCTTTTTTTTTCACCTGTGCCTCTGAAAGGCACACACTAATGGCTTTTTTCCAGGCTACTGTCACGCAGCTGCCCACGATGCATTACGTGCAGGTGGTCACTTAAATTTGTTATGGAAATATTTATGACAGCAGTTTCCGCTACAGTGACAGTTTCATATAAAAAAAAATCTCAGGTCAAGAATTTGCGTTACAAATCTGTAGAAACAAAATCCTATTGATATAAGAGAGTCCAAAAAATTTTCGTCAGCATTGTAAGACATTCACACATTTACATACATTTCACAACTCTTAAAGTACGATTCTTGGTTTCCAACAACCTTTTTCACAAACCAGAGTCACTAACCACTACTCGTTATTCCTTACCTTATTCGTCGACACTTCTTCAATATTTCATCATAACAGATACATGGCATAATCAAATAACTCATATAGTATCAGCTTATTGATCATAAAGATACCGCAACAGCATAATACACATAGTCATCATAATAATAACATCATAACACCTCAGTCAAATATTAAAAACGTCGTAGCTTTCTGCAATAATGTCAAAACCTAAATAAAAAACCTCTGCTCATTTCAACAGTGTAATTTTCCTGCAACGTACTTTAAAAATCATGATCCCATACCAAATACATTATTCAGAGCTCTCATAGTATCACAATGGTTCCGAAATAATATGAACTGTTCACAAAGTACAGACAAAATACACTTTTGTAAGTATGAAATTATCCAACTGTGTAATTGCGAAAACATGTGTCACTGATGTAGTAAAAAACATGTTTATCTCTCAGTTAAATGATCAAATAGCTGTGTAATTTGTGTGTTAGAGAAATATGGTACCGATGTGTAAAGTTGTACTAGCAAATGCCATATTAGCTAGGGCTCCTTGTGCTTGCCAAACACATGGTACACAAACTAAGCGTGTACCCCCCTGAGGATTAATGTAAGTATACCCTCAGGTGTTACAGATTACAGCAATGGAATGAAATGTATCATGGAAAACTTTCTTTGTAATTCAAAAATCTTTAAAAATAAATGTTTTAAGTATAAAATTTAATCACTCAAATATGTGTACTATAGCGCTAAACTGTTCGTCTTGTTGTAAGATAATCTCTGTGGAATTGTCGTAGTTATCGTCCTCCGAAAGCTAAGTTCTGCAGAAGTCAATGTACTTATCTCATGATAAACAAAAGTGAAATGCTTTGCCTATAGATATCTTAGTTATTACGCTTATTGCCATGATGAAGAAAGTACTGTGCTGTAACGTATTGTTGTGCTGTGGAAAAGGCAGTCTCATTGTAGGTATAGCACAAAAGTTACTACTAAAACATGTTTTACATTCCAGAATAATTCAGAAAAACTGTGCAGATATAAAACAGAAACACCGCAAAAGCAACATTGTAAATTGTCACTCATTACTAGCGTCGTGATAAAACCGTGTATTTGTCACATAAACCAACCAATGTGTCGTCTGGTATCTCACAGAAAGTACTTTAAATCCAGAATGTATTTTCAAGTAAACCAAAATGTTGCATTAAAATCTCATTAGCAGTACCAGTATATGTTCTAAGTATGTAAGCCTTATAGTCGTTACATAATCGTGCAACTAACAAGCAAGAATGTACACACCCAATAACACTGTGACGTCTGTTCACAATAACGATGCATTCGTAATTTCTGTAAGTTCTCTTGGTTCATGACTGGATATTTAACTTCAAACATTGTTGCATGTTAACAGATTCTAAGTCTGACAAAGCATACTAGCAATGTAAAGTGAAAAGTTATATGGCAAAGACAAAGTTAAAAAGCAGATTATCTTTCAATAAACGGTTTTACTTGTGAAATGTGGTGTAAACCTTTACTCTTCCTAGTACACAGAGGTTCAACTTGAACGGAATTATCATGCAGTATACGTCAGTGAGGAATGCTAAAATTTTTCTCAAGGTTGGTGTCTACGTTATTTTTCTCTGAGCCTGCCGGCGCACGCGGCTGCCTGTGGTGCGTGTCATTGTCTGTCCCTTTGGTGGCGCACGTCGTTATTAGGATTAGGAGACCTAACTTCTCCAAATTCACCTTGTCGAGAGTGCCCTGCTCTGTTTGAATCCCGCCAGTTCTGATGAAATTCAGGTCTGTTGTTATGATTATGTCGTCTGCCGTCATGTCGGTAGTTCCTGTAGTTTCTTTCTTGTCGGTTAAGTGGTGGAGAATTTCTCCCTGAATTATCACTGCACGGTGGACCGTTGTGTCTGAAGTTATTCTGTCCCCGTGATAATAATAGTTCTGGTTGCCATATTGTCTGTTTCTATGATTGTCTCTGTCATCTTCATTACTACGGAGATGTGATCTTTCTCTGTAACTATTACTCTGCCAGTGGTTGTCATATGGGTGGTGTCTGTTTTGTTCACGATTTGCGTTGTAAGAATAGACTTGTCGTGTCCAGTTATTGTTTCTGTCGTCACGGAATTATGACGGATGTGATCTGTAGTGATTGTTTTCCTGTTTTCGCATCCTGCGACTGTCTGTGTCAATTTCTAATTCTTGTAAGAGTCCCTGAAAAGCTTCAATGTCGTCTTTGCAACGTCCTGCCAAAATAATATTTCTTAAATGTTCAGGCAATTTCATTAAGCAAATGCGGATGAGTTCTGAAGGGCTGTATGGGTTTGAAAGATACTGATTCTTGAGCAACATGTCTTCAAAATATTTCAAAAGACTGGAAAATTCAGATTGTTCGAAATGTTTCATCATTATGATGCTATGTTTTACTCGGTCTTGTGTAGCTTGAGACCAATATGCTGAGAGGAAGGCATGATAAAATTCTCCTTCACTGTGACAATCGTGAATGACTGATCGCATTCTTACAGCTGGTTCATTCTCTAAGTAGCCACACATAAATTCTAATCTGTGCTGCAATGACCAGTTGGGAGGAAAACAATGAGAGAATTGATGAAGCCATGCTTGTGGATGAATGACGTTGCAATAATTCTGAAATGTTTTGAATTTACGTGTAGTAATGAACAGCTTATAGTCAAAATCATCGTGTCAGCGAGTCGCACATCACTCATTGTTACTTCGTTTCGGCGGTTCCATCTCAAAATTCGGTGTACCTTTCCAATTTCTTTCATAATTTCCGAAGTGCCCTGTGTTATTATTTTGTGGCTTTTCCGTATTTCTATGTCCCTCTTCCCTTACTGGAGAGCGAGTGTCCTCTGAAATAAGTAATTCTTGTATTACTTGTGCCAACTGATCTTGTACTTCCCGGATTTCTCTTTTGTACTGTGTATTGATTTGATTTTGATTTTGTTTGAGTTTTCTGATTTGTTCGTACTCTTCATGGTCCGTGAAGGCTACAGGTCTTGTGTCATCATCTACCTTTGTAGAAAAGTTAGTGAACTGATCTGAAAGTTCGGCTACTTTATCCGATAGTGAAATTATTTCCTCTGTGTGTTTTTCTGAGCCAAATTTCAGAGTGTCCATTTGTGTTGAAATCGTATCTACTGTGTCCTTTAAGTTTTCCTGAGTTTTTGCAAGTTGCGTAACCGAACCGGTAGATTCAACTGAGTCAATTTTAGCTTGCAAGGTGTCGTGATTTTCATGAACAATATTTGCAGTTCTTTTATGGCTGCTTCGTAATTCTGTAACGCATTTTCATGACGTGAAAGGATAGGTTGGAAATGCTCACAAATTTGTGTTTTTACGTCATTACAGACCTTTTGACATTTCGATTCGATGTTATGTAACTCAGTAGTTGAATCTTCACGTGTTTGTTCAAGCGTGGTGTCTAACTTTTGAAGATTTTGTTCCATTGTGTCTAACTTTTTAAGATTTTGTTCCACTGTGTCTAACTTTTGAAGATTTTGTTCCAGTGTGTCTAACTTTTTAAGATTTTGTTCCACTGTATCTAACTTTTGAAGATATTGTTCCATTGTGTCTAACTGTTGCTGTGTTTGTCTCTCATTTTGTTTCATTTGTTGCATTAATTGCAATAATAATGTATTTGTGTCTGGAATCTGTTCCTCTATGCTTTTCGGCAGTGAATTTGCACCGGCAACATTCACATTTTGACAAGTGGAAAATGTGTCTTGACTCATTTGAGAAAACGGTGAGAACCCAAAACCTGAGTCTACAGTATTTGCAATATTGTGTTCTGTCATTCCCGATTCCTGAGGCGAGCTGTTGCCGACCGATCGATCGATAATGCTTCCCTGTTCACTACCTGTTTCACTGTCTACACCATTATTTGACGCCCGCTCCATTTCCCTATGCACAGTTACCAAATTACTACTTTGAATGTCTGTTAATTCATTACACAGAGGTACTGGTAAGTTACGCTCGTCGTCACTATTATTTCTCAGTTTACTTTGGAGCCTAGTGTTGCGTTTTTCACACGCCATTATTGTCACAATATTTCACACGATAACACAGAAAAGCACAATTTGAAGAGCAAAAATAGGAAAACACATTAACATAGCACTGAAAATAATATCTAGTTAATTGCAAGCGCAGCTGCGAAATACTTGGTGCAAATTTACGTGCGTGCCACACCTGTTTTAGTGTACAACAATGAAAGACTGCAACTACAAAGGGGATTCTCCCTACAATTACGCGCTAGCAATAAACAAAATCTACACTAATCACACAAACTACAAGAAAAAATAAGAAGATTCCAGTGAGGTATCCTCGGCTAAGGGTCGACATGTGAAACGTCCCCTTAGAAGAATTATACATGACTGTGCTTAAACTGACACACAATATTTTTAGCGCAACGCAATCTGACTCTCAGTAATCCCTACAAAAGAATGGCCCTGACTGACATTAACCTATACCTTTCACAAATCACTTACCTCACCAAAAATCTTCGTTATTCGAACTACTGCAATACAGCGAGCGCCACTACTGCCAGCTAAATAAAAGATTCAAACTACTGAAGGCACTAACTACTAATAGGCATAGTTAGCAAATGAAAGATTTTGATAGAGAACAAACGATGTATTTACCTCAATAGTGTTCAAAAGTCATCATGTATATAGAAGTTCATGACATCCAGTCTTACAAATTTCAAAACTCCGCCATATCTCTCCCCACATCCACCACTGCTGGCGGCTCACCTCTAACTGCGCAACGCTACGCGCTGTTCACATCCAGCTTCCCAACACTACAATGGCAGACAACAATGCAAACTAGCCACAGACTGCACACAGCACAGCCAGTGATTTTCATACAGAGCGCTACGTAACGTTGCCAATAAGAAAACATAAACAGCCTACTTACACAGTGTATCCTCTAAAACCCGCAGGAAGTAAATAAATGTGCTGGTGATGTAGCTTAGTATTCGGCATGAAAAAAAAATTATTTACTGGTTTACTCGAGTCAGCGTCATGCACATAGGATACTATAAATTTATAATTCGCGTAAGGAAATAGAACATACATACAACATTTAAATCAAACAGTCTTTGCTTGGAAAATATTAACTGCTATACTTCCTTGTGCCGGCCTCTATGGCCGAGAGGTTCTAGGCGCTTCAGTCTGGAACCGCGCGACCGCTAAGCTCGCAGGTTCGAACCCTGCCTCGGGCGTGGAGGTGTATGATGTCCTTAGGATAGTTAGGTTTAAGTTATTCTAAGTTCTAGGGGACTAATGACCTCAGATGTTAAGTCCCATAGTGCTCAGAGCAATTTGAACCAATTTTATACTTCCTTGTGCCTTGAAAAACTTGTTCTCAAAGCAATAGCTAGGACAACGTAGACGCTGACAAACATTTCGTTGTCTAGACTTTGCCAGTTCCCCAGGTTTCGCTCTTGTGAATATACCAGTTTCATCAGGTTGTCCTTAGGTTTGCCAACGCCTTTTCTCAACCCGCTGAGTCACCTCCATGTGGCCCAGACCTAGCCGAGTCTGGCTGGTTAGACTTCTGCTTGCTTTATCCGTGCTTGGAAATGACCCACACATTTTACCTGACTTCCTTGGATGATGTAGTTAGTGCAGATGTTGACTATAAAAAGCTCTCCCTAGACTTCAGCCTAGATCTTGGCAGAGTGTGTCCCCTACATGGCCAGTAATATTGTGTAACATTATTGACGTTCTCCCTATACTGTTCTATAATATTTTAAATTATATTGTCAATAATATTGTGCAATAATACTGTGATTCGGTACCGTGGATGATAAAGACGCCGTTGCCGTAAAACTTGCTCTACTTCGTTGCAAAAGAAAAAAAAGCTGGATCAAATATTGGTTCAACTAGTGTCAACAATCACTAACGAGTATTATCATATTATTGTGTGTATTGATGGTCTAACATTTGAAACGCCTTTGTAAACAAATAGGCACTTGCACCACCCGATAACTTTTCGCAGACGCACATGTCCTCAGCATCAAAACATAAATAATGAAGCAATGAGAGATGCTGCTCCAAAAGTCAGCTTTTATCTATTACTCTACGATACTTAGATACTGGAAGTTCTTTAGAAAATTTGAAATTTACGAGTGCAGTGTCACCTTACCATATTTGAGACATATAATACCTGCACTCAAGGATTATATTCGTATAACTAATGTATGCACAGATATAAGTATCGATATATTCTTTTATTCATAACTTTACGTAACTTAATTTTTTTTTAAAAAATCATCTTTCATAATATCTTTCCCAGTAATTTGTGACCATAAAGTTATATGATAAATCAATAAAATTCTTCTGAGATTGAGGCCGCATTCCAAAGGGTGTATTGCCAACAACCTGAGGAAGGCTCCTTGCAATAGTCGCAGAAATGTCAGAATTTTATAGTTGACAATGCGGCTTCAAACGCAAAAGAATTTTATTGACTGTGACAACGGCCGTGGTAGCCTAAGTTTACATATACGATACATCATGCTTAGGATTAGAATTTTTTACTCATGTGCCCTAATATCGCACATGCCGGCAATTATATATACGTTTCAATACACTCTGATAATAAAGAGTTGAAATGTAATTAAGTTCCTTGAGACAGAAAGATTCTGTCCACAAATCAGCACGCATTTGGAAAGCATCGCTCGTGCGAAATTCTTGTTCCCCTTTTCTCACATGATATCCTGCAAGCCATACATGGAGGGTAGCAGGCAGATTTCAAATTCTTAGATTTCCGGAAAGCACTTAACACGTTGCCCCACTGCAGATTGATGACGAAGGTCGGATAATACGATTTAGGTTCATAGATATGTGAGTAACTCGGAGACTTCTTAAGTATTAGAACCCAGTAAGTGGTACTCGATGGCGAGTGTTCATCAGAGACGACGGTATCGTCAGGAATGCTACAAAGAAGTGTGACAGGAGCGCTCTATACGTAAAAAGATCTGACTGAAAAGGTGAGCAGCAGTTTACGGCTGTTTGCTGATGACGCTGTGATGGACGAGAACGTGACGTTGTTGAGTGACGATAGAAGGACGCAAGATCACTTAAACAAATTTTTAGTTGTTGAGATGAATGATAGCTTACTCTAAATGTGGAAAAATGCAACTTAAGGCCAATGAGTAGAAAGAACAATGTTGTAACGTCGAATACAGCATTAGTAAGATGCAGTTTGACACAGTCACTTCGATTAAATACCTGGGCACAACATTGATAAGTAATATGAACTGTAATGTGCATGTACATTGGTAGTAGGGAAGGCGAATGCTCGAGATTTATTGGGAGAATTAAGAGAAAATGTAGCTCATGTGTAAAACGCTAGGTCGACCCATTCAAGAGTACTGTTCGGATGTAGGGGATCTCAATAGAGCCCAGTTACCGGCAGGTTCGAGCAACGTGCAAGTGTTTCGCTGGTGGTTCGATTACTCGAATGGGAATCCGTGGAAGGAAGACGATGGTCTCACCGCAAAGCACTATTGCACAAATTTAGAGAATCGACATTTCAGGCCGACTGCGTTTCCCGTAGGAATCGTGAAGATACGAGAAATCAGGGCTAGTACAGTGGCTTTTAGACGTTCGTGTTTCTCTCGCTTTATTTGCTAGTGGAATAGGAAAGCAAATAATTAGCAGAAGTACTACAAGGTACACTCCGTCATACCCCGTAAAGTGGTTTGCGAACTATGCACGTAAGTGTACATAATGCTCTTTCGTCTTCTTTTGAAATCACTTCCCACACAACAACAGTCCTAAGCCAACCTAACCTCCTTGGCCTGTGAACGTTGTCAAGGATATTGCTTATACTGCCCGCAGACAGCGCACTACTTCCAGCCAGCGAAACATATTTCCATAGTTTTTGGTGTTCTGAATATTACTGTATGATCTCTCAATGTCACTCCTAGACGGTCAATATTTTTGTTCATACGGGAAATACTGCTAGTGTCATTGACGGTCTAGAGGCCGCTTGACTCATTTCCTGCGACTTTCTTCCTTTTGACATTTGTGGCTACGTCTCAGCGTGTGTCAGCAGAAGAAATGCCTGCCACGCAGTACATTTTGTCAGCAGGAGTAAATTTGATCTTCGGTAATTCCCCTTGCAGTTACATTAAGAGCAATATTTACTTCTTTCTCGTAGGTAGATTTATATCCCACTGGGCAGGCATATTCACCAGCTGAGAATCAGAATGGCACAGCAGAATCACGTATCACCTGTCTTTGGGCATCCCTTTCTCGTAGTTAGATTTATACCCCACTGGGCAGGCATATTCACCAGCTGAGAATCAGAGTGGCACAGCAGAATCACGGATCACCTGTCTTTGGGCACCCCTATTACAGGCTACCGGCTGACACAGATTTAGTATTAAGGCAACACCACCGATAGGTGAGTGATGTGTGCAAGATGAAACAGTGCTCCAGCTCGATGGCTTCACAAATCGCTTTCAGCACTCTTCCTGCCTGTCTGTTTCTTTGGTGGAAAGCGCGTACCTAATATTTGGACACGAGAGAAAAGAAAACAAGCACCGCACAATCTCTCGGGAACAAGACTTGTAGTAGTTTCCCGAAAATAGATCCCCTTCCGCTTATCTTCCCCTGTCGTTGGCCGTGACACCAGGAACGCGCCACGTACCAGTCTGGACGCCGGCAGCCCTTCTACGCAACACCGGCTGGCGACGTCAATCGCTGCCCGGGACCGCAGACAGCCCGCAGCGGTGCGTGTCCTCTAAGTGCCGTGAATAGTGCATCGGCCCACAGCAATCGACTGCTGCTCGAGGCTAGCAGCGCACCAGATGGCGCTCCGCTGCCTCCGGCTGCCGATATATAAATCACGCCGCTATCGGCAGCCCTGGACACCACATAATTAACCGCCGCATAATTGTTAACGCCATACATTAGCGGTCGCCAGCCGCCGTCCCGTCATATATTATTGTACCACTGTCCACTCTGTCATACCAGGGCATCCGTGGCGTGGTGGTCGCGTGGTACCCTAGAGGCGAGCATGAGGTACAATGCCAGGTACCGCAAACATCACACATTAACACAGCTCTACACAACAGAAAGCTTTCGTCACACGCTCACGAGAGTCCGCAGAAGTTTATTAGTGAGGGACCAAAACCAATAAAATTGCTATATTTATATACACTGAGGTGACAAGTCATGGGGTACCTCCTAATATGGTGTCGGACGTTATTTCGCCTGGCCGACCACAGTGGCCGAGCGGTTCTAGGTGCTTCTGTCCGGAACCACGCTGCTGCTACGGTCGCAGGTTCGAATCCTGCCTCGGGCATGGATGTGTGTGATGTCCTTAGGTCAGTTAGGTTTAAGCAGTTCTAGGGGACTGATGATTTCTGAAGTTAAGTCCCATAGTGCTCAGAGCCATTTGAACCATTTGATACCTCTTAATATCGAGTCGGACTTCATTTCGCCTGGCGTAGTGTAGCAACTCGGCGTGGCGATGGACTCAATATGTCTTTAGAAGTCCCCTGCACAAATAATGAGCCACGCTGGCCCTATAGCCGTCCATATCTGCGAAAGTGCTGGATCTACATCCACATCTACGTGATTACTTTGCTAGTCACAAAGTGCCTGGCAGAGGGTTCAGTAAACTGCCTTCAAGCTGTCTCTACCGTTCCACTCTCGAAGGGCGCGCGGGAAGCCGAGCACTTAAATTTTTCTGTGCGAGCCCCGATTTGTCTTATTTTATCGTGATGATCATTTTTCTCTATGAAGGTGAGTGACAACAATGTTTTCGCAATTGAAGAAGTTAACTGGTGATTGAAGTTTCATGAGAAGATCCCGTTGCAACGAAAAATGCCTTTGTTTTAATGATTGACTTTCGAATTCACGTATCACGTCAGTGACACTATCTCCCCTATTTCGCGATAGTGCAAAACGAGCCGCCCTTCTTTGAACTTTCTCGATGTCATCCGCCAGTCCCACCTCATGTGAATCCCACACCGCACAGCAATACTCCAGAATAGGGCGGACAAGCGTGGTGTAGGCAGTCTCTTCAGTAGACCTGTTGCACCTTCTAAGCGTTCTGCCAATGAATCGCGGTCTTTGGCTTGCTCTACTCACAACACTATCTACGTGATCGTTTCAATTTAGGTTATTTGTAATCACTAAGTATTTAGTTGAATTTACTGCTTTAAGATTTGTGTGGCGTATCGCGTAGTATTTAGCGGATTTCTTTAGTACTCATGTGAACAACTTTTTTATTTATTCACTTTTCACTTTTCGCACCACACAGACATCTTACCCGTTTTTTCCGGTTTTTTTTTGCCTTTTATGCATTAGGTGAGCTTCCTATTATGTCCCATAAATGTTTGATGAGATTCATATCTGGCGATTTGGGTGGCCGAATCGTTCACTCGTATTATCCCGAATGTTATTCGAATCAATCGCGAACAATTCTGGCCCAGTGACATGGTGCATTGTAATCCATAAATATTCAACTCTATGAATGGCTCCAAATGGCCTCGAAGTAGTCGAACATGGCCATTTCTGGCGTGCCCACTCCACGTAGACACAACCTACACAACTTGAGCCCATGACTTGATCGAGTCTGCGCAAGACTCGAGCCCTATCATCAGCTCTTATCATCTGAAATCTGGGCCATTTGACGAGCCCACAGTTTTTCAGTGGTCTCGGGTCCAACCGACATGGTCAGAAGCCCATTAACGCCAAGTTTCGCGGCACTGTCCTCACGCATATGAACCTCGCACGTCCCATCTTGATATCTGTGATTATTTCACGCAGTGTTGCTTGTCATAGTTCAATTCTTTTATCTTGGCGGCTCGCGCATGCCCGCCCAGACGCGGGAGATTGCTGCGTTGCCAGTTGCACACGACGCACGCGCCAATAGAAGCAGCGCCATAGTATAGCATAGTTCGCAAGCTTACGTTTAGGGGGGAGCGCGCAGTTCATGAAGTAAAGCCACCACGGCCGCATTAACCCTTTCGCTGCTACAAAGACGTGCTCCCTGCATCCCGCGCTGTGCGCGTTTTTGTCACTGCACTGCTCGCCTGTGCAGACACATCGTGTTCCGACTGCTCTGACACTCTTATCATTCGATTCCACAAAAATTATTTGGCCCAAAAATTAGATTTTTATGCATCTTCTTGACTGATACCTTCCCCCATAAATAACAATTTTGTTTCGATGTTCAACGCAGTTATTATGCAGCATTAAATGCAGTAAACCATTGCACGAAATTTTGAAGAGTTTGCAGAGGTAAAAGACCATAGAGTATACTTTCCGTATGGTCGATTTTAGTTGCCACAATGTTGAGAATGAAATGTGGACAAGATACCTAAATTTTATATAAAATTTACTGTATAACAATATCTCATTTAAGTACCACATAGGTGTCGTATGTAATATTGAGAAATATTCCGTCTTTCGCGACTGTAACAAAAGTTTTATTTACACTGAGCACGTTTGGCTTTATTTTAAAGCACTTCAATCAATCAAAAGGAAGTAGACAAAATACATTAAACAAAACTGTGGACTTACAAAAACATTAGGAAAATGGCTCTGAGTACTATGGGACTTAACATCTATGGTCATCAATACCCTACAACTTAGAACTATTAAACCTAACTAACCTAAGGACAGCACACAACACCCAGCCATCACGAGTCAGAGAAAATCCCTGTCCCCGCCGGGAATCGAACCCGGGAACCCGGGCGTGGGAAGCGAGAACGCTACCGCACGACCACGAGATGCGGGCACAAGAACATTAGGACTTGAATATACCGTCTATCAGTGAAGTGCTCTGAGCTATGTCAAATATAATTTTTGTGTGTGGCACAGACAAACATCATTTATTTGCTAAAACACTGATCAGGCAACACAAACGTTGAATAATGTGTTACCGCAGCACAAAACTACGAAACTTGACTTGGCAATGGAGGAGACAAAATACTGTCCACTGAAGATGCTTCAAAAGAGAAAAACGCGTCTGGTCTAAATAAGTCGCTTATTACAGTTACAGAAGAGGAATATATTTCAGTACCATTGGTAAAACGGCGACTGTGGAACAAAAACAAGAAAGAGAACATGAGTACCATTGTGTATGTGCCATACCTTTCATTGATTGAAGTGTTTTAACATAAAGCCAAACGCGTCCGGTGTAAATAAAACTTTTATTACAGTCGCGAGAGACGGAATATTTCTCAATATTACATACGACACCTATGTGGTACTTAAACTAAATGAGATATCGTTATACAGTAAATTTTATATGAAATTTAGGTATCTTGTCCACATTTCATTCTCAACATTGTGGCTACTAAAATCGACCATACAGAAAGTATACGCTATGGACTTCTACCTCTGCAAACTCTTCAAAATTTCGTGCAATGGTTTACTGCATTTAATGCTGCATAATAACTGCGTTGAACATAGAAACAAAATTAAGTCATTTATGGGGGGAAGGTATCAGTGAAGAAGACGTGTAAAAATCAAATTTTTGGGCCAAATAGTTTTTGTGAAATCGAATGATAAGCGTGTCAAAGCAGTGGGAACACCATGTGTCTGCACAGGCGAGCAGTGCAGTGATGACAAAATCGCCCACAGCGCAGAATGCGGGGAGCACGTGTCTATAGCAGCGAAAGGGTTAATGAAGAGACAAAGCACTAGAAATATCTTGTGACAGCCAGAGCGAGAGCACCAGCAGCAGCGAGTACTGTTTGTATAAAGCGTTTATTTTGCATTTTGTTTACGACCTTCCACTAAGGAAGGGATTCTATTTGTGTTTATCTGCTCTGCATAGTAACTAACAGTTCTTGATAAAACTTTACGTAGTTTTCGTGTTAGATTTCTTAGTGTTTTCTTGATCGTTTAGAACAGAAAGCGCCCTAAAACCGTCTTTTGTTTGTTTCGCGGCCGTTAGCCACTAGTCACTTGAATCAGCAGTTGTCTTGTGACAGCCAGAGCGAGAGCACCAGCAGCAGCGAGTACTGTTTGTATAAAGCGTTTTTGTACTTATTTGCTGCGCTTAGCTTTTAAATAGTTTTTCTGGGAAAACCTAGCGTAGTTTTCGCGTCTCGTATTTCAGTGAGTGTTTCTTGATTATCAGAGTAGCTCATCAGAAGATTATCTTGGGAATTTGTCACCCTATAGAGTAGGGTAAACATAGTCATGTGTAGGGACTGTGGTTGTTGTGAGCGGACGCAAGGAGAATTGGCCACTCTTCGGGGGCAGGTGGAGGCTTTGTCTGTTAGGCTCATCGAGCTCGAGGCGCAGGCGTCGGCTCGTAGTGGCGTTGGGGCAACTGTGGTGAGACCTATGCCTACTTCGGTGGCCTTGGAATCACATGGAACCCCTGATGTCGCTGCGTCTTCCGGCAGTGAGCATCTTACCGGTCAGCCATCACTCCAGGGTGAATGGCGGACAGTGGTGGGCTCGCGCGTGCCTGGCCGAAAGGCGAAGGTGGGATCTGGCCGCGTGGCAGCTGCCTTACCCCTTTCCAACAGGTACGGGGTGCTTCCTAGTGGTGATGACATCGTTTCCGAGCCACCACAGGATGCCTCGCCTGTTGGGCCAGTGGCCGATTCTCCGGCAAGGTCCCGACAGTCACAGAGGGCGGGCCTATTAGTTATAGGGAGCTCCAACGTTAGGCGGTTTATGGAGCCCCTCAGGAAAATAGCGGGTAGGTCGGGGAAGAATGCCAGTGTGCACTCGGTGTGCTTGCCGGGGGGTCTCGTCCGTAATGTGGAGGAGGCCCTTCCGGCAGCTATTGAACGCACTGGGTGTGACCAGCTGCAGATAGTAGCACATGTCGGAACGAATGACGCCTGCCGCTTGGGTTCTGAGACCATCCTTGGTTCCTTCCGGCGGCTGGCTGATTTGGTGAAGACAACCAGCATCGCACGCGGAGTGCAAGCTGAGCTTAATATCTGCAGCATAGTGCCCAGAGTCGATCGCGGTCCTCTGGTTTGGAGCCGTGTGGAGGGTCTAAACCAGAGGCTCAGACGACTCTGCGACTATAATGGTTGCAAATTCATCGACCTCCGTTATTGGGTGGAGAACTGTAGGGCCCCCCCTAGACAGGTCAGGCGTGCACTACACACCGGATGCAGCTACTAGGGTAGCAGAGTACGTGTGGCGTGCACACGGGGGTTTTTTAGGTTAGAGGGACCCCCCTTGGGCGAAACGATAAAATACCTGACGGCTTACCAGAGAGGACATTATCATCGTTGATAAAGAACGTCCGTCCTCAGAGACCAAAAACAGGAAAAGTTAACGTAATATTGGTAAACTGCAGGAGTATCCAGGGCAAGGTTCCTGAATTAGTATCTCTTATTGAAGGGAATAGTGCGCATATAGTATTAGGAACGGAAAGTTGGTTAAAACCGGAAGTGAACAGTAACGAAATCCAAGACACAGAATGGAATATATACCGCAAGGATAGGATAAACGCCAATGGTGGAGGAGTATTTATAGCAGTAAAGAATTCAATAATATCCAGTGAAGTTATTAGCGAATGCGAATGTGAAATAATCTGGGTTAAGTATCAAAGGTGGGTCAGATATGATAGTCGGATGCTTCTACAGACCACCTGCATCAGCAACCGTAGTAGTTGAGCGCCTCAGAGAGAACCTGCAGAACGTCGTGAAGAAGTTTCGTGATCATACTATTGTAATAGGGGGAGACTTCAATCTACCAGGTATCTACATCTACATCTACGTCCATACTCCGCAAGCCACCTGACGGTGTGTGGCGGAGGGTACCTTCAGTACCTCTATCGGTTCTCCCTTCTATTCCAGTCTCGTATTGTTCGTGGAAAGAAGGACTGTCGGTATGCCTCTGTGTGGGCTCTAATCTCTCTGGTTTTATCCTCATGGTCTCTTCGCAAGATATACGTAGCAGGGAGCAATATACTACTTGACTCTTCGGTGAAGGTATGTTCTCGAAACTTCAATAAAAGCCCGTACCGAGCTACTGAGCGTCTCTCCTGCAGAGTCTTCCACTGGAGTTTATCTATCATCTCCGTAACGCTTTCGCGATTACTAAATGATCCTGTAACGAAGCGCGCTGCTCTCCGTTGGATCTTCTCTATCTCTTCTATCAACCCTATCTGGTACGGATCCCACACTGCTGAGCAGTATTCAAGCAGTGGGCGAACAAGCGTACTGTAACCTACTTCCTTTGTTTTCGGATTGCATTTCCTTAGGATTCTTCCAATGAATCTCAGTCTGGCATCTGCTTTACCGACGATCAACATTATATGATCATTCCATTTTAAATCACTCCTAATGCGTACTCCCAGATAATTTATGGTATTAACTGCTTCCAGTTGCTGACCTGCTATTTTGTAGCTAAATGATAAAGGATCTATCTTTATGTATATTCGCAGCACATTACACTTGTCTACATTGAGATTCAATTGCCATTCCCTGCACCATGCGTCAATTCGCTACAGATCCTCCTGCATTTCAATACAATTTTCCATTGTTACAACCTCTCGGTACACCACAGCATCATCTGCAAAAAGCCTCAGTGAACTTCCGATGTCATCCACCAGGTCATTTATGTATATTGTGAATAGCAACGGTCCTATGACACTCCCCTGCGGCACACCTGAAATCACTCTTACTTCGGAAGACTTCTCTCCATTGAGAATAACATGCTGCGTCCTGTTATCTAGGAACTCCTCAATCCAATCACACAATTGGTCTGATAGTTCATATGCTCTTACTTTGTCACACAATCAGAACTGGAGCCAGGGACAGAGACTCTTGTGACATTATCCTGACTGCCTTGTCCGAGAATTACTTCGAGCAGATAGAGAACCAACTCGTGAAGCTAACGTTTTAGACCTCATAGCAACAAATAGACCGGAACTTTTCGACTCCGTGAATGTAGAAGAGGGTATCAGTGATCATAAGTCAGTGGTTGCATCAATGACTACAAGTGTAATAAGAAATGCCAAGAAAGGAAGGAAAATATATTTGCTTAACAAGAGTGATAGGGCACAAATCGCAGAATATCTGAGTGACCACCATCAAACGTTCATTTCTGAGGAAGAGGATGTGGAACAAAAATGGAAAAAATTCAGAAACATCGTCCAGTACGCCTTAGATAAGTTCGTACCGACTAAGGTCCAAAGCGAGGGGAAAGATCCACCGTGGTATAACAATCATGTACGAAAGGTACTACGGAAACAAAGAAAGCTTCATCATAGGTTTAAGAGTAGTCGAATCATAGCTGATAAGGAAAAGCTGAACGAAGCGAAAAAGAGCGTAAAGAGAGCAATGAGAGAAGCATTCAACGAATTCGAACATAAAACATTGGCAAACAATCTAAACAAGAACCCTAAAAAGTTTTGGTCATATGTAAAATCGGTAAGCGGATCTAAATCCCCTATTCAGTCACTCGTTGACCACGATGGCACCGAAACAGAGGACGACCGAAGAAAGGCAGAAATACTGAATTCAGTGTTCCGAAACTGTTTCACTGCGGAAAATCGTAACACGGTCCCTGACTTCAGCCGTCGCACGGACGCCAAAATGGAAAATATTGAAATAAACGATATCGGAATTGAAAAACAACTGCTATCGTTTAGTAGCGGAAAAGCATCCGGACCAGACGAGATACCCTTAAGATTCTACAGTGATTATGCTAAAGAACTTGCCCCCTTTCTATCAGAAATTTATCGTAGATCGCTGGAAGAACGTAAAGTACCTAGCGACTGGAAGAAAGCGCAGGTCGTTCCCATTTTCAAGAAGGGTCATAAATCAGATGCGAATAATTATAGGCCTATTTCGCTTACGTCAATCTGTTGTAGAATAATGGAACATGTTTTGTGTTCTCGTATTATGACGTTCTTAGATAATACAAATCTCCTTCATCATAACCAACATGGATTCCGCAAACAGAGATCATGTGAAACTCAGCTCGCCCTATTTGCCCAAGAAATTCACAGTGCCGTAGACACTGGCGAGCAGATTGATGCCGTATTCCTGGACTTCAGGAAGGCATTTGATACGGTTCCGCACTTACGTTTAGTGAAATAAATACGAGCTTACGGAATATCGGACCAGGTTTGTGATTGGATTCAGGATTTCCTAGAAGAAAGAACACAACATGTCATTCTTAACGGTTCAAAATCTGCAGATGTAGAGGTAATTTCGGGAGTACCGCAAGGAAGCGTGATAGGACCTTTATTGTTTACAATATACATAAATGACTTAGTTGACAACATCGGTAGCTCCGTGAGGCTATTTGCAGATGACATGGTTGTCTACAAGAAAGTAGCAACATCAGAAGACTCGTACGTACTCCAGGAAGACCTGCAGAGGATTAATGCATGGTGCGACAGCTGGCAGCTTTCCCTAAACGTAGATAAATGTAATATAATGCGCATACATAGGGGCAGAAATCCATTCCAGTACGATTATGCCATAGGTGGTAAATCATTGGAAGCGGTAACGACCGTAAAATGCTTAGGAGTTACTATCCGGAGCGATCTGAAGTGGAATGATCACATAAAACAAACAGTGGGAAAAGCAGGCGCCAGGTTGAGATTCATAGGAAGAATTCTAAGAAAATGTGACTCATCGACGAAAGAAGTAGCTTACAAAACGCTTGTTCGTCCGATTCTTGAGTATTGCTCATCAGTATGGGACCCTTACCAGGTTGGATTAATAGAAGAGATAGACATGATCCAGCGAAAAGCAGCGCGATTCGTCATGGGGACATTTAGTCAGCGCGAGAGCGTTACGGAGATGCTGAACAAGCTCCAGTGGCGGACACTTCAAGAAAGGCGTTACGCAATACGGAGAGGTTTATTATCGAAATTACGAGAGAGCACATTCCGGGAAGAGATGGGCAACATATTACTGCCGCCCACATATATCTCGCGTAATGATCACAACGAAAAGATCCGAGAAATTAGAGCAAATACGGAGACTTACAAGCAGTCGTTCTTCCCACGCACAATTCGTGAATGGAACAGGGAAGGGGGGATCAGATAGTGGTACAATAAGTACCCTCCGCCACACACCGTAAGGTGGCTCGCGGAGTATAGATGTAGATGTAGATGTAGGTCGACCCATTCAAGAGTACTGTTTGGATGTAGGGGATCTCCATAGAGCCAAGTTACCGGCAGGTTCGAGCAACGTGCAAGTGTTTCGCTGGTGGTTCGATTACTCGAATAGGAATCCGTGGAAGGAAGACGATGGTGTCTCCGCAAAACACTATTGCACAAATTTAGAGAATCGACATTTCAGGCCGACTGCGTTTCGCGTAAGAATCGTGAAGATATGAGAAATCAGGGCTAGTACAGTGGCTTTTAGACGGTCGTGTTTCCCTCGCTTTATCTGCTTGTGGAATAGGAAAGCAAATAATTAGTAGAAGTAATACAAGGTACACTCCGTCATACCCCGTAAAGTGGTTTGCGAACTGTGCACGTAAGTGTAGATAATGCTCTTTCGTCTTCTTTTGAAATCACTTCCCACACAACAACAGTCCTAAGCCAACCTAACCTCCTTGGCCTGTGAACGACGTCAAGGATATTGCTTATACTGCCCGCAGACAGCGCACTACTTCCAGCCAGCCAAACATATTTCCATAGTTTTTGGTGTTCTGAATATTACTGTGTGATCTCTCAATGTCACTCCTAGACGGTCAATATTTTTGTTCATACGGGAAATACTGCTAGTGTCATTGACGGTCTAGAGGCCGCTTGACTCATTTCCTGCGACTTTCTTCCTTTTGACATTTGTGGCTACGTCTCAGCGTGTGTCAGCAGAAGAAATGCCTGCCACGCAGTACATTTTGTCAGCAGGAGTAAATTTGATCTTCGGTAATTCCCCTTGCAGTTACATTAAGAGCAATACTTACTTCTTTCTCGTAGGTGGATTTATACCCCACTGGGCAGGCATATTCACCAGCTGAGAATCAGACTGGCACAGCAGAATCACGTATCACTTGTCTTTAGGCACCCCTTTCTCGTAGTTAGATTTATACCCCACTGGGCAGGCATATTCACCAGCTGAGAATCAGAGTGGCACAGCAGAATCACGGATCACCTGTCTTTGGGCACCCCTATTACAGGCTACCGGCTGACACAGATTTAGTATTAAGGCAACACCACCGATAGGTGAGTGATGTGTGCAAGATGAAACAGTGCTCCAGCTCGATGGCTTCACAAATCGCTTTCAGCACTCTTCCTGCCTGTCTGTTTCTTTGGTGGAAAGCGCGTACCTAATATTTGGACACGAGAGAAAAGAAAACAAGCACCGCACAATCTCTCGGGAACAAGACTTGTAGTAGTTTCCCGAAAATAGATCCCCTTCCGCTTATCTTCCCCTGTCGTTGGCCGTGACACCAGGAACGCGCCACGTACCAGTCTGGACGCCGGCAGCGCTTCTGCGCCACACCGGCTGGCGACGTCAATCGCTGGCCGGGACCGCAGACAGCCCGCAGCGGTGCGTGTCCTCTAAGTGCCGTGAATAGTGCATCGGCCCACAGCAATCGACTGCTGCTCGAGGCTAGCAGCGCACCAGATGGCGCTCCGCTGCCTCCGGCTGCCGATACATAAATCACGCCGCTATCGGCAGCCCTGGACACCACATAATTAACCGCCGCATAATTGTTAACGCCATACATTAGCGGTCGCCAGCCGCCGTCCCGTCATATATTATTGTACCACTGTCCACTCTGTCATACCAGGGCATCCGTGGCGTGGTGGTCGCGTGGTACCCTAGAGGCGAGCATGAGGTACAATGCCAGGTACCGCAAATATCACACATTAACACAGCTCTACACAACAGAAAGCTTTCGTCACACGCTCACGAGAGTCCGCAGAAGTTTATTAGTGAGGGACCAAAACCAATAAAATTGCTATATTTTTATACACTGAGGTGACAAGTCATGGGGTACCTCCTAATATGGTGTCGGACGTTATTTCGCCTGGCCGACCACAGTGGCCGAGCGGTTCTAGGTGCTTCTGTCCGGAACCACGTTGCTGCTACGGTCGCAGGTTCGAATCCTGCCTCGGGCATGGATGTGTGTGATGTCCTTAGGTCAGTTAGGTTTAAGCAGTTCTAGGGGACTGATGATTTCTGAAGTTAAGTCCCATAGTGCTCAGAGCCATTTGAACCATTTGATACCTCTTAATATCGAGTCGGACTTCATTTCGCCTGGCGTAGTGTAGCAACTCGGCGTGGGGATGGACTCAATATGTCTTTGGAAGTCCCCTGCACAAATAATGAGCCACGCTGGCCCTATAGCCGACCATATCTGCGAAACTGCTGGATCTACATCCATATCTACGTGATTACTTTGCTATTCACAAAGTGCCTGGCAGAGGGTTCAGTAAACTGCCTTCAAGCTGTCTCTCTACCGTTCCACTCTCGAAGGGCGCGCGGGAAGCCGAGCACTTAAATTTTTCTGTGCGAGCCCCGATTTGTCTTATTTTATCGTGATGATCATTTTTCCCTATGAAGGTGAGTGACAACAATGTTTTTGCAATCGAAGAAGTTAACTGGTGATTGAAGTTTCATGAGAAGATCCCGTCGCAACGAAAAATGCCTTTGTTTTAATGATTGACTTTCGAATTCACGTATCACGTCAGTGACACTATCTCCCCTATTTCGCGATAGTGCAAAACGAGCCGCCCTTCTTTGAACTTTCTCGATGTCATCCGCCAGTCCCACCTCATGCGGATCCCACACCGCACAGCAATACTCCAGAATAGGGCGGACAAGCGTGGTGTAGGCAGTCTCTTCAGTAGACCTGTTGCACCTTCTAAGCGTTCTGCCAATGAATCGCGGTCTTTGGCTTGCTCTACTCACAACACTACCTACGTGATCGTTTCAATTTAGGTTATTTGTAATCACTAAGTATTTAGTTGAATTTACTGCTTTAAGATTTGTGTGGCGTATCGCGTAGTATTTAGCGGATTTCTTTAGTACTCATGTGAACAACTTTTTTATTTATTCACGTTTCACTTTTCGCACCACACGGACATCTTACCCGTTTTTTCCGGTTTTTTTTTGCCTTTTATGCATTAGGTGAGCTTCCTATTATGTCCCATAAATGTTTGATGAGATTCATATCTGGCGATTTGGGTGGCCGAATCGTTCACTCGTATTATCCCGAATGTTATTCGAATCAATCGCGAACAATTCTGGCCCAGTGACATGGTGCATTGTAATCCATAAATATTCAACTCTATGAATGGCTCCAAATGGCCTCGAAGTAGTCGAACATGGCCATTTCTGGTGTGCCCACTCCACGTAGACACAACCTACACAACTTCAGCCCATGACTTGATGGAGTCTGCGCAAGACTCGAGCCCTATCATCAGCTCTTATCATCTGAAATCGGGGCCATTTGACGAGCCCACAGTTTTTCAGTGGTCTCGGGTCCAACCGACATGGTCAGAAGCCCATTAACGCCAAGTTTCGCGGCACTGTCCTCACGCATATGAACCTCGCACGTCCCATCTTGATATCTGTGATTATTTCACGCAGTGTTGCTTGTCATAGTTCAATTCTTTTATCTTGGCGGCTCGCGCATGCCCGCCCAGACGCGGGAGATTGCTGCGTTGCCAGTTGCACACGACGCACGCGCCAATAGAAGCAGCGCCATAGTATAGCATAGTTCGCAAGCTTACGTTTAGGGGGGAGCGCGCAGTTCATGAAGTAAAGCCACCACGGCCGCATTAACCCTTTCGCTGCTACAAAGACGTGCTCCCTGCATCCCGCGCTGTGCGCGTTTTTGTCACTGCACTGCTCGCCTGTGCAGACACATCGTGTTCCGACTGCTCTGACACTCTTATCATTCGATTCCACAAAAATTATTTGGCCCAAAAATTAGATTTTTATGCATCTTCTTGACTGATACCTTCCCCCCATAAATAACAATTTTGTTTCGATGTTCAACGCAGTTATTATGCAGCATTAAATGCAGTAAACCATTGCACGAAATTTTGAAGAGTTTGCAGAGGTAAAAGACCATAGAGTATACTTTCCGTATGGTCGATTTTAGTTGCCACAATGTTGAGAATGAAATGTGGACAAGATACCTAAATTTTATATAAAATTTACTGTATAACAATATCTCATTTAAGTACCACATAGGTGTCGTATGTAATATTGAGAAATATTCCGTCTTTCGCGACTGTAACAAAAGTTTTATTTACACTGAGCACGTTTGGCTTTATTTTAAAGCACTTCAATCAATCAAAAGGAAGTAGACAAAATACATTAAACAAAACTGTGGACTTACAAAAACATTAGGAAAATGGCTCTGAGTACTATGGGACTTAACATCTATGGTCATCAATACCCTACAACTTAGAACTATTAAACCTAACTAACCTAAGGACAGCACACAACACCCAGCCATCACGAGTCAGAGAAAATCCCTGTCCCCGCCGGGAATCGAACCCGGGAACCCGGGCGTGGGAAGCGAGAACGCTACCGCACGACCACGAGATGCGGGCACAAGAACATTAGGACTTGAATATACCGTCTATCAGTGAAGTGCTCTGAGCTATGTCAAATATAATTTTTGTGTGTGGCACAGACAAACATCATTTATTTGCTAAAACACTGATCAGGCAACACAAACGTTGAATAATGTGTTACCGCAGCACAAAACTACGAAACTTGACTTGGCAATGGAGGAGACAAAATACTGTCCACTGAAGATGCTTCAAAAGAGAAAAACGCGTCTGGTCTAAATAAGTCGCTTATTACAGTTACAGAAGAGGAATATATTTCAGTACCATTGGTAAAACGTCGACTGTGGAACAAAAACAAGAAAGAGAACATGAGTACCATTGTGTATGTGCCATACCTTTCATTGATTGAAGTGCTTTAACATAAAGCCAAACGCGTCCGGTGTAAATAAAACTTTTATTACAGTCGCGAGAGACGGAATATTTCTCAATATTACATACGACACCTATGTGGTACTTAATTAAATGAGATATCGTTATACAGTAAATTTTATATGAAATTTAGGTATCTTGTCCACATTTCATTCTCAACATTGTGGCTACTAAAATCGACCATACAGAAAGTATACGCTATGGACTTCTACCTCTGCAAACTCTTCAAAATTTCGTGCAATGGTTTACTGCATTTAATGCTGCATAATAACTGCGTTGAACATAGAAACAAAATTAAGTCATTTATGGGGGAAGGTATCAGTGAAGAAGACGTGTAAAAATCAAATTTTTGGGCCAAATAGTTTTTGTGAAATCGAATGATAAGCGTGTCAAAGCAGTGGGAACACCATGTGTCTGCACAGGCGAGCAGTGCAGAGATGACAAAATCGCCCACAGCGCAGAATGCGGGGAGCACGTGTCTATAGCAGCGAAAGGGTTAATGAAGAGACAAAGCACTAGAAATTTCAAAAAATTGCATTCAAACGAATATAATTCGTGAAGTAAGGCACTTCGACTTTGTTTTTAAATAATGAAAATATTAAGCGCCACAGAAGGTTTGAACTCATAACCTTTCACATAGAAGCCAAGCACCTTAACCGTTACGCTATCGCGGCTCGTCTGCCTACAGAATGCTATGAGGACTATAACACGTCACGCAACATACTGACAAACATTGTTGGTATAACTATGAATTACTCACGCTTCGTCGAAGTGCAATAGGAAATAAACAATTACCGCTGTTCTTTATTGCGAAAAATCAGTATAAAAGAAAGTCTGCTATCAAAACATTGCTTTTGTTCTATTACTTTATTTATGACTGAACGTTTCTAAAACTGAAGACACTCGTCCATGCTCTGCACTGCAGTCGAGATCTGGCAACGTCGTTCTCTGTTCATTGATGACTGTGTTTTGTGACGTCAGATGTGCAGAACGAACCTAAACTCGGCCGCCAACATAAATGACGCGCACTTTAGCATTCATAGCTCTACGCAAACGCTGCTGCTGTCAGTCGTTAAGAGAAGGCCGTCAGCTACTGCGTTGTCCGTGATGACTGGTGGTGCTTGGAATTTGGTATTCTCGGCTCACTCTTGACACTGTGGATCTCAGAATGTATAATTCCTTAACGATTTCCGAAATGAAATGTCCCAGGCGTCTAGCTCCAACTACCACTCCTTGTTCAAAGTCTGTTAATTCCCGTTGTGGGATTGTAATAACATCGGAATCCTTTTCACGCGAACGACCTTATTATAAATGACAGCTCGGCCGATTAACTGCCCTTTTATACTTTGTGTCCACAGTACTACAGTCAACTGTATATTTGCATAACCCTATCCCATGACTTTTGTGACCTCAGTGTAAATGATTCGGTGAGTCTGAAAACTAGCCTTTCCTACATCGTTTTGACGGGAATTATACAAAAGTAATAATTTCTCAAATGAATGATAATTGGGCAGTTAGTACTTTAAAGATTAAACTGACTTCAAAAATCATGTTACACATTATTATTGCAAACTAAGTAACTTTTATTGAATTTTGCACTACACTTTTGAGGGATGCAGACACATGGCACTATTTTTCAACACAGTCACCAATGGCCAGCAAACAACGGTTGGAACGTTCAACCAATCGTCCAGTTCGTCGACGACAAATGCAGTGTAAACGTCCACATCATTACAAAATGTCTTTCCGCTCGGATAGCGTTTCAGCTGGTCAAAAAAATGGAAACCACGTCTTTTAACATCTGTACCTCTCAATCGCCATCACACACGTCTGTGAATTGTCGTTTATATTCTCGTTTAAATTGTTGACACGATTTCACTACGGCTGTTCATGACAATGCGTTTGGTCCACGTACTGTCAGAATTTCACAGTGAATCTGTGTACCATTTAGATGTTTGCCCACAAGATTCGTACTGCCGGCGCATTTCGACTCGCAGTAGGTTTTCAGTTGCCGCGCTATTTGACTCGCACTCCGTGACCTCCCATTAATTTGTACCGCAGCAAAATCTTGTCTCCAGCAAACTCGGAACGTGTACCCTCTTCCGAAACTGCGGAACTACTGTTGCATCATGGCCTTAGCATGGAATTACATATGTAACTTTTTTTCTAAAGTCCGAATGCAGAGTATTTTGGAACCTAAGTGCAAAACATATTTCGGCAGTGTATGCACTTTTTTGATATATCAATACGAATATGGGTGCTGACTTAATTTATTTCAACAATATGAAACTATGTCATCACATAATTACATCCAGGGTAGCCAATGAACTATGGAACATACGTAGAAAATGTTTTCAAAAAGTTTAATATATTCCAATAATGTTAGGTTGACACTGAAATTGAAACCCATAGTTTAAAAATACGGAGTTACTTAAGAACGTCTTTTGGATATTAACAAAAGTAAGTGATGTGTTGGCAGAAGAGCCAACACCGTATTGCTAGAGGAGGCCGAAATGCACGCGTTTAAGCTCACGCAGACTGGCGTGAGGTCTGGAACAGTTAAAGGAGTTGAATCTACAAAATAAAGTACGGAGTTGCTTGAATACTTAACTTTAATCCATAATTGGAGAACATCGCTCTTGATGATACATTAATTACAATCTCAATATAAAGTAATGGCGCCTTGCTAGGTCGTAGCAAATGACGTAGCTGAAGGCTATGCTAACTATCGTCTCGGCAAATGAGAGCGTAATTGTCAGTGATCCATCTCTGGCAAAGTCTGCTGTACAGCTGGGGCGAGTGCTAGGAAGTCTCTCTAGACCTGCCGTGTGGCGGCGCTCGGTCTGCAATCACTGACAGTGGCGACACGCGGGTCCGACGTATACTAACGGACCGCGGCCGATTTAAAGGCTACCACCTAGCAAGTGTGGTGTCTGGCGGTGACACCACAGTAAGTGCTGTGTCGTCGAACAAGACATAGCCAGGGAAAAAGCGCCACCGACGCAAAGATGCGAACTGAAGATAACGTCTTCGCCCTGCACAGTTACCGGCCGAACACAATCCGCCAATGACCGGACGACAACGGACAAAAGCCTGCTCGGAAAATGGAAGAGCAGCTCTCGCCCATTTGATTATAGATCACCGTCCAGGGCTGACTTAGACAGGAAACGTCGTTTAACAAACTCTTAGACGTCAATGGGCAGTTTTTGTAAATTGCATTTGCTATGCACTGTGAAGTTTACCAAAGATTATTGGCACTTAGCCATTGAGGGGCGTTTCTGTGTAACATTACAGGCAGTGTTGCAGACTTAATCATTCAACTAGTCACAAAGATAACTGAACGGTTAAACTCATTTTTGTGACGTTGCTACTCATTTGTTTGAGTGTTGTAGAACCTTCGTTCCCCTATCCTATTACCTGACCGTGGGGCATAGCTCTGTAATAGTGGCAGGCAGAAATTGTCTCAGTGGTGTACCGCACCAGAAGCCGTTTCACGAACTCGCTAACTCGGCCTCCACAGCAGTAGCGACGAGGCCTCTACAAAACTGGCGACGAGGGTTTGCAAAGGTAAGCAGCAAAAAACGCCACTTAGAAGCTCCACAAAGTGGAGAAACTTTGAACAAAATTAAAAAAAAATGAAACACTTATTTGATATCTATAACATTTCATATACTTGCGAAACTTCGTATCTAACCATGTTAAGAGTTTTAATGCGTTATATCCACTCTCTCTCCTGAAACGTCCTCAAACAGGCCGGTAGAGCCGAATTTTGACAAACGGCGAATGAGTCAAGGCAGTGCTCCTCTGTTCAATTTGTCACGTTATCGTACTGGATTCCAGAATTCATAGTTCTGCGACAGCATTTGGCACTGCGTTGCACCCCTCAGGTGCACTGAGGCGATACGATATATGATACGATTACGCGATACAAAGTAGAAAGAGCTCGCGTCGGCATAGAAACAGAGTGGAAGCGACTTAAATGTCTGGCACTGGGACGACAGTGATGCGACATGGATACGTATCCCTGTCGTATCGCCCGACGCATCACAGACGTGTGCTGACTGAGGCATCCTGTATCGTACGATACAGGGGAGCGGAATGTCCAGTCATCCAGTTCGTCTCAAAAATTGTCTTATACGGAGGAAGCAAAGCCACACCTGTCTCTGCAAGTAGTTTCTGTAAAAGAAATTAAAACTTTTACTTTTCCCGTAAAAAATCAAAAGCAATTGTTTTCCAAATCGCGCATTTTTTCCTCTACGCGGTTTTTCTCATTCAGTTTAGAGGAAAATTATTCGGTAAAGAAAAATATTCTGCGCACCTTATATAGTCTGACATCACGGTTTGATACTGAACTGGTCCTCTTTTGGTTACTGCTCATAGTTATGGTGATACTTCGCAAATAAGTAAACCACCGGGCATATTTTCAAAAGTTTACAGTGAAGCGTACAGCCAGTGACCAGTTTACGTTTGATGGGTTTTAGGTTTCTGCATACGAAATATAGGTAACATATTGAAGCTGTTTTTAGCGTTGAAAGGAGAGTGATACCTATTTCCACTCTCGGCGAAATACACGGTTATCATTTGCCACACCCGAAGCTTACTGAAATGTCGAAACACCGGGAGTCATCAGCTGATGATGCTGACTGGCTGTTTATTCAGTCTATGTTCCCTGATTTCAGGAAACTACGTGACAGGAGTAAAAGAGATCTTAAATTTAAATTCCTATTACTTTTAAATGAGCACCTGGGTGAAGCCACAACATTGATGGTACCTGATCTCACCCCAAATGGAGTAACGTTTCCTCCGAACACGTCTCATGCTAAATCATATACTACTTTGCCAAACTAAAATGCTGTAGAAATACTGTCCTCGGTTTATTAATCTGTAGCCATTATTTATATGAGGTACCCAGAACTGTTGCGACAAAAACAAACTTCGAGGAATTTGTAATTGATCATATTATTTTTCCTCTTCGATAAAGTAATAAGATGATGTTTTCGAAGAGTAGAGATACGCTCTTCAGTTGATTAGTTTCTGTACCTTTTCCTGTTAGCCTCTATAAGTGATAGCGGGCGGACGTATGACGAACTTCGTCGTGCCAGTATTGTTCAAAAACGTGTATTCCAGCCGTACATTAAAAAGTGTTATAGAAGTTATTAGGGAGACCAAGTTTATATATAGATATTTGTATAAATAACACCATCTGTTTATCATTTCGTCTGCGCGGAGAATCCTAGATCAAGAAAATCGAAGCAGACAAGAGGAATTTGCGCGAGCAGCAGAGGAGCGATCGGGTAACAGCGCTGTCATAACCAGCTCTATTCAGAATGGAGATAAAGAGAATTAGTACGTAAATGTAAATGATTAATGTTGATCTTAAATTTATTGACTCTGAAGGTCTGTTGATATTAGTGCCAGTTAAAATTCATCCAAGGTATGTGTACCTTCCAATTTCTTTCAATTATTTTTTCCAATTTCTTTTAACTATTCAGTCAGCAATTATTAATCAGTTTCCATTATATTATTTTGCTCGCCTCCTATATGCTACTATTTAGGTTGTAGAGGGTATCTTGAGGAACAAATTGAGGATAGAAGCCTGTGGTCGGAAATATCATCCAAAGACGATAAGCTACATCACATCGAAGCTATAGGCGCCGGCGTTTGCCACTGGGCCACGCTTTCGGCGGCACACGTGACGATCTTGTTCCCTGACGGACCGTAGGCGAAACGTCTCGCAAGGTTTTTTTTTATTCAGTTATCACGACTGATTGCCACGATTGCTAGCGAAGAAGATGGTGCTATCTGCTGCATAGAAAAGCCCTCTCTTCTATGAATGCCTAGGAGGACCATGGTTTCGGACACTGATTTCCTTCCGCAGTTTACTTTTCGCTCGAACTGTATAAAATCTACTATGTTTTTTCGATACACAGGAGAGATATAAACAGCAGGTGGTAAGCCGTGTCTGAAATTATCCACCAAGGCAACAGTGCATCGTATTCATAGGAGACAAGGCCTTTGTACGCAGCAGTAGCTCCATATTCTCCAATGACGATCATGGCAATCAGTCACGATTACTGAATAACAACCAGCATTGCGGGAAGCTCGGCCTACTGTACGTCAGTGTATAAAGTCATGTTGGGGTGGCTATGTAGCGTTCTCGGGTGACGTTTGTAGACACGGGCTGTGTTCAATTAATATATGACCTGAAAATCATGATTCCGTAAATACGACTAGTGTATGCACTAGCCGTATAATACATATTGAGGTTATTTCATCTCCACTCTTTTACTCAATGACAACGTTCCCATTCGTTAAGTGACCCTAACTGATAAACTGACTATGCATAGGGGCAAGCTGCTTTTCTTGTACGTCACGGCCCATAGCCAAAGTAAATATTCTTTGCAGGTACACATATTAATATTTGTTGAACGAAAATATTCTTCTTAACATCTTGAACAAAAAAAAGACATTCATTCTTACTGTTTCAAATAGCGACTTGACTGTGTAGGGAATGTAGAATTGTCGAATGTAAAACTGAATAAAATTGGAATTTAAAGTTAATTATTTACTTTATAGCAATTATTGAGATTACAGGTGGGACATGTGTAGCAAGGATGTTGAAATACCATGGGTGCCCATCGCTGTCACGGTCTGCACATCTGAATGCAACGCCCAGACTCGTTGTCTAGACACTAGCACAACGCAGAGCTGCAGGATCGCTCCAAAATGAGAAGGGTCGTATAAAACAGCAAGAGATCGCTGGAACTGCGCTCCGAAAACCACAGTTTGAATGACAGCACAGCTCAATGAAAAATATTTTTTGGGTAGAAATCCGATAATTTATACATTTCACTCCATTTAGGGACCACAGAAGTTTTTAATACATCAAGTAATTAAATTTGGTTCGTAATAACCATCTTTAGACATGAATACACAGTTTGTGGACTACATCGAGTCGGAACATATAATTATGGTTTCATACAATATTAAGCTAAATAAGCTTCGTTCTATATACATAAAACTTCAAGTGTTGTTTGCACAGTTGTAATAGACTTGTTGACTGTATGAACCCCAATATAGTCCATCTAATACAGTAATAAAACAGTAAGATCGTCGTATCCGTTCACTGAAAATATTTCCAACAACTGACGTGATGTAGGGATTGTAAAATAATACAATAAGACTATTTTTAAAAATTTTGTTTGTCGCCCTGTCTGTTTCTCTGTTCGAACACGCTAATGTGCAAACCTACTAGACGCGTTTTCATGGAGTTTTCACACGTAGCATGAGTGTAACTCGGAACAACATACAGGCTTTATTTCATAAGAATCGGATCACAGAAGAAAAGGATCTCAATTTAAAATCTCAGGAATCTGCGCAGTTCAGTAATTCGGATGTTTACCTCAGTCACACGTTCATTGCCGGCCGGGATGGCCGTGCGGTTCTAGGAGCTTCAGTCTGGAACCGCGTGACCACTACGGTCGCAGGTCCGAATCCTGCCTTGGGCATGGATGTGTGTGATGTCCTTAGGCTAATTAGGTTTAAGTAGTTCTAAGTTCTAGGGGACTGATGACCACAGATGTTAAGTCCCATAGTGCTCAGAGCCACACGCTCATTACGGCATACTGCACCATTGAACTAATAGATGGTGCTGTTAGTTTTTCCTTACCTCAGTGAGAGAAGTATTGTCGGAAGTTTACATCAGTGACAGGATTATCTTTACGAATACAAACTATTATTGAACTGACAGCTAGGACACACTGATTTACTGACATGTTGTTGTTGTTGTGGTCTTCAGTCCTGAGACTGGTTTGATGCAGCTCTCCATGCTACTCTATCCTGTGCAAGCTTCTTCATCTCCCAGTACCTACGGCAACCTACATCCTTCTGAATCTGCTTAGTGTATTCATCTCTTGGTCTCCCTCTACGATTTTTACCCTCCACGCTGCCCTCCAATGCTAAATTTGTGATTCCTTGATGCCTCAAAACATGTCCTACCAACCGATCCCTTCTTCTAGTCAAGTTGTGCCACAAACTTCTTTTCTCCCCAATCCTATTCAATACCTCCTCATTAGTTACGTGATCTACCCACCTTATCTTCAGCATTCTTCTGTAGCACCACATTTCGAAAGCTTCTATTCTCTTCCTGTCCAAACTGGTTATCGTCCATGTTTCACTTCCATACATGGCTACACTCCATACAAATACTTTCAGAAACGACTTCCTGACACTTAAATCTATACTCGATGTCAACAAATTTCTCTTCTTCAGAAACGCTTTCCTTGTCATTGCCAGTCTACATTTTATATCCTCTCTACTTCGACCATCATCAGTTATTTTACTCCCTAAATAGCAAAACTCCTTTACTACTTTAAGTGTCTCATTTCCTAATCTAATCCCCTCAGCATCACCCGATTTAATTTGACTACATTCCATTATCCTCGTTTGCTTTTGTTGATGTTCATCTTATATCCCCCTTTCAAGACACTGTCCATTCCGTTCAACTGCTCTTCCAAGTCCTTTGCTGTCTCTGACAGAATTACAATGTCATCGCCGAACCTCAAAGTTTTTATTTCTTCTCCATGGATTTTAATACCTACTCCGAATTTTTCTTTTGTTTCCTTTACTGCTCGCTCAATATACAGATTGAATAACATCGGGGAGAGGCTTCAACCCTGTCTCACTCCTTTCCCAACCACTGCTTCCCTTTCATGCCCCTCGACTCGACTTACTGGCATGACTTTGTGTATTAAAAACTTGCTTTGCTTCTTTCTATAGGTTTTATTCATATTTGACATCTTGGCTAAAAAAACTAATTTATTGAGTTTGCTTTGAGATTTGAGTGGCTAATTTGCGAATAAAAACGCGTAGGAAATGCTCGAATCTTTTTCAATACATTCTAGCACGACTAAGGCGCTGCAAACTACGCGCTCTCAGCAATCCAATGAAGATTGCGAGGTAAGACTTGCTGCTGATCGAGAACATCAAGCTTTAGCCCGCTCTTTGAAACTTCCTTCGGAATGCGAAGCGCGACTTAAGTGTGATTGAGAGAGCCATGCGTTATCTTAATCCTCACTAAATATTATAAACAAGTTGTCAGGCCATCGATACTTAGTAGTACCCGTGCGAAGCCAGGGCAGTTAACTTTGTATAGGAATAGGTAGTCCTCCAGCGTTCTTCTTGCAGGGTACGGCCAGCGATAAACGGGAGTAATAGCGAGTCTTTATTTGATTTTCCCGGTCATGTTACAAACCAATAAACCACCCTACGCTTGGAAGTTTTCACAAGCTTTAAATAAAGTTTTCAGAAAGAGCAGTAGCCTTACATATACATGACTCATTATCTGTATAACCACTAGTATTTGTGCGTAACTACTGTGGGGCATATCGCCCCTACAACCCCTGGCAGTGAGTGTCGTGGTGAGAAGCCAAGATGTGTGAAAACAGTCGATAACGAAATATTTTTATTGCGTCCATATTTCTCGGAATCGCTTGGCTCGCTGGTGGCAGTGTCAGTACACTTGCATATCTGTGTGTGTGTGTGTGTGTGTGTGTGTGTGTGTGTGTGTGTGTGTGTGTGTGTGTGGCGTGAGGTGTACAAAGACAGCGACATATCAACATATGTCTGGGACGACTGAAGCATTTATCACTTCTGTAACAGTAAGATACCCATAACATCCCTGCGGCTGTGGGTGGGGGTCAAAAAGATGTGGCATGACAGCATAATTCTGAATATAGAAAAATGTAAGTAAATGCAGACGAGTAGGTAAGAAAATCCGTAATGTTCGAATACAGCATAAGCAATGTGCTGCTTGATGCAGTCACGTCGATTAAATATCTAGGCGTAACGATGCAAGGCGATATGAAATGGGACGAGCATGTAAGGATTGTAGTGGGGAAGACGAATGGTGGATTTCGGTTTAGTGGAAGGATTTGAGAAAAGTGTGGTTCATCTGAAATCATATTGGACACAGGTGCGACCCATTCTTGAGTACTACTAGAGTGTTTGGGATCCGCGCCAGGTCGAATTAAAGGAAGACATCGAAGCATTTCAGAGGCGGGCTGCTAGATTTGTCGCAAGTGTTACGGAGATTCTCCGGGAACATTCGAGAAAAAGTATTAGAGAACCGAGATCTCAAATTGACTGCAGAACTATTCTTCTGCCGCCAACGCACATTTCAGGTAAGGACCACGAAGACAAGGTAAGAGACACTAGGGCTCGTACTGGAGTATATAGACAGTCGATTTTCCCTCGTTCTATTTGCAAGTGCAACAGGGAAAGAAATAACTAGTAGTGGCGCAGCGTACCCTCCGCCACGCACGATATGGTGGCTCGTGGCGTATATAAGTAGATGTAGTTGTAGAACTCCTAGAACAATTTCAATCAATTTGGTAATATATGACTCATTATTCGTACACATAAACGTGTCTACTCTGTGTTTATTTACCTACTGAAAAATAAAAATAAGCACTGCAACGCATACGGGGCAAACCGTTTGTGAGATGAAAATGGCCCCTCACTGCTTGTATTATCCCAATTGCTGGCGTTGAGAAAACAAAGGAAATTCGAAGGAACCTATTGTTGCAATTCGTAAGAGGTTTCCCCGGTAACAGAGGGGAAAAGACGACTGCAACATAACTATCTGGCGTTACTGCTGCGATAGTGACACTGCTTCACGGTGACTCCGGAACATTCTGGGCAGTTTAAAGTGACTGTTAAAGGCAAGGACACGGATTATTAACTGCTCGGAATTTTAGCAGGAGCGGCACCGACGGCAGCATGCTGCTGTGATGTTGGCAACTTCTGTGGAGCAGCTATACGTGCTCACTTTTCCGGGCAACTTTTCGTCTGGGAGATTTCACACCACTGACAGTTAATCTTTATTACTTTATTTGTTTGTTTATACGACTGAATGATCAAAATATGGTATATCCCCAACCAATATACTGTTTCAAATTTAATTTAGTTGACAAAAATTATTGTCTTTAATGTATGTTGTAAATGTTAACGTATGAGCTTTGTATGTGTGCACCTAATTACAAACTAAAAGGGGCTTTGCAACGCACGCCCAGAACAGTTAGTAGTTTGCTGTGTCTTCATAGAGTCAGCATTCTTCTACGATTATCGGCAGTCAGACAAGGACTGCACGCGTCACTGAAGATAATCCGATGCCATTGACACAGATTCCGGGTCAAGCGTACGGTTCCACCGGGCCCGTCCGCTTTGACCGATGACGTCCTGTATGACGTCATGAGTTTACGATTAGGAGGTGTACGCGGCCTGTTATTAACGTTATCTATGAATGTCTTAGTAATTCGTGTAAATTATGATGAACTTGAGAGTACAACTTAAACTGTTGCATGTGTAACGACTAGTGATTCTAATTATATAGGATGAACATTAATAACACCGAGAAACTGCAGGGACGGACACTGACTGGAAACTGAGGAAAAAAGATTGTATAAAGATGTGTCCGGAAATGCATCGTTGCCACTGTAGATGGTGCTTTTGAATGAAAGTTCCTCTGACAAAGTGCCGTGTCTTCCTTGCGTGTTGCAGGCTGTGTGATAGAAGCCGTTCCCATCTGCTCGCCGTAAACAAACACCATCTAAGCTGGTTTCCGACATGAATACCGGATCAGCAGTCTGCTGCTCACAGAAGGCAGCGTCAACCACACAATCTGCAACACAGAAGAAACACATGGCACTTTCTCGGAGGAACATCCATTCATCAGCGATGAATTTCCGTACACATGTTCATAGTACCTTTTTCCCCCCATTTCCAGTTAGGAATCCTCCCTGCAGTTTTTATCGGTTATGTTAAAGTTCAGCAATTATTGTTGTTTCTTTTATTTATTTGGCAGTTCCTGTAATTTGTTACTTTTGAGCCGGCCTGGGTGGCCGTGCGGTTCTAGGCGATACAGTCTGCAACCGTGTGACCGCTACGGTCGCAGGTTCGAATCTCGCCTCGGACATGGATGTTTGTGATGTTCCTAAGTTAGTTAGGTTTAAGTAGTTCTGAGTTCTAGGAGACTGATGACCTCAGCAGTTAAGTCACATAGTGCTCAGAGCTATTTGAACCATTTTTTTTATTCCTGTGAGCTTTTTGATTTATAGTGAAATTGCAGTGTGTTTGTCAAAGAGAAATCTTTTTGAAATGAGGTTTTTCAAATTTGTCTATGGTTACGTTCATTGAAGCGGAAGTTCTGTGTGTTATGTTTCGATGAAGTGGTTGTTTTATGTGTGTTGGAGAGGGGGGGGGGGGGGGGGGTTGGTTTGATGAAACTCAGAGCACTGCTTAATCAGTCGATAGAGAAACAAATAGCGATTACTATTTTTTCCGTTGTTCTCATAAATATTTCGCTCATACTTTCTGCATTTGGTAGGAATTCCGAGGTTTGAGGTTAGGTAGGAACTGAACAGTTGATGTGGATGAAACGGTTAGTTATTAGGAGATTGTTATTTAGTCCTTAGGTAAACTGTGATAGTGCTTCGTATGGTTCAGTTTGCGGTTTTTCCGTATCATTGAAATTTTTTTTAGCTATGTAGGTCAAGCGAAAAATTCGATTCCAGTTGTGCGATTTCCGTATTTTTATATTCGAATTGTCTACACAAATTCGTGTGTGTTATTTCTCGATTATCTTATGTTTTCGGAGGGAGTGTCTGGTATCGCTGTCTTCGTTTGTGTTATATACGGCCATCGAAGCATTTGATTCTATTTTGTATTTTCTGCCCTTTTTCGTCCCATTTCTACTAGATGTGCTATTTTTTTATTTTTTTGGTTGCTGTGCGATGATCATAGCTTCATTCTCCTCTTTTTTTAAGTTTGTCCCTTTCCAAAACCCCTACATTCCCGCTGTTGTCCGGCTAATTTCATTTTATTAGGTAATCGAAATGCTTAGCATGTTTCTTAACGCCTATTTTTGAACATAAATGTCTACTTTGCGGTCATCACCTTGACGGACGGCCTGTTATTAAATGTTATCAGTGGTTGTCGAATTAACCAACGATCGTCTTTACCTGAAATATGACGTCGTTTATCCAAGCAGAGGGGAAGAGTTGGACCGTAATCTGTTCCGCAAGGTCCGTCCCAGGTGCTTCGTAGCCCACGGTGCCAGGCTGTTTTTACCGTTGTAGGCAATGGATACCTAGGAGCCGTATCTGTCGTATGGATGTGCTTGCATAATGCCAGGCTGGACACAACCCTTCCGGAGTACCTTCAGCAAGGTATCAGGAAGGTTAGTACTGTTCTACACCGAGTGTATCCGTTATCGGCTCGTGGTTTTGACACCCGGATTCCGCTGTAAGGCGTATCTCCAAAGATTTGTGACTCACGATACCGGCGACATGTTGGAATGGCGTGGCCTTAGTATGCAGCAGTCTAGTGGGCAACTTCCCACCCTGAAAAATCTCTCTACCGTAAGGTGATAATGTGTGCATACTGTACTGAAACTGAGGCTGTTATGTTGCACGAGGGATGTTACGGACGCCCAGCCCCCAGGAACTCTGCTCGCTTTGTTGTGTTGGCGACTGCAGCGGGCGGCTAATGGCCCCCGCTACTCGGGTACTCGCCGTCACAGCCGCGGGCAACGCGACCACGCCAGGCCCTCGTCCTGATTGCGCCTGCTGAATATTCAGCGCCCGGCCTGCGGTGCGGTGCAGCGATCGCCTCCCCCCCCCTCCCCCTCGTCCCTCCTTCCCGCCCCTCCGCCGTTACGGGAGGGTCGCCACGCCCCAACAGCGTCTGCTGTATCCGGTCCAGGCGCGAAACTGCCGCGACACAGCAGACTGCCGGCTGTGGGGGCTGCTCTTAGATGCGCCGTCACAGTCCGCTCCTAGCCTGCTGGAACTCGTCCAGCGCACTGGAATCGCCGCCGTCTCCTGAATTTCTGCACAGAATCTAAAAATAGGAATATTCTTGGATCCGCAGTTACTAGATAGAACCGCATGCCCTGCTGAAGTCAAAGGAACATTGTAGTGAAGTACGCGACGCTTCGTGTTATACAGCGAATTTCTGTCGATGACATACAATGTAATTTCTACAAAGGGAATTGAAAGTTGGTATTAGAACAGACAAAAAGACAAGACTTAATTGTGTTTTACATGCAGAGGGTGTAACGCGCCGACTGGCGGTACCCAAGATCGAAATTACGACGACAATGGATCGTACTGTACCAACCTCGTTATGCCGTTATTGTATGGCTTCCTGCCGCTCAAAATACTTGGGCGAACCAATCGACGACTACAGCTTTAATTAGGTACAGTTTTTGATTTCACAGTCGATGTTATGGCTGCGAATCGCTATCTGGTTTTAGAAGATTCCAGTCGCGCCTGCCGACTACTCGAAGTCTCGCTCGTACCGTAATCGTACTATCAAGGAACAAATTGAAGATAGGTCAACCTTAGTATAATTACTACTGCGGCAGCCTCAACCACTGACTATGCAGCCGGCTCGAATATCAAATAATGAAAGACAGCACTCTTACTTTACACAACGTCGAGATCGAACAATGACACGATTACACTGCGAATAGACACATCCAAACATTCTAATGACAATGATCACCAATATCAAGCAGTAATTACGAGATAGGCCGATTTAGATAACAACTCTCGTTATCTAAGTTACTGGTCGAATACAAGCATCAAATTTCTTTAAATACAGTACCTGTTTATATTATGTCGAGATAAATGCCTCAACTAGCTTGTCATTGTTCTCCCACACAACGAAATTCTCACGACGCAGTACATTATCACTGGAAAAGACTCGCAACTTTTTAATTGCTTACAAAATTCCTATTCCATATACCATAGTGTTATAACCAGTTTGTATTAAGGCGCTTCCACCAACATCGATAAGAATTGAAATAGTTTATGCTACCACTAAATCTCTTTCCACTTAGCCCAGAATTGCTACGTAAATAATACGTCATGTACTTCACAGATTTAATAATCTCTGTCCTTGGTGTTATGGTTGACCTTTCCATAGTAAATTACGACAACTTCGATTCTACGTTCATTTACTTAGACACTCTTTCAATCAATGAAATCGTTTCAACTTTTTAGAATATCTACCCTCTGTAGGCTCCTCGTGATTCCATTCAGTCAATGAACTTTTGATTAGGCAAACTTACAAATACCAGGGTATACTTGTGTCCTTCAACGCGGTATTAAGATCTCTGGAATTCACCCTTTTCTCGTAAAAAATATATACACACACCAGATACTAATTAAATGCACGTAAGGTTTATGTTAACCCAAGAAAACTTGAATTTTCTCCAGTTATTTCAATACAGTTTCATTCATGTAAGTGAGCGCGTGCCATTAAAGACTACACCCCACAACATGGAAATTCAGTAATTAAAAAATTAAAAAAAAACTATGTGCCACCGCCACTTTAGATCTAACCTTAAATGACAATTTAAAACTATTCTGAACCTCTTCAGGCGTTGACAATACGCGACCCGCTAAGTTCCCTACTTGAATTCGGCCACTCGTCACTTTGGTTAATCAAGTTTTTGTTAGGCTGCATGCTGCTTGTAAAATGGTTCCTTTATTTTCTCGTCGCTTGTCCACTCAACTACTGGTGCACTCTGTCACAATATAGTGAAACAGTTCATATTTATTTGAGCCAATTCTCGGTCCGCTGGAAGATAGTGGTATTTAAACAACAACGACAAACTTGTGTTCGAGGCTTTTCCTTCTCGACACACACACACACACACACACACACACACACACACACCAACCACTACCAAACCACTTCAACAAAACGGCTAACAACACAATTACCCCTGGGCGAGCCGCGACCTCTAATCGTACAACACGGACAGGATATCGGTTCTATCGATATCCAAAAACTCACTTCTCTCTTTAACCAGGCTCACGCTGGATGTACCACAACAAACTTTACGACCGAAACTGCCCACAAGACGACAATCAATGGATAGCTCGTGCACCTAAATTCTCCAAAACCGGTGTATTACCAGCGACTATTCAGAAAATCCCACAGAATCTCTGTATATGCCGTTGCCCAGCTTTGGGAGGAAACAACCGTCACAGCTACGTGTATGAGCAGGGGCCTAGGAGACTAAATAGCCACGCTCCCTCCGCGAACTGTACCCACATTAAAGTACTGGTGCTACCAATCAAAACTCCTTTCCCTCTCCCAAGCCTTAACTGCCAGCTGCGGTGCCTCACCACACCACGCAGTGTGTCGCTCTACTACCGGACCTAGACGCACACCGATATATCCACTTAGTCGGTGAGAGGTCCACATGGGAACTAAGTCGTTATGCCATACCACAGGAACCATTTAAAATGAACAAACACGCAGCGCCACGCCAACTTTTGACAGTTAATTAATTATTCGTTGCTGCTGTCGGTTCTCCACGACAGCGGCCGGCTGCTGCGCGTCGCTCAGGCAGCATCTCTGGACCCAGCGAAGGCGAGTTTTTGTATCGCTGAAGTCGCGCGCGCTCACCACCTGTGTTTTGGTCGACGTTCGCGGCTCATCTACAACATATTTCTTTTTCTTAATACATCGTACACGTATATTTACGGTATTTATTAAGTTATCGTGTAGGACGCTCAGCATTAGTTTTGACACACCACAAGGGAGTCACAATTTTGACATAGAAATGGAATTATGTGTAAAACGGGGACGATATTCTAAGTAAAATAGGCCGAGAACTAAAATTATGACTACATCCACAAACAAAGCTAAGACAACTACTCCAGTAGGAGGGATCCCACAAGAATAAAAATATTGGTAAACATCAGAGTAGTGGCAAAGGTGAGTCATTAGAATCATCTGGGATGTGACACCACATATGACTGTAACAACGATATATTCAAAAATATATCAAAATTTAGAGACATGTGTGAAACAATAAGCAGGTACTTCGGAGAGAAACCAAGGAAGTTAACGTGAATGGAGTTTTGTAAACTAACGCCCATCCCCACACTACTGTAAGGAAGTGAATCACATGTCATTTACAAGCAACTAAGAGGTAAGATCCAGGCGGTTGAAATGTGATTAGTTAGGCCTTTGAAAGACTGTGTCATAGTCGAAATTAAACACGTTTCACATCAGACACAAAACTGAAGGCAATATTAGAAAATTTAGTGACAAATTATTATTACTGTTATTTTTAATTTAGCTCCGGTTTATTGAATCATGCTGCCAACAGCCTGCTAAAAATATATTACTCGTGTGTAAATAAAGACTACGATATAAATTGTTTGAACAACAATTTAAGATTACCATCGTATTATGGGAAGTTCTTTCAATGAAACGAATCACACGAGTGAAACTTTTGTATTTTTCCGTGTTGTCTACCTTTACACTAATGGACGAGATCCAGCGATATCCCAGTCTCACAATCCAATCTCGAAAATTAAATTCCCCCGTGCCTCCGAAAACTTCGGGTGGTAAGTTCTTTATTTAAAGGGAATATTCATCCACTGAAGAAAATTTTGAGTTTTTGGAACAAATTGAAGTTTGATGGAGCGAAACCAGGCGAATAAAAAAGGTTCATATGGCGCTGAGCGCTATGGGACTTAACATCGGAGGTCATCAATCCCCTAGAACTTAGAACTACTTAAACCTAACTAACCTAAGGACATCACACACATCCATGCCCGAGGCAGGATTCGAACCTGCGACCGTAACAGTCGAGCGGTTCTGGACTGAATCGACTAGAACCGCTCGGCCACCGCAGCCGGCTCCAGGCGAATAAAGGCATGTGTGACAATTTGTACGTTCGTTCATATATGTTCAGCCATGGCAACAACACTTTTGTGCGGGTGCACGTTGTCTCGATGAAGGATGACATTCTTTCTTGCCAGACCTGGCCTTTTATCTGATATCATTTGCTACAGTCTGTCCAGGGGTTAGTGTTGTACTGTCACATACTTGTTTGACCTGTGTTACGGTAATCTAAAAGCAGAATCCGTTTAGCACTCAAGAAAACTGACATCATGACCTTTCCACTCATTCCTTTACTGCGTGGTGCTGAATCAACATGTCTGAACAGCTTTGACGCTTGTTTTGTTTCTTGCGTAAGGTAGGGGGCAGAAATTTCTTTTGTGATCACAAACCGGTGTTTGATGCATTTCTGATACTGCTTTAGCGTCACATCACCCATCTAGCAGACAATTTTCTCACATCAAATTCCACTGTTAGAAACTGTCATGCCCATTCATATGACATGCTTACAGATTCAGCAGTTCCATGCACTTTAAGTTGATTAACCGCACTTCTCAATTAATTTCTTGGGTGAGGGCGTGCCTTGGCGTACCACTACGTGGAAGTAGTTGGCCAAGGGGCCTGTGGATTACCGACATACACGAGAACTCCGTCCTTCCAGAGGCAAACGCTTGACTAAGAATCGATTCCGCCATGGACTCTAAACTGCCCCAGCCCTTCTGGAACACATTCTTGTGCAGCATTTCATGAAATGCTTCGGGAGTTTTTACATGTGGTGTTGTGTAGTTTCGTCACATATACAGGGTGAGTCACCTAACGTTACCGCTGGATATATTTCGTAAACCACATCAAATACTGACGAACCGATTCCACAGACCGAACGTGAGGAGAGGGGCTAGTGTAATTGTTTAATACAAATCATACAAAAATGCACGGAAGTATGGTTCAAATGGTTCAAATGGCTCTGAGCACTATGGGACTTAACATCTATGGTTATCAGTCCCCTCGAACTTAGAACTACTTAAACCTAACTAACCTAAGGACCGCACACAACACCCAGCTATCACGAGGCAGAGAAAATCCCTGACCCCGCCGGGAATCGAACCCGGGAACCCGGGCGTAGGAAGCGAGAACGCTACCGCACGACCACGAGATGCGGGCACGGAAGTATGTTTTTTAACACAAACCTAGGTTTTTTTAAATGGAACAACGTTAGTTTTGTTACCACATCTGAACATATAAACAAATACGTAATCAGTGCCGCTTGTTGCATTGTAAAATGTTAATTACATCCGGAGATATTGTAACCTAAAGTTGACGCTTGAAACCTCCGACGTTCAGTTGCGTGTTGTAACAAACAGGGGCTACGGTCGGCGAGCAGCATCTGCAGGGACATGTTTACGATGATGACCGTGTTTACGAGTATGGCTGTAGTGCACTCTTGTGGTTTGGTCTAGCTGTCGCAGTGTCCGCATGTAGCGCTTGCTGCTATTGTTATTCTGCATTCGTCTCCGCACGCAGACCAATTGTAGTACACCGTGTTACCAGACGTCTGTGATAGTGTAGTGTTGTAGGAACTGTGACCATGGTGTATTCGAACTCTGAAAAGGCGGAGATGATACTCATCTATGGCCAGTGTCGACGAAATGCAGCTGAAGCCTGCAGGGTGTATGCCGAATGGTACCCGGACAGAGAGCATCCAACGTGCCGCACATTGCAAAACATCTACCGCCAACTGTATGCAACAGGTATGGTCGTAGCACGCAAACGGGTCCGTAACAGACCCGTCACAGGAGAAGCGGGTGCAGTTGGTGTGTTAGCTGCTGTTGCCATGAACCCACACATGAGTACACGGGACATTGCGAGAGCCGGTGGACTGAGTCAAAGTAGTGTCATGCGCATACTGCATCGTCATCGCTTTCACCCGTTTCATGTGTCGCTACATCAGCAATTACATGGTGATGAGTTTAATCATCGAGTGCAATTCTGTCAATGGGCATTAACAGAGAATGCGTTGCAGTTCTACCTGTTTACCGATGAAGTGGTTTTCACAAACAACGGGGCAGTGAATCTACGGAACATGCATTACTGGTCCGTGGACAATCCTCGCTGCCTCAGACAGGTAGAGCGACAGCGACCGTGGACTGTAAATGTATGGTGCGGAATCATTGGCCACCACCTCATTGGCCCTCACTTCATTGCAGGGGCCCAAACAGCTGCTACATACATCGCGTTTCTACAGAATTATCTGCCAACGTTGCTCGAAAATGTCCCACTAGAAACGCGTCGACGTATGTGGTATCAGCATGATGGTGCACCTGCACATTCAGCAATCAACGCTAGGCTGACCCTTGACAGGATGTTCGACGGGCGTTTCATAGGACGTGGAGGACGCATAAATTGGCCAGCCAGTTCTCCTGATCTTACACCTCTGGACTTCTTTCTGTGGGGTACGTTAAAGGAGAATGTGTACCATGATGTGCCTACAACCCCAGAGGATATGAAACAACGTATTGTGGCAGCCTGCGGCGACGTTACACCAGATATACTGCGGCGTGTACGACATTCATTACGCCAGAGATTGCAATTGTGTGCCACCACATTGAACATCTATTGGCCTGACATGTCGGGACACACTCTATTCGACTCCGTAATTGAAAACGGAAACCACGTGTGTACGTGTACCTCACCCCTCATGGTAATGTACGTGTGCGTCAGTGAAAAAGACCAATAAAAAGGTGTTAGCATGCGGACGTAATGTGCTGTTCCAGTCTCTTCTGTACCTAAGGTCCATCACCGTTCCCTTTGGATCCCTACGTAATTCGGTTCTCTCCGATACACACGATCGAACAGCGGAGGAGTGGTGCACAAGCGTCAACTTTAGGTTACAATATCTCCGGATGTAATTAACATTTCACAATGTAACAAACGGCACTGATTACGTATTTGTTTATATGTTCAGATGTGCTAACAAAACTAACGGGGTTCCATTTAAAAAAACCTAGGTTTGTGTTAAAAAACATACTTCCGTGCATTTTTGTATGATTTGCATTAAACAATTACACTAGCCCCTCTCCTCACGTTCGGTCTGTGGAATCGATTCGTCAGTATTTGATGTGGTTTAGGAAATATATCCAGCGGTAATGTTAGGTGACTCACCCTGTATAACTTGAAGATATCACAGGAATTACATGTGATATAGCACAAAGAGAGAGAGAGAGAGAGAGAGAGAGAGAGAGAGATTCGCAGATGATGCGAGAATATTTAATCACATGCGACGAATGTTCCACTACCACACTTAAACCCATTTCTGTAAGAAAAGGTCGTGACAGATTTGTGAAACTGTCCCTGAGACACTTCGCGTGCCTTTGCAACAAATATACTTGCCTTTGAGCACTAGTTGCTTCGAGGAACTAACTGAATATGGCCCTAGACACACGTTCAAAAACATCGCAGTTTAGTAGCGTGCGACAGTTTTGGGTTGTATACCGCCACTGACCCTGAAAAGAGATTGCGGCACACTTGTGAAATCTCTCTGTCTCCCTCCACTACTCCGAAACATTTGCGTGTATAAAAAAAAATTAGGTAAGGTGTTTAATACCTGAGTACATTTGCAAATGTTGCCTTAAGCAATTTGCTTCAAAAGTACTCGCACACAAAAGACTGCACTGTCTTCCCAGGTACGCGTGGAATGGAAATACAATACGGAGAAATACACTAAAAAAATCACTAAAATAAATGATCGCAAATACACCACATCGAACCTCTGAAGATAATACTCTAAAATAGTGTTAAATAAACTATCACAGCAGTTCGCTACGCGAGGCACGTTCGAAACTGGAGACTAGCAAAGCGGCGGAACGCCCGCCTGCAGCCGCAGCTCACCACAGTGTTTTCTGCAGACCGGAAGCAGGGTTTTCTAATACGGATCCACGAGCGCACAAAAACTGTAGCTGGCCAGACCAGCACAAACTAGTCATGCGACCACAGATCATTTTATGACATGAAATTCAAATCGAAGTCAATAATAAATTCATACATGTCCTTCATTTAACCAGTGTGCAGGAGACTGCGTCCCTCACCATTGCTCCCCATGACATAATAATTTTAATCATAAGGGAACTGAATGAAGTGCGATCACGGACCAGATATCGGCCTCCTTTGAGCTCGCTGCGCCCACACAAAGCATCAGCTGGCGGTATTCTGTTGATCGGCAAATTCCGGACTCGCTTCCTGTCCCTGTCGCTCTCAAGAGGCCACTCCCTGCTTGCCTGTGTGAACACGAAGATGGACTTTCTATCTCTCCTCAGAATACTGTATTCCTACTGGCTAATGCAGCATACAGTGGGAAAGCTGACTCATTTTCGATATCAAAAATAGAGTGAAGTAATCCATTTCCACTACCCCATCAATTTAATTGTTTTATAATTTACAGGAGTAAAATAGACCGCTTAGAACACCTAATTCCACCATACAATGATTATTCAAAATTTGCAAAATTTGAGTATCACACGCAAAAATTATGTAAACCGTGTAGTGAAATTTCTGTCACAAATATATCGTAACGGTAAGTATATCAACCGGTCTTGTACGCGGCCTCGCCCCATCATAACATTTCTACTAAACATACCTAGTGTAAAAAATCTCCTGACGATAAAACAAACTCGCAATAACAAAGCACATGTCACTTGCTGTCGGGTGTCCCTGTTGTTCAACACAGCTCGACGGCCACGCCCGCTCGCACCGGACACACGCGTGCATGTAATACAAATACCGAGAACAATAGCCGTGTAGCCTTAGGAATGCATGTGCTTACGTTCTCTCTTACCAGTACCTTCTTGGTACTGAATCCATACACTAGAACAATACTTTAGCAGTGATTGAGCAATTGAATTACGTAAAATGCTGCAAACTCTGTCAGGAGCTCCATAATGCATGAAAACCACCTGTCTCCTCTTCTTAAATGTCTATTTTATCACCACGACACTTTCGTATCTACTATACACCGAGAAGGGGTGCTAACCTCCTCGACATGCACTCATCTGCAGAAATCTTGTGCTCTCGGTTGGGTGTGTGACAGCAGTTACAGACTCGATCTCTTCACGAAACGTAGAACGCAGCGGTCTACTTCTGGTCAGCTGAGATTAAATCGGTGACAGTGCTGCAGGGAGCATTGGTCAAATACAATGCGAGGAGATCTTTCAGTCTCTAACTTTATCCTAAGAATGTGAGAATGCTCTGTGACTCCCATCCACATAGGGAAAGATGGCCAATCGTAATCGTAAATTACGCACTATGATCGAAGTGCTAGAAATGTGCAGATCGCTATCTGGTATACTTTGGTGTATATGTTCGAGAATTAACAATGACATCGTGCACAGCCATATATCTGCATTTGGAATGGTACTCGCAAAGCAGAGGACGTGTGGTTTAGTGGTGATCAAGAAACTGGGTACCATGCTGTCGAGTCACTGGTTGGCGTCGAAAATATGTGGTAAAACTGTTCAAATTAATTACAGTATCAACTATGATGCTTATTATTACAGTACACCACCGGTGTGTTTCCAATCCCATCCACTTACTAATACGCTGTTGATTACCAATAATGATTGACTGACGTTGCTTATTTGACGTCGAAAAAGAATCGCCACATATGCTCGATGCCGGCATGCAGACGGTATTTGTTTTCGATTTGTCACAACAGATGCAGAATAATCTTATGGAGTTCTCAGTTGTAATTATTAAAAGGTCTCCATAGGATCCAATGCAAATATGTGGTTGATTGGAGAGACTTGATTCCAAATCGCAGCCAGTATTTCTATCAGAAAGCGTTACACAATCAGCGAGTCTTAGGTGTGCCTGGAGAACGAAGACTGGTTTTTATGTTGGGTGCAGGTAGCATAGTCGCTGTGATCGCGTTTTTAATACACCGGTCCTTACGCGTAATGTATGTTGCTGGCGGTAGAATCCTTCTGTGGTCAGTTTCAAATATCGGATCTCAATAGTGTTCCACGAAAAGAACGTTGTCTTCCCTCCAGGGACTCCCATTTGAACTGTCTGGTGAATGTAATCCGACTAATGAAGAAGAAAAATTACTCGGCATGCAAAGTGACTCTCATGATCAATTTAATTAATTAGCCTATCAATTAGATATTAGTGACATGCCGCCTGGCGGATGTAGGCGATGGCTAGGGCATCACGGATATGGTTCTTTACTTGGCGTTCTTTTCGTTGCGGCGATATCTTTTAACAACATTCCAATCGTCCACCTATAATTTATAAAGTGATACGTAGTATAAAACTTATATTTACAACTTTTCTGTGCTGTTACTTTAACAGATTTCGTATGTGGCGAGATATCTGGTTACCTTAAGAGAGAGTCCGAATATGAGGAAGCGTCCTGTGGCACTGGCAGAACTTAGCGCCCCGTCATGAGTCGATAATGAGTTTCATATTCCACTTCTGTCGTGCATGACGTGATGGATAAAAAAGATATCTTTGTACCTGATGAAAGAACACTTAGAGGGAATATATTCTATGCCATAGGCCTGTACAGGATTTTCATAACAAGTAGCAATACTTAAGCAACGTGAAAACGCGTGTATAGTCCGATTTCTACTATTGTCGAAAATAACTCGTATGCTTGAGACGAATCTTCATTTGCATGAGAAATTCGGGGCGTATCGTCAACAATGTCATTTCATCGGACTGGGTGAAGTAGATTTTTTAAACTGGGGGTCTATGTCAGGATAGAATTGTTTAGAACAACTGTATACATCCAAGCTGCAGCTACTTGTTTCCGAGCACACCGCGGCTACCTGCAAGGGCGGTCACGAGGACTCAGCAACCGGAAATAACGAATTAGCTCAGCCTTTGATGTGTACAAAGAATGCGCCAACCTGCCTGATCTCGCCAGCGCCAGTGAGGGCTGGCGAAGTGACCAGCGTGCTGGGTGAGCGTGACAGAGGTAGACGAGTGTGTGTTGCGTGAGGGAAGATTCAAAATGGTGGACATTAGCGGTGGACGTATTGATAACATCTGAACTCCTACCACTCCAATCATCCCCGGATGCCCTCCATGGCCGCGGGCGGTGCACTCGGGCATACACACTCGTCCACAACTGCAGCTGCGGCTGCGGCGGAAATTTTCACTTGACATTTTCACATCGGCACTGGTGGAGTACGATGGGGACGAGCGCGTGCGTGTGGACTTCTGGGAGGTGAGTGACTGAGATCTGCGAGTGTCTTCAGCTCTCTCCAACACTGAGCCATCACAACTTACCGCTACAGACTGGATCGTGGTTTAAGCGAGTCGTAGTTTCGTATTTAGTGCAATGTGGTGTTTGCTGTTGTCTCCATTCCATCATGCACTATAACCAATCTCCCTCTTTACGAATGTAGCGGAGAGAGTCAATCTAGAAAGTCTATAGTACCTTTCAGAAACTCAATCACGACGTAAAATTACCGACTGATCAATTTACTGTTTCCGATATTTGTATTGCGTGCACGCATGTGTTCGGTGCGGGAGGGCGTGGCTGGTGCGCTGTGTCGAAGAAGAGGGCACCCGACAGCATTTCTCTAATAGGATTGAGTTCGGCCAGAGTTGGTTATAACTCCCGACGTTAGCAGACGCCTCTTTGGGCCCATGTCTGTGCACATGCACAGAGGGCAGAATACTCGGAAATTTAGAAGACCACACTCGACGTAGTCTATAGATCATGACGTCATGGACATTCTCGCGTTGTGGTTGGTTGCTGATTTACATGCAGGAACGATAAGCGCACGCACTCAAGTAGCCCACTTTGATCAGAAAGTCGCTCATGCAAAACGGACTTAACGGATCTGTTGTGCAGATGGTCGGTGTGCGTAAGCGCTCGCCAGAGATGCGTTACAGAGGAGCCGTGTTACGGATCGAGGCTTTCTCCGCTGTGCTAACGTGCTTCTGGTATCTTCCTTTTCTTCAGCCATCGTACGTAATTTTGCATCCACTACTATGTCTTTCTTAGATTTGGTATTCAGCACAAGACGTTTTTCTGCTCGCAGCTTTTCATCACTTTCGCCGTTGTTATTAAACAACATTAACTGGTTTAACCGCCACCACACGTGCGCCATGTCGTACTGCAACGGACGCCGCTTCGTGAGACGCCAGAATCGCGGCCCAACCATCCCAGGTGGTGAAAGCGCCCGAGCGGCCACGCCCCCTCTGTCTCTCAACACCGGCTCCGAGGAAATTATTTTTTCCGGCGGGCGTAATTGAAATCGGCCGCCTTCCGGGCCATAACTCAGGTGCCTATCTGCTACTACTGTCTGCTATCTGCTTCCGGCATCCGGCCTCCGGCCGCCGAAAGGCGCTTTGCGCGGATTTATCACCCCGCCCGCAGCCGTTAATCCATCTCCGCTTCTCTGACGTTTAATTCTATAATTGGGCCCCCTCCGCAGGAGGCACTTCCTCTGTACCGGCTGGCATCGGAAGACGATAATTCAACAGTTAGCCTTTCTGGCTAAAACAAACACGAAAAAAAAGGACACAACTCTGAACAGCTTTCGGACTGGTTTTCCAACGTCGTACCGTCTGTCGCGTCGTGACACAGGTGATGACTTCCAGAAATCTTAGAGTCTGCGTTACCTGCTTGGCACAATCGGGACGTTGGCGACATCGGGATGCCTTTATGAAAAGGATGCACCATTCACAACTTTTATAACGGAGATGTGAGAGAGAAAGAATCCCCTCGGTTGATTGAGAGCTTGGTAATGTCAGTGTTGTCGACTATAAAGGAGTAGTGTTGCAGATAGATTCTGCAAAATGATAAGTTATTACTCTGATGTAACAGTTTTACTGAGCTGTTTGGGGCAAGTGAGATTATAGGGAATTAGAGTAGGCTGGGTGTCAGTTCTCCTACTCTTTGCTACACAGTCAGTCAGCTATCGAAATGAAGCAGAGACGGGTGCTCTCAGTCAGACACGTTCTGCTAACTGCTGGTCCCCTGAGCCTGTTTCAATATTATTATATAGCCACTTGACTTCGGAGTTTGCTCTGAGCACTATGCGACTTAACTTCTGAGGTCATGAGTCGCCTAGAACTTAGAACTAATTAAAGCTAACTAACGTAAGGACATCACACACATCCATGCCCGAGGTAGGATTCGAACCTGCGACCGTAGCGGACACGCGGTTCCAGACTGAAGCGCCTAGAACCGCATGGCCACACCGGCCTGCTGACTTCGCAGTAAAGGAGAGAAGTCGTCAGTTACAACTTGGTCCTGCCATTTACTGAATTGCTCCTTGAGACAGAGACAGGAATTCTCTTTTCAATACAACTGCAAGAAATGTTTCCCCAGAGTCTTTTCACCAGTTTCTCGTGGCTGAAGAAACTAAGCCTTCATCTGCTGCTACTGCGGCGTCGCCACTGGGTACACTGACTCCATCATACAGCAACTGATTTAGCAAACCTCTTCTCTGCTGATAATGGCCCCTTTTATATCCGTCATAGCTCATCTGGCCTTCCCGCTGACTTCAATACTGTCCACTAAGAAGTTTTCCATCATCTGAACTGATGCTTTGTGGACTCTCTCTTTGATAGAATTCCAGTTACATGTGACAGAATCAATGTTAGATTAAGTCTGTTGTCGTACATTACGTGTGTCAGTGGAATACTTCAAAGGGTTCAAATGGCTCTGAGCACTATGGGACTCAACATCTGTGGTCATCAGTCCCCTAGAACTTAGAACTACTTAAACCTAACTAACCTAAGGACATCACACACGTCCATGCCCGAGGCAGGATTCGAACCTGCGACCGTAGTGGAGTACTTCCTCCACCTTATTTGACCTCGACCTCTCAGTGTCTTGGCACATGCTCTAGCGTGCTGGCTGGTTGCCTAAATGACGAGTGACGTCCAGTTTGAAGTGGCGCTATCATCTACAATTATCCTGTTAGCTGTCCTACTCGTCATGTGCTCCTGCGAGACTAGCCATTTATGCTATCCTTAAGTAATTCTTCTTATGATCTGATCGTTAATTAAATTTTTACATTGTTTCATATCATGACACATCATTATAGCTTTGCATAAAAAAAGAAGCAGTCGAAAATGAAACCGTCTACTATTGTAGTCTGTCCCGTTTCAGAAGGTCAGTGAACCTAACTTGTCTCAGAAGGAGACCATATGGTACTCGGTTTTTTTAATCCAAATTTACTGAACGGATTGCTGTTCTACGGACCCGGGTTCGATTCTCCGCTCAGGGAATGTGTGTTGTGTTGTCTTCATCATCATTTCATCCCCATCCGGCGCGCAGGTTGCCCAATGTGGCGCCGAATGTAATAGGACCTGCACCCAGGCAGCCGGACCTGCCCCGCAAGGGGCGTCCCTGCCAATAAAGCCAAACGCTCATTTCCATTTACCGCACAGGCAAATCAGCAGACCGTTGTTTACGCGAATTACGAGACCTGTCTCTAGACATCTAAGGCCACACACCTCCACAAACCTACCAACAAACTGTCGGAGCTCTGATACCCAGAATCAGAGATGATTTCGTTGTAGTGACGGACAAACAAACTAATTAGCAGATGGTCATAGCGTTTTGCTCGTCAGTGTATATCACTGAACAACACATAGTTCAAGAGATATGACGTTATGAACAATGAAGTGTGTGAAGAAATCCCGCATCATGTATGTAGTTTTACTACACTTGCTCTTCAGTACTGACAGACACCTACAGTCGAGTCAACTTACGGAAATCCCTGACACCTGGCAGCGCTTATGACAGCTTTCAGCTGCGAAGCACCATCGGCTGTGGACAAAAACAATAGCCGTCTGTAAAGTTATGAAGAGGCGTTGCTTAGAGATGTTCACAACATCACGTCGTGTGCGCAGCTGCCCAGACATCTACCTAGAAATATTGTTTATAATCAAGTCTGAGTTAAATACTTGTAAATATTGCAGAGAATTCGTATTTTGCTTACAATGTTTCTTAATTTGGATTCTACATTTGTATATTACGCATATTTCTTCGTACTTCGAGTTCGACATATTTCGGTGCTGTGTAATACAATCTAATGCAAAGAAAACCCTACCTTGCCCAACAAGGTCGCCGGAGACAGAATTTGGCGAGATACCCCTGTGAAGGACGTCGACCAACTCTGTCAATCAATGACAAGCCAAATAACTGCGTGAAAAAAGAGCAAAGATGGATTAACCGGTTTCTGACTTGCTCAATTTGTGAAGTTATTTCTCCTATATAAATCATCCAGTTCTTCTGTAATTGTAATCATTTGTTTACCTGTGAATGTACATCACGTTTACCGATTTCCGTCACATCCGCATAATTCCTTCATGGTGCCTCGTCGTTTTGTCTTAAGAGTGTAAATTAAAATTATTTTGACCATATTGTTAATTTTTTAGTTACAGAGTTTTGCGGTGAGTAAAATACTGGATATTTTTATTACTAGTACCTTAAAATGTGGACAGTTAGGCCATACTTCGTCAGTCCGCACCGTCTTGTACTGTGAAACAAAAGGGGTCTTTGCCATATAACAAATGATATTTGGAAATTAACTGAGTTTCTTTATGTCTTCACAACTTGCCCCGTCTCAAATGTTCAAATTGGTTCTAACTCTGAATTGGTTTTCGGTAATACTTTTTTACTTCATTTACTTACTGTTTATTGCTATGTACCAGTGTAACAATATAACACATAGACTATTAAATTACGGTATTGATCATATTTTCTGACTATTAAATTACGATATTGATCATATTTTCTTGTCTGCAACACTTTTAACCTTAAATAGAATATTTGTTCGTAGATAAGTGACCATCTTGTACCGTGGAACAGTTCCTCACACGTAGAAAAACCTTAATTTTGTTGAGTAATTCTTCTAATTTCAGAAGAAGGCTGTGTATTCGTAACGTGAATGCTATCATTTGAAAATGGAATAAGGAAATACATTAAACTTCCATTACAGAAATGGCTAGACGTTAATGTCTGAAAAGTATTCCATGGTACAAGACTCTCCCATTCATTGTTCTACATCACCGCAAAATATTACTGACCACAATAGAGAGGTCTTTGTCCCCACTTTCTTCATCAACCTTTGTAACTAATTTAACTATTTATTTTACACTCCTGCCATATCCCATCTGTACAGCTATGATAGATGTCTGAATGATGGGATGACAGAACGTTCCACACCATTATATTTTAAATATCAGCTGAATGACAAGCGAGTAATTGTAAACATTTTCTTAAAGTTTAGTCAGAATTTAAACCAATATAATAAAAATTGTGTGTTAATACTGCTAAAACGGGAAAGTGATTCTTATAAACAAACTCCAGATCGAATAAATGTCCAAAACAACTAGTAAAATTCACTGCCTTCATCTGTTTTAGTCTTATTTAAGCACATGGTACCTTACGAATGTTTTACTGCTATTTTGCTGGAAGTACACAATATCTTTCATGTCACGTAATAACTGCCGTTAGGTTCGAACCTTTTGTTATGATACTCTATCTGCAAGTATCCATTCGTATGAGCTCATTATCCTCATAGAGAGAAACGCCTGTAAATGGGTGACGATCCTCAGGAGACGAGATGGCCCAGGTGCTTTTTAAAGTCTTTCTCAGTTTTACTAATGAGAAAACCTTCCCTCTTGTTCGTTATTAAAATATTTAGCTACTTACAGTCGCAGTATCAGCTATTTTACTATTCTCAATTAACAACTCTCACAACACAAGTTACCAAATACCAATTCAACTTCAGGGAAACAGTCTGTTCTCAGCACATATTGAAAAAGCGTGTACTCTTCTTTAAACATCCTATCTGAAATTTACTTATTTTTTTCACTCGTACTTTAAATACGTCAGCTTATTTATTCCATTTTGTTCTCTCAGATGAAAATTTTAATTATCTATATTATTTTCAAAATTATTTCTTTGTCGTCTAATACAACACGCTTTTAATGATTTCCCACATTTTTCTCTAAAATGAATTAAAAGTAACGTTACCACGTGGTCTCTCTCAACACAAATAATGCAGCTGTTGATTTGTGTTGTACGAATCCCAAAGAATTTACAGTACACTGCCCAGTAGTGGCCGGAACCAACACAAATTTTACTTTTGCAGATCGAAGAATTGAGATGACCAGATTTCTGTTCTTGGCGTTGAAATTTCTTGTAACTGTTTGATCGCTACGGTTTTTATTATGACGTGACACAAATTTTACACCGGACAGGTTTTTCTTTAAAGTGTAGTGTGGGTATATAGTTTTTGGCAATTAATTAGCTTGTCCGTAACATTAAACCTGCTGCTAATAAGTAACATATACGAAAATGAATTTTGCTTCGTTCTCCTTAATGTGTTCTCCCATCTTCTCTATTTTCAAATGCTATGGTAGGCGGTGTAACAATACGAGAGAAGTTTTCACTTTGTGCGTTGCTTTGTTTCTAGCGCAACCACACATGCGCATCCATTCAGAGCCACATCTGGTTGTTGAGCTACAAAAGCTGATTATACTGTTTATGAATTTCCCAACTGCTGCAAGAAAATCTGTTTAAGGAACAATCGAATATATTTAAAAATTCCACTTCGGTCAACATTTCTTCGTACCATTACGGGAACACGTACCATTAACAATACGAGATAGTATTCATTCTTGGCTATATTTCTCATCTGTAATGAAACGAGACCTTCCCCATTGCACGTGCAATTTTCCTAGGTGGTGCATAAAGTAATACATTCCAGAGAAAACAGCGAGAGCTTTATGGTTCCTTTCTCTCTGCTGAATATAAATGTTTGCTGATATCCATCTTAACCTGATTACAGGTCTACGCTGCTATGAATTGCTGCAGCAAAGCAAACATTAAATTCACATCAGACTTGAAAATAACGCCACATTTTACTTCCAGATCTGCGGTGTAATTTCCTAGCTGCTAATTAGTTATCATTCCCTGTCGCCTAATAAAGGTAGCTTTGTTTATGCTAATCCAAATTAATTATGCATTACTCAGTGACATACTGTGTCCCATATTTCTTCGCAAATAGCAGGGTAGATTATTCGCTAAGGTTTACGGCTTACAGAAGTAACCACGTACAGAAATACACTTTCGTTGAGTCTTACAGTATCCTCTGCAGGAAAAATCGCCAGTCATGCGTGTCCCTATGATTCATTTCCAGTATTCGCAGATGAATTCGATGCCTTCGCGAGCAGCGGATATGCAACATGCAACTACTGAAACTAGCGGCCATGTCATAATGCAGTTTCACAAGTACTGAGACGTTAGTAAGAAATTGCTGCCAAATCGCGACAGATCAAGGTTTCTTCTGTTACGCTTTTTCGTGACTTTCACTTTAAATTTCAAGTAGTGTAAGAAGGAATAATTCCGTGAGGAACTTGAATACAATTGCACAAATATTATTCCCTGGAGCGTATAATATATGGGAGATGTTATGAATGGACTTTTGCTCAAAGAATGCGTTAGATATCACACAGAAAACTTTTTTAGTCTCCATTTCGGTAGCTATGTAGACAAAGCGAAAACGAGCGACGCTCTGGCGCCTTCTGCCGTCTACCAAGACTGCGTCCGTCACATCCCAGAACGATCACTGTTCAGGGGCTGAGGTGTAACTGGTTAGAAATTGTTTTTAAATTTCTCTTCCTGATTTCAGTATGTGCGTTTCGTGTTACAAATATTTACTGCTATTTATTTAGTCTAGGTAGTTTCTAATGACCTGCATTTATTTGTTGCATCAGAAGTGAAAGTCTTTCTGAAAGTTATATTTCAACATACCAATACTTATGATTATAAAGGATAACTCACCTCTGTTTGTTTCTTTACTTGTCAATCGACATACAGTTGACTTCATTACAACTAACAATAGTAAATACGTGAGACACTTCAATGTGCGTAATTGGCTAACCAGACAAACGAAAAATATTTTTTATTATTTCATATTTAAATGTCCAAGACTATTCAGTTAATTTCTACAAAATGGAGAGGTTAAGCCACGTTTGTTGTTAAGTTCTTTGTTCTTACAGTTCCTCGAACAGATCTGATATGAAGGTCGTTCCCGGGTCTGTTACTATTGTTTCAAGCAATGTCCAAGACTATTCAGTTAATGTCTACAAAATGGAGAGGTTAAGCCACATTTGTTGTTAAGTTCTTTGTTCTTACAGTTCCTCGAACAGATCTGATATGAAGGTCGTTCCCTGGTCTGTTACTATTGTTTCAAGCACTCCAAACTTCAGTATCCAATTATTCATAAGTGCTTGTACCGCGGTTGCTGCCTGCTGGGTTGGCATCGCGACCATTTCTACATACCTTGAAACATGGTCTAAGATTGTGGGTTCATACTTATTCCCTGCAGGTGCTTTACTGAATGGATCTAAAATATCAACGCACAGAAGTTCTAATGGTGCAGATAACCTCTGCAATGGTACTCTTGTTCGACAAAAATCCGCTCTCTGAGCACACTGAATGTAATTCTGCACGTACTGGTTTACGTTCACCTGCCTATTCGTTTACCAATACCTTCCTGCTACTGTTATATTGGTCGATCTGCAGCCGCTAGTGTCTTATCATAAGCTTATTGTGGCACTTCAATGGTACCGCTACACGCGGTCTTAACTTGGTTTCTTTGCATACAAAACTGTGACTGTTTAAAATACTGCTCACATTCATCATTCATTCTCTGTTAATTTTGCCATTCCTTATGCACATTACCCCAGTATGTAATCCTGCTACTTTTCTACTTCAGCCATCCATATTTTCGTACTTCTTCCAGGTTTATATGTAATTTCGAAATCAAATTCACTTACTCTTACTGCCCATTGCGCCAACCTACTAGAAGAATCCAATAATCCCAGCAACAATTTTAATGCTTCATGATCTGTTATTACCCTAATTTGTTGCTGAAGATATAAAATTTGAAATGTGTGATTCCATGGATAATGATTGACATCTCTTTCCCCATTGTGGAATAATTATTTCTGCAGAATTTAGTTGTCTTGATGCGTAAGCAACTGTATGTACTATACTTCTACTTCTTGTGACAACACACAACCAAGTTCATGGTTTGATGCATCACATGATAAAACAAATTTGCTATTTAAATTTGGAAATACCAATATCAGACTCGACGTTAAAGCTTCCTTTAGCTCTTCAAAAGCATGCTGACATACTTCTGACCGTATTAATTTAGTACCCTTTTTTTAACAATTATGTCAACGGTCTGACAGTATCCGCAAATCCTTTTACGAACTGGCGGTAATACTTCACGAATCCTTAGAATGATTGCAACTCCTTTACATAGCCTAGAACAGGAAATACTTGTAGAGCTCTAATTTATCTTGGGTCTATCTTAACCTCATCTCTGCTTATGATATGACCTACGTATGCTACCACTTCCAACGCAGAATTACACTTTTCTGTACTCAGTGTTATCTTACTGCCTTTAGCTTTAGGAATACTTCCCTTAATCATTGAATATGCTGTTCCATATCACTCCAATAGACGATTACCTCGTCGAGGTACACTACAGTATTGCCATCGTTTTAGACCTCTGAGTGCTCCATCTAACAATTTTTGAAACGTTGCAGGAGCATTTTTTTAATATGAATGGCACTTTTCTGAATTGTTAGTATCCCCAGGGTGTCAAAAACGCTCTTTTCTATCGATCCTGCGACGCAACCTCTAACTGGTGATAACCAACCTTCAAATCAATTGCTGAAAAATATTTTCATTGCCCTAAATGGTCCGATGTTTCTGTGATGTTTGGCAAAGGGTAGATATCCGCTATTGTTTTCGCATTTAGATGTCTGTAATCACAATAAAACCTAAATTTTCACGTTCCATCCGTTGAGTTTTTGGACAAGACGAATGTTCCTGCTCCTTCCTATGCACTATTTTTTCTTCACTCACTCCATCTTTGAGTTGTTGATCGAAGAATTCCTGCAAAATTGACTGTAATTACCTAGGATTTTATATGCAGTTGGCAGTAGACTGGTGCATCATCTCCTGTTTGGTATGTGGTGCTGTGGGTTAGGTTAGTGGTTTTTAACGTCCCGTCGACAACGAGGTCATCAGAGACGGAGCACAAGCTCGGGTTAGGGAAGGATGGGGAAGGAAATCGGCCGTGCCCTTTCAAAGGAACCATCGCGGCGTTTGCCTGAAACGATTTAGGGAAATCACGGAAAACCTAAATCAGGACGGCTGGAGACGGGATTGAACCGTCGTCCTCCCGAATGCGAGTCCAGTGGGCTAACCACGGCGCCACCTCGCTCGGTGGTGCTGTGTAGTATGTATAGCTGGTACTGGGCATTTTCGAAAAAATAAATCCTTGAATTCCAAAAGTAATTTTTCCATCAATTCCCTATCACTTCCCTCTAGGTGCTTCACTTTTCCTTATAGTGCTGTTTCAATGGCGTTCAGAAATTGATTGTGGTTGACAACCCTTGTGTCCCGTTCTTCTTCCTCCAGGATCTCAATATTGGGATTAACAACCAATTTGTTAACCCTATGTCCTCTGTACTAAACGTATCTATAGAAAACGGTATGTTCTTTTCCCCCTTCATTTCTTGAAAGTGTACAGTACCTCTTTTAACCAAGCACCCCGCCTAATCTTATACTCCATTCTCTTCTAACGGGTCCACTCACAGAATTCCTACCTGCAGGCTAGACTTTACATTGATTCAAAGTGTTTTCCAACACAATCGTATGAGTCAGGTCTTAGTGTGATGGTTCAGGTTTAATGAGTCCATCTTTCATGACACTGTCCCCGTGACATTGATACTCTGGTAATGCCTTCACGAAACTGAAACATTTTTCTATCACGTTCCAACCAATGTTGCGGAGATCGATTATGGCACAAATCTGATATAAGAATTGCAATCCTAGAATCATTTTGTAGCCCTCAGTCACATGTGGCACGATCCCTACACATGGTTGAAATTCAACAATATCCAGGTAAAACGTCTATGTCCACTGATCCAAATGGTGTGACATCTTCATCCCCCACTTCACTCCATCTTTGCAGTGGTGGATCCCATAGCTTACGTTTCAGCAAATTATTACAGGCAACTGTCACATGATCCACTGTGTCCAGTAATATCCTGAACTCTCTCTTCCTATTACTCTAATCGCACTATCCACCTTTGTATAATATTTCGTAGTATCCAGTCTTACTGGGAGTGACTGTAGGTGGAACTTGGGTTCCCTTTGGCGTTTAAGAGTTATTCTTCCCCAGTCGTCTGCTTCTGAAACTATTACTTCCTCTTACTTTATTCACTTCACCTTGAGGAGAGCGACACTGCCCCCTTACATGCCCTGTTCTTTCTCACATGAAACATTTTATGCTAGCTGCAAACACTCCTTTACCCTACATTCCAGTTGACAGATCGGTCTCCTCACACTGTATAACTAACTGCACCGCAGTGTGCAAATCTGTCGGACGCCCTGTCCATACATGTCTTGATATTTCCAGATGCAACCCTCTTAAAAAAGCATTGAGCGCACTCTGACCAGCTTCTGGCAAAATTATTTCATTGACTGCAGCAAACTCTCCTAATTCATGTACATCCATTAGTTTCCCTTATCCTACCCCAAAATTGTTCCACAGTCTCTGTATTTCTCTTAGTTAGCATCCATAATTGTTCCCTATAGGGTCTGGAAGTATTCGTTTCGTAAATCTCCGAATGAACCCTTATTTAAATTCTTCAATTGTTTTGGTTCCCTTAAGAGCTCCTGTATATCCTATGTAAGTTTTAGCATTCCCCGTTAGCCTCAATTTTGCAACACTCAATAATTCCTTACTAGACCAGTCTTCCCTCCCAACCAGATTCCCAAGGCCTCCCACTAAGGCCTGCACATCCTCAGTTGCCTTACCAGAAAAAGGAGCAATTAAACTTGTGACTGACAAATTTACACTCCACTGTGACGATCGCTATTCTATTGTTAATTGTGCTACCTTTTCTAACAATATGCGTACTGCTTCTGGCGCTGACACACCTTGTGTCTCTGGTCCAGTGGAAGCTTTGTCCTTGACAACACTTGTTTTCCGAACTAACGCTCACAAGACAAGAGAACAAAATACATTATCTTAATTCTTTAGTCTAAGCATGAGCCATCTTGACTCCCAGCATTGCCTGGCCATATGTCCCCAACGATAACATGTATAACATTTTACTAGAACTGATTCCATACAGTGCTGAGTGGTCCTCAAGTTTATACACCCGAACATCTAACAGGTACTAATCAATAGTCACTTCCATGACTTCTAAAACTAGACAGATTCACTGGTTCTCTGCTCATGATAAAATCTTCTTTACAAGACGCACATCGAACGTTTCCTCCATGGCCAAAATACAATCAAAATTTTTGGACTCACTGTACTGTAGGCGACATCAATGATCCGGCATTAGGGTTAGATGACCCATGGAGTGTCAACCATGAAGATTGAAATGGGACGTCACGACAACAGTAAATTTGTTTAGTTAATATTTTTTATTCTGGCCTTCATAGCACATCAGGAACAGAATGAGATTTTCACTCTGCAGCGGAGTGTGCGCTGATGTGAAACTTCCTGGCAGATTAAAACTGTGTGCCGGACCGAGACTCGAACTCGGGACCTTTGCCTTTCGCGAGCAAGTGCTCTTCCCAGCACGACTCACGCTCGGTATTCACTGCTTTACTTCTGCCAGTATCTCATCTCCTACCTTCCAAACTTTACAGAAGCTCTCCTGCGAACCTTGCAGAACTAGCACTCCTGAAAGAAAGGATATTGCGGAGACATGGCTTAGCCACAGCCTGAGGGATGTTTCCAGAATGAGATTTTCACTCTGCAGCGGAGTGTGCGCTGATTTGAAACTTCCTGGCAGATTAAAACTGTGTGCCGGACCGAGACTCGAACTCGGGACCTTTGCCCGCGAAAGGCAAAGGTCCCGAGTTGCAGTCTCGGTCCGGCACACAGTTTTAATCTGCCAGGAAGTTTCACATCAGGAACAGCTTTGTGGAGGCATCCGTTTGCCTCTCGTGTGAAACAATAGACATCTGGCATTGCTAACAGCACAAAGAGCAGGGCAAAGTGTGTCATCACTTGAATGGCACTGTCAGTGGCGTATCTGGCTGTGACCATAATGACAGCACAGTAGCGCAGCTGACAATACCTGGGGATGGCCGTGACCTCTCTCCAGCGAGCAGGCGGCTCCCTGGTCCAGCGGCGGCTCTCTCGTGACTCCGGGGGCAGGCTACTCCGTCCTGTGGTCGAACAGCGAACCCCATACTGCATTCCAGGATTGCGTTCCAGGTGTCAGAGGCTCCTGTTGCAGGCTGTCATACTGAGACAAGAATATTTTAGTGCATGAATGACAGTACTTGTAGGCTCCAGACTATGTTCGTTTAGCGCTTAAGGCATGTACTCTAAGCACCTGTGTAGTAGCAAATACTGTGCAGCTGATCCCGGCGGAGGTTCGAGATCTCCGTCGGGCATGGGTGTGTGTGTTTGTCCTTAGGATAATTTAGGTTAAGTAGTGTGTTAGCTTATGACATTAGCAGTTACGTCCCATAAGATTTCACACACATTTTTTGAGTAGTAAATAAGACAAGGTTTACGTCCTTCCACTAACGTATTGCAGTGTCATCTATTGCTATACCACGGCCACCTTGCTCTGCTTCACAACACCTGTTGGCTGTCTTTTGCTTTGTAATGCATAATGCTCTTTCCTGCCTGCAGCTGGCTGTGTTGCAGTTCACTTCTGCTCAGCTGTACGTTTTGACCAGAAGCAAGATCAGAAACGTACTACAGTGGTCCGAGGAACATGGTAGCAATCTAATCACAACAACTAAGCCACCACTTTCGACCTGTCGGACAGAAATGGAACACATATGGGACGCTGTCAGATGCTAGGTGCGCCCCCACAAAATACGGGCTGTTATATACTGGGATCTTCTGACCAGTGCCCGAACATTTTGTGGTACACACTCAGAGAAGTGTCCCACTGGCTTGTCGAATTACTGACATTTAGAATTGCTGATGTATTGCGTTTCAAAGGTGGACCACACACTTTTTACAAGGTGGCAAGTAACATCATGTTTACGTGAATGGTACATTGTGCTACGTTTTCGAACAGGTATTGAGGAGAGGAAGTGGTGGTATTGAAGGAAGACACAGTGCTGTTTATACCTTCGTAACGAACTAAGTTACAAAAAAGACAATCTGTTGGTAATGTAACCCTGATAAGTAAACAACATGTGCATGATTTTGTTTTTATTTTGCTTCTGGACGAAAAACTATTTGAAATTATGAAGATAAATGAGACACCCTCTGCGATCCTTTTATCGGTTTTATTAATTCATATTGGGATACCTCCCTTGTTATAGGTCTGACAGCTATTTCAGCTACTGTCATTCTTTTTCGAGATTTATTTACTACCACAAAAATCGACATGATTGTTTCACAAATTTAACGTGTCGCTGCCTTGAAACTGCATGTTTTCTTATTTTGCATGTTCTAATACAAATACTCCAAATACAACACATCAGCTTTAACGACTGCTTTCGAATATGCGTCTGATCGGTTCTGCCCGAGACGCAGAAAGCGATCTGGCATTGGAGCGACTCGCGTTTCGAGGCACGTTACCGAAACTCGATAGTACCTGTGACGCCCATCACGAGCGCGAATGATCCGCCACGTCATATTCTACCATGTCCTGCGATAAATACAGGCCTGAGCGGACGCCTGTGTAACGTCAGTCATGTTATTCGTGGCCGACGATAAATACTTAGGAAAGCCCTTTGATCAAATCAAGCTTATCCATTACGGATGTTTAAGAACCCGTGATTATTTATTAAATATAAATACAGGAAACTGCAAACAGCCACTTTTTTCAAATTTTTATTTATTCCATGAACCTGCTTCCGAATCTTTTCAGGCACATTGAAAATTACTAGTCAGTTAGTGTGTGACAATTCAGGTAATAGGTCGTGAGTGGACGATAGCATCTGCCAAAGCAGAAAAAGCCGACATGCTCATGGTGTATGGAGAGAGTGGGACGAATGCAGTTCGTTCTTGTACTGTGTACGCGGCAAGATATCCCAATAGATATCAACCATCTCGGCAATTATCATCCTCTTCAGCCAATTACGTGAAAGTGGTAGTGTTACATCTAGTCAACATAACAGAAGGAAACAAGAAACGAGAGAAGAGGGAGATGTTAATGTACCTGCTGCTGTTCTTGTTTATACACACTTTAGCCCCCGCGCAATCGCACGAGGAAGTATCATGAATCACTTAACTGTCCTACACCCTACACATGCTCCATCGACGTAGATTCCATCCGTATTACATCTCTTTCCATCTAGAGCGTTAACTTCTGTACACGTGCATTACGACAGGATACTCCAGATGTATCGTGTATCCCGTTTAGTGATGAAGCCACATCATGGTCAGGTAAACCGTGGTGTTACATAATGAACCATCAGCTCACAGGCCTGTGTTTCATAGATGGGACGCTCAGCGTGCAAAAGTGTCGCAGACTGGTAACAGACAATCTTCCACGGATGCTAGAAGATGTTCCTCTTCAGCTTAGAAGTAACCTATGGTATCAACATGACGGCAGTCGAGCCCACAGTGCACGAAGTACTACAGCATGTCTTCACGATTTTTTTCCAAATCGTTGGGTTGGACGCAGAAAGTCTGTAATTCGGTGAGCCAGTAACCGTAACTTGGCACCTGTGGACCTTTTACTGTGCGGAAAGCTGAATGACGCCGTCTACAAGGACATTCCAACTGCACCCGACGTATTACTGCAGCCTGCTCGGACATTTCAGCCGGAATGCCAGCACGTGCGCAGCAGCCGTTCCATACCAGACTGGAGGCACGTATTGCTGCTTCCGGTGATCGTTTTGAACACAACCTGTGATCGTCAGTTGTATCGCTACTGGTCACAATGTACATAACTAGTGTATTAACTTGCGTTGTTCTTCACTGTGTTTTACAAGATGTGCTGTGTAAACTTTTCAAAATACGAAGTCTTGCATGTGACTCGCACTAGAATCGTACAACAAACACCTCAGACATTCTAATTTACCCTGATTTTAGTTTGTTAATGTCTACGGGCATTGTTCCCTTCAAAAAGTATTTCTTTGCGCAAAAATTACACTTTCTAAGTAGTATTACAATCCGTTGATTGGCTAACAATACTAGCCACTGACACCGATAGATTTTGTGGAAATCACACATCAACAGCATTTTGCATTTTCGCGATATTTTCGGTGTAAATTTTAAGTGATTCGCCCTGTATATAAAGTCAACTGATTATCTTGCCAGTTTATGGCATCCTATCTCATCAGTTTAAATTAGATCGGCGTTTAACACACTGTCGATAAATTACTTATTCGAATAAGAGCTAAATATCTGACTTATAACATCCAACCCCTTCCTTCGCCTGAAGTTATTTAAACAAAAAACAGAAATATAAATTTGTAGAGGTGTTTAGACCCCCCCCCCCCCTACCAAATGCAACTCCAGTCGTCATGCAGTACGCCACTTCGGTCTCTCAGGCCAATTAAAAGCTACGCTGCAGACGCTGCTTTGTAGCAGAGAATACGCAGCTTATGTCTGATAATTCCTCGGCATGGGCGGACGAAACGCCTGGCATACAAAAAGCTGAATAAAGGCATAAATCACTGTGAAAGGAGATTAGGGGATCTGAGACGTCAGAAAGCAGAGGTTGGAGCTCTGTGGCAGTAACACTGACAAGAAACCCCTTGAATGAGAGGTCGCAAGTTGAATCATAAGTGAGGTGTATTCAGTGTTGTGTTAACAATTACGACAGGAAAGATGTTAGCTGCTATCGACTCACCATGTGATTTAGGAGGGCGATGGAAAGTGAGCGTCCGGGAGGTGTGTATTACACTTCACAAAAGGGACATCGTCGATATTCAAGAAATGTTCAAAACAAACGATTAACTTGCACGATGAACACCGAATGAAAAATGGCACGCCACAGTGATCACAAAGGTTCGCAACATCAAGATTAAAGGTGAACTGCTTGAGAGATACAAACCGTGCTTAAAGAATACATGTGGAATAATATCGGTGTAACGGGGTCATGGCAACTGAAGGAATGTGATGGCATGCAGCCGAATACGAAACAGTCTGTCGTGTAGCTTATCTGAAACTGGCTATCCTTTGAGGCATAGCTGCAGACAGTACGATAATGTTTTATAGACGTGGAAAAAGCAAACGTCCAGAGGCTGAATTTGTCCAAAGGCTAAACGTAGTAAATTGCAATTTCACACACTTGTCAAGAGGGATAGTTTGCTGTAAAGGTGTATCATTTTTATACACACACCATAAGTCAAGAAAAAGTATTTACTTTGACCAACTATTTGGCAAAAGCTGGCGTATACCATACCTGTAATTCTCTTATGCCCATTTACCCACTTGCGCTTCCTATGACATTAATATTCTCTACTGTCCTTGAAAGTTCACGGACACGAGAAAGAACGGGCCGAGGGCCTCCAACTTTTCGCAGTACAATAAATAATTTTCCAGCCAATTTATGACCCCTATTAATATTCGGCGCAACTGCATACGAATGCGTTAAGGCATTGATGTTAGTTGATCTTGATACAATTCTCTTGGCACCTCTAATTTCCAGGGTTCCTTTCACATGCGTTTCCTCTTCAAATCCCGATTGGTTGGAGTTGAAAACAAATTCCTTACTGATGAGCGGGATAACTTTGTTTATTTCATCAAGATATTTTTCGGGCCGATTCGGCTGTTTGCAGTGCATTGTCAAGTTGACACTTTGAAATTTCCATATCTTTCGTCTCCCTATTCTACGGAACTGTTTGATATTATGCAACTACGCACTGCTTTCCATGAAATCACGTAATCTCATGTCCCTCAATCTGAGATGCATAACGTAGTGGGCCACTATCATGCACATCTTTTAAATGTATCGAGAATCCTTGTAACGTGGAAACAACAGTTTTTATAACGAGTGCGCCCTGTCGTCCCTTGACTATTCGTAGCTTTTCTTACACACGACACGGTCGTATTAGTACGAACTTATTCGAAATCTGTACATAATTGATCTTTATAATACTGCGGTTGCTCTTCCATGTACATAATTATGTTGGACAATGATTGTCCTCTACTACGTTTCACTGGAGACGGGATCTGTGGCTCCCTGTCCGACAGGGATGATGAAGTACATGGCTCGACGCATGTTTCATTATCACTTTCACATGTTTAGCACGTATCGTCATTATTGTGCTCCTCATGTACACTCATGTTCAGAAAAACAACGGAACAAAATGGTTCAAATGGCTCTGAGCACTATGGGACTCAACTGCTGAGGTCATTAGTCCCTTAGAACTTAGAACTAGTTAAACCTAACTAACCCAAGGACATCACAAACATCCATGCCCGAGGCAGGATTCGAACCTGCGACCGTAGCGGTCTTGCGGTTCCAGACTGCAGCGCCTTTAACCGCACGGCCACTTCGGCCGGCAACAACGGAACACATTGAACGACTAGAGACAGGACATTCATATTTACAGGGTATATACGTAAGTATATTCAGTGGAAATCTCCGTTCAGCATGTGTCTTGTTGTCTTGTAGGCACAGGGTCTGCCATGTGTCCTGATAACTTGTTATATGCGTTATGGCAGCGAAGCATATAAGGCTCGAATGGCGTTCTGTGGTATAAGCATCCATGTTGCATTCACCTGGTTCCAAAGGTCATCTGTGGTGGTTGGATATAGCCATCCATGCTGCATTCATCTGGTTCCAAAGGTCATCTGTGGTGGTTGGTATTGTGTAACCGCACTGCACCTGTCGTTTCACCATATCCAATACATTTTCGATAGACGACAAGACTGGCGATCTGGCAGCCAGGGAAAAAAGGCTGATATCCGGTGACACCAAGGAGGCTCCTGTTCGTGCAGAACATGTGGTCGTGCATTGTCTTGCTGAAAAATGGCGTCTGGGGTGTTGAGGAGAAAGGGTATGGCAACGGGTTACAGGACATTAGCGTGTGTCACGGCGCTCACAGTGCAGTGGACACTCACCACCTGTGATTTGTGTCGGTATCCAATAGAACCCTACACCGTAAGGCTTAGAGTTGACACTGTATGTCTTGTGTGAATGCAGATACTGTGATGCCACACCTCTGTCCGCGGCGAACAAAAAGCGGCCGTCATTTTCACACAATCGGAATCTAGATTCGGCCTCAAAAACTATCTGTTGCCATTCCTGACCCCAGTGACGTCCTTCCATACGGCACTGCCGTCTACCACGTTTCTGCACATTCGTCAAAAGTAGGCGGAGAAGTGGACAACGCCTCGTAACACATGCCGTAATAAACGGCGACGTACACAATATACATAATATACACAATATACATAAATGACCTGGTGGATGACATCGGAAGTTCACTGAGGCTTTTTGCAGATGATGCTGTGTTGTGTCGAGAGGTTGTAACAATGGAAAATTGTATTGTAATGCAGGAGGATCTGCAGCGAATTGACGCATGGTGCAGGGAATGGCAATTGAATCTCAATGTAGACAAGTGTAATGTGCTGCGAATATACAGAAAGATAGATCCTTTATCATTTAGCTACAAAATAGCAGGTCAGCAACTGGAAGCAGTTAATACCATAAATTATCTGGGAGTACGCATTAGGAGTGATTTAAAATGGAATGATCATATAATGTTGATCGTCGGTAAAGCAGATGCCAGACTGAGATTCATTGGAAGAATCCTAAGGAAATGCAATCCGAAAACAAAGGAAGTAGGTTACAGTACGCTTGTTCGCCCACTGCTTGAATACTGCTCAGCAGTGTGGGATCCGTACCAGATAGGGTTGATAGAAGAGATAGAGAAGATCCAACGGAGAGCAGCGCGCTTCGTTACAGGATCATTTAGTAATCGCGAAAGCGTTACGGACATGATAGATAAACTCCAGTGGAAGACTCTGCAGGAGAGACGCTCAGTAGCTCGGTACGGGCTTTTATTGAAGTTTCGAGAACATACCTTCACCGAAGAGTCAAGCAGTATATTGCTCCCTCCTACGTATATCTCGCGAAGAGACCATGAGGATAAAACCAGAGAGATTAGAGCCCACACAGAGGCATACCGACAGTCCTTCTTTCCACGAACAATACGAGACTGGAATAGAAGGGAGAACCGATAGAGGTACTGAAGGTACCCTCCGCCACACACCGTCAGGTGGCTTGCGGAGTATGGACGTAGATGTAGATGTAGATGTACTGGACTGTCGCCCCCGATGTATTACATTGGTCCACTGTTGCTCCACTGCCGAGGAGCACGCAGATCTGCCTTGCAATGCTATACGGATCAGGTGTCACCTTCTTTGGGGGTGGTCTGGGTTATGCGACCTAGACCATCTCGTCATGATCAGCAGCATTCCATGAATCATTCTGCACACACCCGTTGCACTGCCGAAACACTTCGTCCCACACGATTAGCATTATCCCGGATGGATGCACCACACTCTCGCGTGCCAATAATGCACCCTATTTCACACTCACTGATTTGACGGTACGGTTCGCCCGTACGTCTCCGAGGCATCCCGCACGTCTACTCCAGTCACACTGATTCGTTATCTTCGTCTATAACGACAATGGGAACCGCATCCACATTTTACCGGCAGATGGTGTTGCGTCACAATATCTACGTTGACCTGGAACCCCCGGGCCAACACGGTCAAAACCCTAACCATTCCTGCAGAACATGCAAATGTACCGGGTGATCAAAAAGTCAGTATAAATGTGAAAACTTAATAAACCACGGAATAATGTAGATAGAGACGTAAAAATTGACATTCATGCTTGGAATGACATAGGGTTTTATTAGAACGAAAAAACAAAATATAGTATTGCTAGACGCGTGAAAGATCTCTTGCGCGCGTCGTTTGGTGACGATCGTGTGCTCAGCCGCCACTTTCGCCATGCTTGGCCTCCCAGGTCCCCAGTCCTCAGTCCTCAGTCAGTGCGATTATTGGCTTTGGGGGTACCTGAAGTCGCAAATGTATCGTGATCGACCGACATCTCTAGGGATGCTGAACGACAACATCCGACGCCAATGCCTCACCATAACTCCGGACATGCTTTACAGTGCTGTTCACAACATTATCCCTCGACTACAGCTATTGTTGAGGAATGATGGTGGACATATTGAGCATTTCCTGTAAAGAACATCTTTGCTTTGTCTTGCTTTGTTATGCTAATTATTGCTACTCTGATGAGATGAAGGGCCATCTGTCGAACATTTTTTGAACTTTTGTATTTTTTTGTCTCTAATAAAACCCCATGTCATTTCAAGCATGTGTGTCAATTTGTACCTCTCTATTTACATTATTCGGTGATTTATTCAGTTTTCAAATTTATACTGACTTTTTGATAACCCGGTACATGTCTTGCGGATATGAACGTCCTATCTCTAATATTTCAGGGTGTTCATTTTTTCTGAAGATGAGTGTAAACTGTCCGCACAGTCGAGCATGTACGACGCCACACATTGTACTGACTCATGTTGCAGGTACGCTATTTTTTGAACTGTCACCTCTTTCGCCCTATGCGAACATGCTCGAGTTCCTTTCTGATGGACAGTCAACTTCAGCAACTGCTGTTGCATATGTAATGCAGTGTTTGCTTTGTTTACCACTGCCATTCTTCTGCTTTGTTTCAACACTGTAGAACTGTTGCGAGTTACTCGTCGACCAAACATTTCAACTGCACTCCGTAGCCCCATGCTGTGCTCACCATTGGATACCTCCAGTCCCGCCCCCTGTTGCCGTTAGCAGCCAATACTTTAGTTACATGTAAGATGATATTCAGGACGGCTAATGCCGTAAACATTTTTGGCCTTTTGCAACTTCGCACTCAAGGGGACTCTTGTGAGACGTGCGCCCAGGCAAATTCATCGTAGGCCACGTAGTCTGCGTTGTGACATGGCGACACTCGTTTCGCTCCATCTCTACGGTAGGTGTGAGGTAAGTTGTCAGGACGTATTCGGCCCACGCCCACACGTCGCGAGGGCCGCGCTGTGTGGACAGAGGTCGGCCAGCGCCCTGTGTGTCTGCCAGCAGTCTGCGACGGTCGCCGCACAGACGGCGCCGACCGCGCCTGTGGCCAGGCAGCTGCTTGTGCAGCTTCTGCGCTGCTGCTGTCACCGGCAGAAGTCCCGGCACCGCGTCAGCAGCTGCGCCACAGCTGCTGCGTCACCGTTCTGAACGCGCTCGGCCACGCGTCAAGTGTCTGAAAAGCTCTGTTCGGTGGCTGGCGATAACAGAATAAACTTGATTTGAACGGTATGCCAATCAAAAAACTAATTTCCGCCTCTGCAGAGCTTACAAGTATTCTTATCGTCAATCGATCAATATATCCGATGAAATACGACAAGAAAGACACGTACACTTCATCCAGTCAAAATTGTGTTTAAACTCCCTAAACATACTCCTTGCAATAAAAAAACGCATCTAATAAGCAACATACACTACTGGCCATTAAAATTGCTACACCAAGAAGAAATGCAGATGATAAACGGGTATTTATTGGGCAAATACATTATACTAGAACTGACATGTGATTACATTTTCACGCAGTTTGGGTGTATACATCCTGAGAAATCTGTACCTCTGCCCGTAATAACGGCCTTGATATGCATGGGCAGTGAGTTAAACAGAGCTTGGATGGCGTGTACAGGTACAGCTGCCCATGCAGCTTCAACACGATACCACAGTTCATCAAGAGTAGTGACTGGCGTATTGTGACGAGCCAGTTGCTCGGCCACCATTAACCAGACTTTTCAATTGGTGACGGATCTGGAGAATGTGCTGGCCTGGGCAGCATTCAAACATTTTCTGTATCCAGAAAGGCCGGCCGCGGTGGTCTCGCGGTTCTAGGCGCGCAGTTCGGAACCTCGCGACTCCTACGGTCGCAGGTTCGAATCCTGCCTCGGGCATGGATGTGTGTGACGTCCTTAGGTTAGTTAGGTTTAAGTAGTTCTAAGTTCTAGGGGACTGATGACCACAGCTCTTAAGTCCCATAGTGCTCAGAACCATTTGAACCATTTGTATCCAGAAAGGCCCGTACAGGACCTGCAACATGCGGTCGTGCATTATCCTGCTGACATGTAGGGTTTCACAGGGATCGAATAAAGGGTAGACTCACGGGTCGTAACATATTTGAAATGTAACGTCCACTGTTCAAAGTGCCGTCAATGCGAACAAGAGGTGGCCGAGACGTGTAACCAATGGCACCACATACCACTACGCGACCATCATTATGCTGTACACAGAACCGGGATTCATCACAAAAAATGACGTTTTGTCATTCGTGCACCCAGGTTCGTCGTTGAGTACACCATCGCAGGTGTTCCTGTCTGTGACGTAGCGTCAAGGGTAACCGCAGCCATGGTCTCCGAGCTGATAGTACATGCTGCTGCGAACGTCGTCGAACTGTTCGTGCAGATGATTGTTGTCTTGCAAACGTCCCCATCTGTTGACTCAGGGATCGAGACGTGGCTGCAAGATCCGTTGCAGCCATGCGGATATGATGTCTGTCATCTCGACTGCTAGTTATACTAGGCCATTGGGATCCAGCACGGCGTTCCGTATTACCCTCCTGAACACACCCATTCCATATTCTGCTAACAGTCATTGGATCTCTACCAACGCGAGCAGCAATGTCGCGATACGAATAACCGCAATCTCGATAGGCTACAATCCGACCTTTATCAAAGTCGGAAACGTGATGGTACTCATTTCTCCTCCTTACATGAGGCATCACAACAACGTTTCGCCGGCCGAAGTGGCCGTGCGGTTAAAGGCGCTGCAGTCTGGAACCGCAAGACCGCTACGGTCGCAGGTTCGAATCCTGCCTCGGGCATGGATGTTTGTGATGTCCTTAGGTTAGTTAGGTTTAACTAGTTCTAAGTTCTAGGGGACTAATGACCTCAGCAGTTGAGTCCCATAGTGCTCAGAGCCAGCCACAACAACGTTTCACCAGCCAACGCCGGTCAACTGCTGTTTGTGTACGAGAAATCGGTTGGAAACTTTTCTCATGTCAGCACTTTGTATGTGTCGCCACCGGCGCCAACCTTGTGTTAATGCTCTGAAAAGCTAATCGTTTGCATATCATAGCATCTTCTTCCTGTCGGTTAAATTTCGCGTCTGTAGCACGACATCTTCGGGTGTTTCAATTTAAATGGCCAGTAGTGTACTTCATCCACATCTACATGGCTACTCTAAAAATCAAACTTAAGTGCCTGGCAGCGACTTCATGGACCCTCCTTCACACTAATTCTGTATTATTCCACTCTCGAACATCCGGAGGAGAATAGAATTTCGTAATAAGATCCTGCTGTAACTAGGAACACCTTTGTCTTACTGATGTCTATTCAAAATCCTGTATCATATCCGTGACACTCTGTCCGCTATTTCGCGATTATACAAAACGTGCTGCTCTTCTTTGAACTTTCTTGATGTACTCCGTTAATCCTAAGGATTCCACACCGCGCAGCAGTACTCTAAAAGAGGAATGACGAGCGTTGTGTATACAGTCTCTTTTTTAGAGCTATTACATCAAGTATTCCACCAATAAAACTCAGCCGTTTCTTCGCCTTCCCTACAACATTTATTATGTGTTCTTTCCAATTTAAGTTGTCCGTAACTGTAATTCTTAGGTATTTACTTGAATTTACGTCCTTTAGTTTTTAGTGATTTATCGTGCATCCGAAGTTTAACGTTTTACTTTTAGCACTCATGTGGATGACCTAACGCTTTTCACTATTCAGGGTCAATTGCCAATTTTCTCATCTTGCGGATATTTTGTCTTAATCGTTTTGCAGTTGTTTTTCATTTTCAGATGACTTTACTTTACGATAAACGATAGCATCATACTACATAAGGTGGCTGCTCACAGAAACCAACAGCAGATGCCTCTGACATTATCTTGGGGAATGCATTTTACTCGATGGTTTTCAATAAGTTATTACGAACTGTGGCCATTGGCAAGAAAATACGAATACAGTCGCATAACTGAGACGATATTCCATAAGCGCGCAATTTCATTACATCTCGCTTGTGAGGTACGGTGTCAAAAGCGTTCCGTAAAGCCAGAGACACGAAATGAATTTGAAATCCTTTGTCGATAGCATTCAACACTTCCTCAGAGTAAAGAGCTAGTTGTGTTTCGCAAGAACGATGTTTTCTAAATCCCTGTTGACTATGTGCCAGTAGACCGTTCTCTTCGAGGAAAAAAAAGGTAGAACTTAGAACTACTTAAACCGAACTAACCTAAGGACATCACACACCGTAACGGTCGCGCGGTTGCAGACTGAAGCGCCTAGAACCGCTCGGCCACATCGGCCGGCTCCTCGAGGTAATTCATAACATTCGAACACAATGCATGTTCCAAAATCCTGCTGCATATCGCCGATAATGATGTGGGCCTTAATTTAATGGATTACCCCTATTGCCGTTTTTGAATATTGCTGTGACCTGTGCAACTTTCCAGTCTTTACGTGCCGATCTTTACTCGAGCGAGTGGTTCTATATAATTGTTGATTATGAAGCTGAAGCTATTGCATTAGCGTAGTCCGAAGCCAACCCCTATTGGTATACAGTCTTGACCAGAAAACTCGCTTGTACTAAGTGGTTTAAGTCGCTACACTACTCCGTGTATGTCTGCTTCTAACTCGCGTTGGCAATTGCTCTTGATTCGAGTTCTGGAATATTTACTTCGTCTCCTTTCTGAAGGAATTTAGGAAGGCTGTGCTTAGTAACTCTGCTTTAGCAGCACTGTGATAGTCTTTCCATTGCTATCGCGCAGGGAAGGCATTTGCTGTGTCTTGCCTCCAGCATACTTAACATACCACCAGAACCACTTCGGATTTTTTGCCAGGTTTCGAGACAAAGTTTTGCTGTAGAAACTATTATAAGCATCTCGCATTGAAGTCCGCACTAAATTACGAGCTTCTGTGAAAGATCGCCAGTGTTCTGCAACTACCCAATAACAGCTCAGTTTTTTATATGTTTCTGTCTTAATGAATTAGTCGTTCTATTTGGAGCAGCATGAAAATGTTAAGTACGGTTATTGCTAATAATAAGCAATTAGTCAAGAACTTAAAACTGATAATATATATTTCGGTGTATCCAAGTTAAGTAACTACCATCACTGTTACAAGATAAGAAAGAAATGGCGTAGTTTGTCAGTCATCCACTCCTAAGCAGAATGTCACACAAACTCGACAAAGTTTTCAGACCCTGTAACATAAAACTCCTTTCAGGAGTGGCATCAAAAGTCTGGCGTTTACGAGAAAGTCACATACTTCTGTTCTTGCTTCTATGTAAGACAAACAGGAAAAAAATTTGCAACGTGCTACAAAGAAGATATGGATGCCCTTCGACTCAAAAACTAAAATAAGTCCAGCTTAGCAACGCACGTTGCTCATCGTGAACACACTGCTCGTGATATCAACAGGAATCATTCTGTTCTACACATTTCTGAAAAAGGATTACACATGGGTCTCCTTTAAAAATTACAGATTTACATTCACAAGCTAAAATAGCCTCAGAAAATCCTTAACGAACAAAGCGAATCAATGCAGAACTTTTTCTTCCAGAATTTCCAAGACATCATGGCTCCAAACCAACAGTAAAGACAATCAAACGATATATTTATCCTGGTGCGCAAATTATATTCTCTCTTGTGACAATTAATACGTGCTGTAATTGATTCACTCTTTAATTATGTATAAATAGTTCACCGCATTTTTATATGTTTTGAGTACCCTTCTAAACCATACTACACGTATATTGCCAGTATAAGAGCGCAGCTGGCATGCTTCACTTAAATATATTATCTGTACATGTAAATACTTATTTTGTAATAAAATTCATCGCAAGCCAAAGATCATGATGAAGCAAAGTGTTATACCTATTGCATTCATATTCTCTGTATTTTCAGCCAGTGTTTACATTCTGTAATAAGTATGATACCAAGTACAGCTAAATGCTGTGTAAATGTATGTGTATACCTGATGATGAACATTATGGGAACTGATGTCCTATGGATACCACGATGCAGTGCACTGTAAGTACCCAAAACGTAGCAACATTTCCGTGTCATGTTGTTGTTGTTGTTGTTGTGGTCTTCAGTCCCGAGACTGGTTTGATGCAGCTCTCCATGCTACTGTATCCTGTGCAAGCTTCTTCATCTCCCAGTACCTACTGCAACCTACATCCTTTTGAATCTTAGTGTATTCATCTCTTGCTCTCCCTCTAAGATTTTTATCCTCCACGCCGCCCTCCAATACTAAATTGGTGATCCCTTGATGCCTCAGAACATGTCCTACCAACCGATCCCTTCTTCGAGTCAAGTTGTGCCACAAACATCTCTTCTCCCCAGTTATATTCAATACCTCCCTATTAGTTATGTGATCTACCCATCTAATTTTCAGCATTCTTCTGTAGCATCACATTTCGAAAGCTTCTATTCTCTTCTTGTCCAAACTATTTATCACCCATGTTTCACTTCCATACATGGCTACACTCCATACAAATACTTTCAGAAATGACTTCCTAATACTTAAATCTATCCATTCCTTTCAACTGCTCTTCCAAGTCCTTTGCTGTCTCTGACAGAATTACAATGTCATCAGCGAACCTCAAAGTTTTTATCACTTCTCCATGGATTTTTATACCTACTCCAAATTTTTCTTTAGTTTTCTTCACTGCTTGCTCAATATCAAGGTTGAATAACATCGGGGAAAGGCTACAACCCTGTCTCACTCTATTCCCAACCACTGCTTCCCTTTCATGTCCCTCGACTCTTATAACTGCCATCTGGTTTCTGTACAAATTGTAAATAGCCTTTCGCTCCCTGTATTTTACCCCTGCCACCTTCAGAATTTGAAAGAGAGTATTGCAGTCAACACTGCCAAACGCTTTCTCTAAGTCTACACATGCTAGAAACGTAGGTTTGCCTTTCCTTAATCTAGCTTCTAAGATAAGTCCTAGGATCAGTATTGTCTCACGTGTTCCAGTATTTCTGCGGAATCCAAACTGATCTTCCCCGAGGTCGGCTTCTACTAGTTTCTCCATTCGTCTGTAAAGAATTCGCGTTAGTATTTTTCAGCTGTGGCTTATTAAACTGATTGTTTGGTAATTTTCACATCTGTCAACACCTGCTTTCTTTGAGATTGGAATTATTATATTCTTCTTGAATTCTGAGGGTATTTCGCCTGTCGCATACATTTTGCTTACCAGATGGTAGAGTTTTGTCAGGAATGGCTCCCCAAGGCCGTCAGTAGTTCTAATGGAATGTTGTCTACTACCGGGGCCTTGTTTCGACTCAGATCTTTCAGTGCTCTATCAAACTTTTCACGCAGTATCATATCTCCCATTTCATTTTCATCTACATCCTCTTCCATTTCCATAATATTGTCCTCAAGTACATCGCCCTTGTATAGACCATCTATATACTCCTTCCATCTTTCTGCTTTCCCTTCATTGCTTAGAACTGGGTTTCCATCTGAGCTCTTGATATTCATACAAGTGGTTCTCTTTCCTCCAAAGCTCTCTCTAATTTTCCTGTAAGCATTATCAATCTTACTCCTAGTGAGGTAAGCCTCTACATCCTTACATTTGTCCTCTAGCCATCCCTGCTTAGTATTATGCACTTCCTGTCGATCTCATTTTTGAGACGTTTGTATTCCTTTTTGCCTGCTTCATTTACTGCATTTTTATATTTTCTCCTTTCATCAATTAAATTCAATATTTCTTCTGTTACCCAAGGATTTCAACTAGGCCTTGTCTTTTTACCTACTTGATCCTCTGCTCCCTTCACTATTTCATCCCTCAGAGCTACCCATTCTTCTTCCACTGTGTTTCTTTCCCCCATTCCTGTCAATTGTTCCCTTATGCTCTCCCTGAAACTCTGTACAACCTCTGGTTTAGTCAGTTTACCCAGGTCCCATCTTCTTAAATTTCCACTTTTTTGCAATTTCTTCAGTTTTAATCTACAGTTCATAACCAATAGGTTGTGGTCAGAGTCCACATCTGCCCCTGGAAACGTCTTACAATTTAAAACCTGGTTCCTAAATCTCTGTCTTACCATTACATAATCTATCTGAAACCTGTCAGTATATCCAGGCTTCTTGCATGTATACAGCCTTTTTTTATGATTCTTGAACCAAGTGTTAGCTATGATTAAGTTATGCTCTGTGCAAAATTCTACCAGGCGGCCGCCTCATTCATTTCTTAGCCCCAATCCCTATTCACCTACTACGTTTCCTTCTCTCCCTTTTCCTACTACCGAATTCAAGTCACCCATCACTATTAAATTTTCGTCTCCCTTCACGATCTGAAAAATTTCTTTGGTTTCATTATACATTTCTTCAATTTCTTCGTCATCTGCAGAGCTAGTTGGCATATAAACTTGTACTACTGAATTAGGCGTGGGCTTCGTGTCTATCTTGGCTACAATAATGCGTCCACTATGCTGTTTGTAGTAGCTTATTCCGTGTCATAAACGTTTATTATCGATTATTAAATTTCCGTCAGTATCGACAGTCCATCACCACCCGCCAGGTTAGCCGAGCGCGCTAACGAGCTGCTTCCTGGCCCCGGATCGAATCCGCCCGGTGGACTAACGACGAGGGTCGGTGTGCCTGCCAGCCTGGATGTGGTTTTTAGGCGGTTTTCCACATCCCCCTAGGTGAATATCTGGCTGGCCCCATGTCCCGCCTCAGTTACAAGGCTCGCAGACATCTGAATACTTTCGCACTGTTCCATGGATTACACTAGTCACAGACAGTTGGGGTACACTAATTCCTTCCTGGGAGGGGGGGGGGGGTATGGGGAGGCGGCAGGAAGGGCATCCGGCCACCCCTTCAACTAACATTGCCGCATCCTATTATCCAAGCCGACCCTGCGTATCCGCGGGTAAAACGGCACAAGCAAAAGAAAGAAAGAAAGAAAAGAATCGATAGCCCATCACCACAGCGTCTAGCTACACTTGGTTCACGATATAATGTTTCTGTTTCTGTAACACCTCCATCTGCTGATCTGCCTGCTGCAGCACTATAACT